>NC_092864.1:33641054-33821237 GCF_032062135.1 Pyxicephalus adspersus
GCAGGATCAGATATCTGGAGCTGTCTCGGTGAGTACTTTTTTAATTTACTGGTATGTATGCTTTTATTTTCTTTTTCTCCTAGGTCTTATTTTCGGGGTAGGTCTTATATTAGGACAGGTTTCCAAAATATTGCTAGGTCTTACTTTCGGGGTAGGTCTTATTTTCGGGGAAACACGGTACCAGCATAACTCCTTGTGTTGGATAGCATTGTGCAGTACAATGCAACAACGTAACAACTTATTAAAGTGTCCAATAATTTTGTCCAAGCTCTTTCCATTTTCAAATGAAATTGTTGCAAAACAACAAGTGTTGTAATCCTTCCTTGCTACATCCAAGCATAAAACAAACTCGATGTTGGCTGGACTTGTGCACTAGCATGGAAGAGGAGACAATAGGCTTTAGTTACAATACAGGTATTTCTCATTTAAGTACTTAACCTGTTTTGTGACTTCTCACACTTACGACTGGCTCTTCTTTCTCTTTGGAACAGAACATGGTTATTAGGTGAGGAATATCTGTAGTAAGACATTAGAATAACAATTTTTTTTGAGTGGAATCCATTGAGATTCAAAAAATAAAGTCAGATAGCTAAAATAAAATCCGTATTTATGTGTTCAAGTTTAGTGAATTAATAATCATTACAGCTGTGTGATTATAAAACCACTTAAATCTAGATCCAATTGACTTGAATGGTTGAAGAGGAATAAATATAGTTGAATGTACACAGTGCCTTCTCCTGTAGATTTTACTAATATCTTATAGTAAGATCCACCTACTTGAATATCTAAATGATTCTTTAGACAGGCCCCCATAGTGCATAGTATTTGGTAAATCTGTTGATTTATACAGAGATTGTTTAAATGGATTCTAATGTTGATAGTCAGATTTTTGATGGCCCATATATTGCTATTTGTGGTGGTGGGTATCTAGTGCAGCAGCTACTATACATTTAATCTCAGCATGGCTGGCTGTAGGTTCAGACCTCATATAGGCCACAACTCTCTATAGGGTTATTCCCCAATAAACAGGCACAGTTGGCGATCAATTTATTTCTAGAATTCTTCTTGTGGTTTAGCTCCATGCTATTGCTATGGAAGAACAAAGACACGCTAAGACTCTGCGGTTTCTTAGTCTGCAGGCTGCATGTCTGGATTGTGTAACAAGGCTTAGGTCTTCTCTTTCTAGCTGCAGGAATAAACAAAATTACTTTCCTTATAAATGTAAGTGACTCGGTCTTTTGACAATTTTCCAAGTCCTGTAACATTTGTGCGGCTCTCAAACACACACGAGAACAAATGAATGTCTCATTAATGAGCACCTGCAGGGAACATGCTGCATGTTTGTCCAAATTACCTTTATAATGTACAGCATTATATGTACTGATTAGGTGACCTGATGAGCAGCATTAGCATAAATGTTCATCATGATACAAAATAGTGTGAATGCTTTATACAGCATTGCTATTAGTCTTATATTGACTTTGTTGTCAAGTGCTCAGGCTGATAAGCATGTACAGGAAGCCAATACAGCCAAACAATTTTTTCTTTTCTATATGCTCCAGTGTAAGATGAGGTTAATTTGGTTG
This sequence comes from Pyxicephalus adspersus, assembly GCF_032062135.1. Lineage (NCBI taxonomy): Eukaryota > Metazoa > Chordata > Amphibia > Anura > Pyxicephalidae > Pyxicephalus > Pyxicephalus adspersus. Next base: position 33,642,641 of record NC_092864.1, read on the forward strand.
CAAAGGGGTAATATTGGAAGAGCGTATGTAAAGTCTAAGTAAAAAACGGAGGTGGTGCTATCAGCACTGCCAGAGTGGTCAAAGCAAATAATGAGTTAAGCGCTTACTTGATCTCTAGATAACCCTAGATTGTAAGCTCCTCGGTGCAGTGTGCTCTTCTCCTCCTGTGTCGCTGTCTGTAACTGTCTGTCATTTGTTACCCCTATTTAATGTACAGTGCTGTGTAATATGTTGGCGCTATATAAATCCTCTTTTTTTATTAATAATAATAATAATAATAATGATAATAATAATAATGATCTACTTGTACATCTCATGGTAAAGCAGAGAAGAAAATGGGAAGTGTACCTGTGTTCCAGAGATAGAATTCCTCTTCGTCCGCTGTTTCCTCGTCTTACTGCCCATGCATGAGATCAGAATCTTTCTCTGAAGGAGCAGCCAGAGCCTCCCGGGATGTGTGATGTAGGTATCCCGGAAGGTTCTGCACTCCCATTCGCTTCTGTGATCAAGACTTAAAGGGCTGGTCCTGCAGCTTTTTTCATTTATTTTTTTTATTTTACATATAGGGGTTAGCTGTAAAGTAAAAAATGTTGCTTTAAGGTCCTCTTTATTGTTTTCTACCTTGAAAGCTGTTGTGAAAGTAATGCAATGCTGGAATAAAGTGTTTGTATGGGCGTGCATTATGTGATTATATGTTGCAGTCTATCTGCAAAACAGAAACAAGCAAGGGTCTGGAGTAAGGTGTGCCAAACTCTTTGCAGTGTGCGTCGTCCCAGAGGACAAATACTGAAGTTTAAACCTTTACTTCCCACATTTGATCCTGTTGTCTGCCATTGTGCAGTCAAAAAAGGGCATTGTCAATGTTGTGATAGCCTCTTGCACCACATTCTTTGTACCTGCAATGAATGCTGTAGTGGGTGACACTGTGACCACTGTGTCCTGTCAGAAATGTGAAAGAAGTTTCTATTTCTTTCTGTAGACTGACAGGACCATGGAGACTTTGCAAGTTAGTCGCTATTAAAATGATTTTTTTCTAATTAATGTTGTCATGTGGGCATGTCAAACTATTAATTTAGCATCACCCTTTGTGGTGCTTTAATTTACATGGTCAGGTTAATCTAGATGTGTGAAATCCATTGTTCATATCATACTTATTAACTAAGGTTGAACATGAAGTATTCATTCTTTTTTTCTAAACTAGATCTGTGTACTATAACACAACTAATAAAAAAAAAAAACCTTATTAATAATAACTTGTATTTATATAGCGCCAACATATTTTGCAGCACTTTGTCCCTATGTCTATAGTCAATTCACTAACTGTACCTCAAAGGGGCTCACAATCTATAATGTCCTAGTCATATGTCAATAGAAAGCAAAGTCCTACTCTACCAAATAGGTAAGTAGACCCACGTAGGGATTTACTGGCATACCAATATATGAAAAGAAAGTTTTATTTTAAAATATACTGAAATATAAACACTACATACACTATAAAAAATCCAAACAAATGGCTAAATATCATATATAAAACAAAATAAAATGCTATCAAAAATAACTATTTGTAAGCACGTTGTTACAACTGTTTCTTCAGGGGATTTGATAACAGCACATACAAATGTTCAAAAGATTTAAATGGACGAGTGCATCATGTATTTGTTGGGATTAAACCTGACCTGATAACGCAACAGCAAGAAAAGTTCATAATTTTAAAAATCTGCCAAACTGTATTCCATACAACATAATGTACCCTTACAAAATGATGTCTAGTTGCTCACTGGCATTACCGGTCATAGTGCTAGTCAAACTATGGTCCCTTTGAAGCTAGCTTTGCACAGAGCAGGACAGTCATGCTTGAATGGAAAAGGGTCTTCCCAAAACTATAAGCTCAAGGTTTAAAGTGCACAATTGTCAAAAATGTCTTTGTATGGTAATCGGTGTTGAACCCAGAATTTTTTTATGCTGGGTGGGAAAAAATTGAAGGCAGGTGGCAGCCCCTGTTTTGTGACCTAACTCTACAGTAACCACCTAAAAACAGCCAAGTGGTTACTGAAAAGTGGTGTGCCTGACTAAAAGGGGCTGGGGAGAACACGGATGGTAATGTTGGATTTACTGTGGCTCGTTTTGGAGTGTTCAATAAACACATACAAATGTAATCGTCAGTTGCCCATAAACCTGTAGCTGTACAGTGCTAAAGCAGAACTAGTTCCAGTTTTAAAATTTCATGATAAGGAAAGTCATTATTGCAGAAAGGGACAGACAATGATTGCAATAATTCCTCCTACCTGCCTGACTGTGCTGGGTATTTGTCAAAAAAAGTTGTGCAGGAGTTCTCCTCTCAACCCAGCCAATTAAGATGGCCTAAGATTGCCTTCAGGAAGAGAAGAAATAAGGAAGATGGAGATGTCTGTGAGGGAATGGGGACAAGTGAATATTGCAGGTTTAGTTTTGCTTTAATCTACAAGGATGTCAAGGGTACAGTACCTATTATGCTGAACTACTTCTTCCAAAATATTCATTTTAAGATCATTACAAAGGACAAGGGGCCGGTCTTTGAGTCTGGGGGAAAAGAAGTTTAAGCCCTGGATAAGGAAGGGATTCTTCGCTGTAAGGTCTGTCAAAGTGATAGTATAGGCTCCCTCAGGAAGTAGCTTCAGCAAGTTTTATAGACTGCTTTAAGAAAAAGCTGGATGTATTTCTAAAAGCACAGAATATAACTATTACAGAATATAAGTATTAAAGCTTAAATGTAAAGACAACAAAGACTGTTCCAGGGAACATCCAATTGCCTCACGGGATCAGGAAGAAACGTTTTTTCCCCTGTTGGAGAAAATTGTACCAGGGGTTTTTGCCTTCCTCTGGATCAGTTATGTCCATAGGGTTTTATATCTGGGATATGTTTATTTCCCTAGTGGTTGAACTTGATGGACTTTTTTTTTTTAACCTTTTTTTTTCAACATAACTAACTATGTAACTATTATTGTTACAGAACTTTCTACCTGGTAACAAGTGTTCTCCAATGGCCTAATGTCTATATATAGGGAATCAAAGGCAGGTGTAGAAGTGTTTTCCAAAGTCATTGCCACATATTTATTGATCTATACTGTTGGAATTTCTTTTCATAAACTAAAGTGGAGTTTTTCCATTCTACAAAGCATTCAAGTATTATAATTTTGACTTTGTTCTTTTTGATTCATGTGGATTTTGACCGGGTACGGTAGGGAATAGAACAAGCAGATTGCCAGCCCTGCTGCTTACAGATGGCACTGAGGACAAGGTGAAAAGATTCATGTTGAGATGAGCCTGCAAGACAAGCTGTGACTCTGAGAACATGAAGTACAGCCTAAAGCAGCAGATCAGTGGATAACTAAAAATGAATATTCAGCTCTGCGATTTCTTGAAGGGCTGACATAGGCTAATCAAGCTGGCTTTATGATTTATGATGTTTGCAGTTTTTTGAGATATTAAGTTGCTGTACATGCATTGTTACCTAAAGCATAACATTTTATGTTTGTGGCATTTCATTTTTAATATAATTTTGTAAATGTTCTTGTGGTCATTGTTCAATCAAGGAAAGTAATAAGCATCTCATATTCAGAACATTTCCAGGTTCTGTCAATTTCAACTGCGTAACATCTCCAAGCTTTTTTTTCCTATGGAAAGTTGAATGTAATAAAACAATCAGCAGGTGTTTCTATACAAGCTGCAGACTGAGGGCCCATTTATACCCTCCCACTGTGACACTTTGCATGTTAACGTGCATTGCCAATAATGAATGAGCCATCAATGAACCCTGTGTGACCAGACCTGCATTTTTTTTTAACCAACTACCCACAAAAATGCAAAGAAGTTAGTTGTCATGCATTTTATTGTGCTGCAACACACTTTCATTTGAGCTAAGTTACCTTAATGTTTTGGGGTGCCATTTAGGATTGGTGGCACTGCAATGTATTTGACATTCCTTTACTTTAATGGTAAGGTGTGAATAGGTACCAAACACTAGAATTGTTGTTTTGATCCTTGAGGAACTTTGGGGCTCAATTTCTCCAAAACTTAGGTCTGGGTTGTTTGTTTAAAGTCGTTTGCGGTTTGTTTAGATAAATAAATGGTCTATAATCCAGTTTCTGGATCTTTTTAACATGGGGAAACCCCTTGAAAGAACGTTTCAGGTCTCAGGGGACCCCACCTATAATTACTATATCCACAGCTCACAGTATATTAGTTTTGTTGTTAGTAGATTACCTTCTACACTGCTGGCCAAATGGAAGAATGTCACCCTTACAGATAACCAAAAAGATCATTGCTGTCATACTGACCAGTCAAACATTAATAATTGCTCGAGGAACTTATATCATCCTCTGGAGGAACCCCAGGGTTCCATTAGCTGGGTACAGATGCACTTGTCCTTCCAACTATAGCAAACATACTGGTATATAGACTGAGGAGCAGACGGTGACTATAATATTTAATAATGCAGCAGATTGAATAATTTTACTATCATATAACCATTCAGAACTAGATCTGAGATCAAATCATGAGCTGAAATAGTCTTGATCATTCATGATCAATTTGAGGTCCCGGGATTGTTTTTTGGATGTCAGATGTCAGTTTTACATAGGAATTGGAGTTTTAGGGACTGTTATGTAGATGAAATCTTTTGATGGTCTCCACTATAATGAATGGTTGGTGTTGCTTTCATTAGCAATCATGGCATTAATCAATCTAGTCGGCACAGACTATTAAGCAATAATGTTTTGAAAATTAGACATGGGTGTACCCTAAATTTTAATTTTTTTTTCTCTGATGGATAGAATTTCATCATTTTAATTTTATCGGCCTTCTTTTTTTATAAGCATTCTTACCAATCACGTGTTCAAGCAAAACACAATGTGGTCTTAGTCATTGCCTTCCTGCTAATCTGGTATACATTTCCTGTAATAAAATAAAAAAAGAAGCAACTGATTAAATAATATGTTGACCCCTTGGCTTTACACTTGAGTCTACACTGACTCAAGTGTTACTTCTGTTCAGAATTTTTTTTTTTTTACTTTTACGGTATGTAGATTTAAGAGAAGAAACCAGACCTTTCCTGTGCACTAAACCAGCTAGTCTTTTTTTTTTTTTTTGCTAGAAAACTCTCCTTTAATCTGCTACCACTAGATGTGATCAGTCTTCTGGGACAAATGATGGCCAATCTTAACCAGCTTGCTTCCTTTTGACCATGGGCTGACCTGCAGAATATCCTTTTCATCTTACCAGAAATTGTGATCTTTCAGTAGTGCTATCATAAGAAGTGGTATTAGCTCTGCCAATTCAGCTCTGTGGTCAACCCTTCCTCAAGTTATGTATTGTAGGCGCACCTCCCATTCCTAGGGTTTATGTCCAGAAGGCGCACCCTCCCCTTTCTAGTGTTGACAGCCTGTAGACACACCCTCCCCTTTTTAGCGTTGACGGCCTATAGGTGCACCCTCCCCTTTCTAGGTTTGATGGCTTGTAGGCACACCCTCCCCTTTTTAGTGTTGACTGCCTCTAGGCGCTTCCTCCCCTTCCTAGGGTTGACGGCCCGTAGGCGTTTCCTCCCCTTCCTAGGGTTGACGGGCCCGTAGGGGTTTCCTCCCCTTCCTAGGGTTGACGGCCCGTAGGCGCTTCCTGCCCTTCCTAGGGTTGACGGCCCGTAGGCGCTTCCTGCCCTTCCTAGGGTTGACGGCCCGTAGGCGCTTCCTCCCCTTTTTAGGGTTGATGGCCTGTAGAGGCCATTGTCTCCCCAGGACAGCAAGTGTGTTCCTGCTGGCATTCCTTTTCCATTCTAAATGTCGGGTATTGCCAACCTTTAGCTTTCTGTAGCTATTCCTAGGCTCAGTGGCTGGCTGTTTTTTCTGCCATTTCTGCAAGAGCTACCTTGGCTCCTGCAATCTCAAAATTTCAACCCTGACCTTTGAAAGCACTACTCTGTGTCATAGTATTCTTCAAAAATATTTAACATTTTCATCCAGCTGCAGATTAAAATCCTTACCAATCAGTCACTGATTAGAGGGTGGGTGTAATATTGTAAAATAGCAATTTTTCGGGTTCATTATTCCTTGCATTCCTTGTGATTCTGTAATTGTCAGCACTAAAACAGCCTATAGCGCTAGATTTCCTCATCCGTGCCTGATAGAAAGCAACTTTTTTTATTTGCTTTTCATCTCAATTTGACGTTCAAATATTTATAACGTGTACATTCAGAAGCTGCCTCCAGACAGGAAATTTGAACTAGAACTAATGACAGTCTGCTAACAGCAGAAGCAAAGGAAAAGTTGTAAGTGTATACCTACCAACTTTCTTGATTTACTTCGAGATACGAGGTAAGTGCTGTGGTTGCTGTTAAACTCTTTGGACTGTAACTTTAGGATTGAGGCTGCAAGCAACATAAACATAATTAATTGATTTGAGAAGAGTGAATGCACCTTTAAAAAAAAGAAAAAACACCTGTTACTTACACCTGTGCTCATTCAGTAGAATATTTTCTATGCACATTTGTATTACTGGTACACTTTTTTGTGTAACTGCTAATAACTATATTTGTCTTGCACAGTTTGCATTGCGTTCTGTCCTTTTTAGTTGCTATTATTTTTTCTCACAAAAAAATTGGTTTCTAAATGACCTAACTTAGGCATTGGTCATTGTTTAATTTTATGTGTTTTTGGTTTTCTAAAGGGTCTACTTTTTAACTTTTTAGGTTGAAAACTGGTGTCCTCGGCTGCCGTGGAGAGCGGTAAACCACAAGGAAGAGGAAGCTGATAAACGATCAATGGTAAACTTGCTGCTTTGAGCATAACTATTAACATGGTGGTGATTGGCCAGCATATGATTAGACTGTCAAAAGCGTGATGGTCATGTTCCAATAAATTCTTGGTAACTTGTAATCCTGTAATTGCGACCAAGAATTGACTGTCTTATTTATTTAAATGACTGGTCAAAGTGGAACGAAACCCTTTTATTTCCCTTTTATAACCCTAAATATTTATTAAATTTTTAACAATTGCAGTCAGGCAGGTCAGTCATTGTAGAAGGGACATCTCCCGTCTCTTCTGCAACAAAGGGACATCTCTGGTCTCTTCTGCAACAAAGGGACATCTCTGGTCTCTTCTGCAACAAAGGGACTCATAGTCCTCCTCTTTCTTGTTTCAATCTTGGGCCATTGTGATTGGCTGGACTGGAATGATGTAACTCTCATGCAGGGGCATGGGATTTCTTTCAGTCCCTGCAGTCATGAGGGAAGCTGGGATATCAAGTGCGTGTGATATTTCAGTCACTTCCTGTCTACATGTGCAAACTTCATCTACACATCATTGCTTTACACTGGATTCACTCATAATGACAGAGGTGGATCTTGTCTTCATCATCTGTGTTGGTATGTCTGCTTGTTATTTGCAGCACGTTAAAAATGTAAAACGTAACTGGGATGGGGGAAGCTGTAGTTTCACCTCTCATAACCGGAAGCGTCTGAACAGGAACCTTGATAGACAAGATCCTTGATTGCCTAAAATGAATGCTGGTGGAATAATATCTGAATCATTTTAAAGCTTGTGGGATACAGCTTGGGTTTAGATCAACCTGGATCACACAGGCCTACTCCATAGTTGTGAATACCACCCATCCGAGCTACAACAGGGGTTGCTTATCTTGAGCTTGAGGGCAGCATTCTTACAGTTTGCGTTTCAGTTTAAACTGGGTTTTCAGCAGGGCCTAGGTTTCTCCTTCTATATAGGCAGTCTTGGAAACTTGCTTTTTGTCTATGTAGCCAATGAAAGTTTTTACTAAAATCGTCTAAAGCAGATATACATAAACTACACATGATTTTTGAAGGGGATGAAGGGGAAAGTTGGAGCTTACAGTGGCTGTTCTGTTCTTCACTTGAGTACAGGTGATCCAAATTCAAATGATCAACCTAGAGCAGCATTGTTTTTTGGAAGGGCAAGAACGGCATCCTTTTATTACTCCCAAGGCTTCCAACTATGCTTTTAACAGAATTTTACATTAACCTTTTCTTAAAGCTTCCTTCTGTTTGTAAGGGCTAACCCCATTAACCCTGCAGTCTCCTGTCCAGGGTGCCACTATAAAGTGCTCACTGGAAAAAAAAAAGCAGGATAACAGTCAGAAAAATCATAATAATACACTGAAAAGGTGATTCTGACTAAGTAATGCACTTTATGCTGCTTGCTCTTAGAATGAGTTTAAAGCTAAAGTCTATGCAAACAGGTAAATACACAAATAAAGTACATATATTGATTTTATATAGTGTAAAGTTTAACAAGCAACGTCCCAAAACCTGCTCCCTTTCTGAAATATATAATTTCTGGTTTTCCTAACCTAGAAAGAAACAAAATACCTATTGATACTGTAGAAATCATATGAGCTATAGATACCAGGTCATTCTCCCTGCTGAAGGGTCATCCAAGGAAGTTTTATCAACCCTTACCAGTTCACCATTGTAGATTACAGAACACCTCTTCCTATTTTGGTGGGATGTGTTCTGTATTCCTGGACTATGGTGCATCTCTATAAACACAATACAGCGATTTTCAACCTGGAAGACAAGAATGATAATACTTGCAGCTCACCAGGTAACAAACTGAAAAGAAGAGAAGAACACTATTGCAGCCATGTTTAAGTACTGGTAAGATGCAAGAATTAAATTTGTTTCTTGGGTTTAAATACGCTTTAACTTTTCAGTATAGAATGTTTAACACTGCATTTTTCCTACTTCAAAATGAAAAGTTAAAAAAAAATTACTGTTTCTCTTTAAAAAAGAAAACACAGCCATTTTCTACTGCTTTTCAGGCTGAAATCCGAACAGATTTTGAACAACTCTACCGAGTCATGTCTAAACACGAGGAGTTCCGCTGGATGACTCTGAGGATAAAGAGGATGGATGACACCTGGATAGACGCAATCAAGTCTCTGGCAGAGAAGCAGAATTTGGAGAAACGGAAAAGGAAAAAGGTACTTTCCCTCTCTCTCGAAGGTTTAGAACATTCTAAATAGCAGCACTGCCTGCATTGCTGACTTCAACCGTCCCTGCTGTGTATAGACACGTGCATCGCTGCCTACGTGACCCTGAAATAACTGGCGATGAAGTATGATAAGAACAAGTCCTAGAGCGTTGGCACTTCGCCATTCTCAAAACGCTGTGGGCTCAGCTTTATTTTATGGCTTGCTTTTGTCATTTACTTTAACCTTACAGAGGCAAAGAGGCTGACTTTGTTTCTTCAGAACATGGAACTCCATGCAGTACTCACTCCTCTGCAAATTGGAAGTATGTAGAATGCCAAGTTAAAACAAAACCCCTCTTTTTCTCTCGAGCTTTGTCAGCATGAACGTGTAGGCCAGGAGAGTAGAGATGCAAATGGTCAAATGCCCCAGAATACCCCTTCTCGTCTCTCTTTTTATGATTATTATAAAATAGTTGTCCTTTCTCCAATGTTTGGATAGAACCAGCATTGACCGTACACATTGTATTGTGATGAGCATTAACACGTGCAGGATGGATTCATAGATCCTCCCTGCTATTGTATTCTGCTTCCCCAAAAAAACTCTCCGAGGCAGGGTGCTGTCTCCCTCCTGTGTCACTGTCTGTATCTGTCATTTTCATCTCCTAATGTACAGAGCTGTGTTATATGTTTAGCGCTATATAATTACTGTTAAATAATAGTTGTATCTTTTTTTTTTTCTCTAAGTCCATCATATATATACACAGCAGCCAAAGAAACAGCTTGGCAGCCACAATGCCAGGCTGGAACATCAGTTTTTGTCGTTTTTGGCCTTTAGTACTCCTGTAGTTCAATGTCTCTTGGGCTTACATAGGCTCTAGATTTCACACATTTTTGATTTTTGTTTGTTTGGAGCTACAAAGTCAGGCCTTTATCAGCCTGAAGTCTGAGACAGATAGACATGGCTACCAGTAATGGTTCCCTTTTGGGAAGGCAGATGCAGAGTTGCAGGTTGACTACTTATGCAGGGAATTCTGGGTGATTTCAGAGTCTTGAAATTATGCATGTTGTTTGCTTAATACAACCCATTAATACTAGCCCTGGATCATCCTGTTGCCCCATGCTGTAATATAATATAAAATATTCACTCTAAATGGGTAACAATTAGGCGCCCCCCCCCCCCCCCCAACTTTGTAATGTCATGTGACTGGGGACGTAGATGCTTAAAAGCAGCATTGCAAAAATGTGGAGGGGGGCTTGGAAAGTTGTTTTGCTATATTCCTGTTTTTTTGGTAATAGGTGACAGGTACACTTTTTTCTCTCTTTATACCTTTCCAAATATATTTTCACAGGCAGCCTACTGTTTTGGGTTTCAAAATAAATAACAGTTCCTTCTCTGTGATGGTAAGCATATCTTTCTGGGTTGGAAATTATTGTAATAAAGAAAGCAACATTTTTTTCTTATATCAATCCTGCACGTTGGATAAGTATCACAGTTTACTGACCCGGCATTGTGGTTCTATGAGCTGTGAAATAACTTCCTCTTTCTGGGTCCTTCTTGTTGACATTGAAAAGAAAATGCTCTGAAATCTCATTTATAAATGTGTGCAGTTTTATTATGGGCTGTTGTAGATAATGGAAGTTTGTCAGTGAAGGATGTTGATCATTAAAAATGCCAACTGCCACTTGGTGGGTGCAGCGTGGTGGGGTGCAGCTTCGTCATTCTCCCCCTCCCCTCTCCATAGAGCAGAATGCTGCTGTATGTACTGCGCTTTTCATGCATCGTGCAGTCTTTTGTCGTTGGAAAGGATTGTGAAAGATAGTTGCAGGCAGCATGGAGCATTTCATCATCAAAGTTTGGCAGAAGCTCAAAAGTCCCCTAAAATATATATATTAAAAATATATTTTTATTCTAAATGTTTTAAATCGCCTCCTCTATTGCCCCTGATGGCAGTAACTTATTAACATTCCATATTTTTTTTTCCTAAGTCCGCATCTTTGCTTTTTTCATCAGACAGGCTGGGCTGAGCTATGCCGAGAATGTATTTAGAGCTGCACATGGTGCACGAGACTGAAAGAAGTTTTTCCAATTTAAACCAAGGTCACTTTTTTTAATGTGGCCTTTTGTCACAGAGCTTTTTATATTCTGTAGTGTAAACTCAACAAGGAAGTAAGAAAATATGGGGAAATTCCCCACTGAAAAATTTCTCCGCTATTGCACAATCTATTTTCTATCTATTTTTTTGAGAGGGAACTCAGAGCTGCATTTTTTAAGATCAGGTAACTGTTGTGACGGACATGGCTGGATGAAGAGCCAGCGCAAGTTAAGGCAGAGGAGCTGTTCTGCAGCCAATACTGAGAGACGTGCTTACCTGCCATATGATATGTAATGCTATGGAAAGCACCTGAACAGGAACAGACACACCTGGCCACCCGAGGATCATTTTCCATGTGCTTTTTTTCAGCCGGGATGCCCAGTGTTGACAGTGCTTCTGGGTCAGGACTGGTTTTGGCAGAGAATAAAATAGCCAGGTGGTCAGGAAAATTAGCCGGGTGGGAACAAATGGGGAAAAAAATAGCCCAGAGAAAAAACTGCAGCTGAATACAGGCCTTTTTAATCCATTTTATTATTATTAAACAATATTTATATAGCCTATCATATTACGCAGCCCATTTCTGTTATCTATGAAAATAAATGTTGCCTGTTGGCATGAAAATGTCCAATAGTGACAATAACTTCTCGGCCATCTGTATGGCTCTTCCTATCCTAGCAGGTTAGAATAACTCAAATTCCTTAAACCTGCCTTTAGTAAAGGGCCATTATTGACCCAGAAAAGGCTTACTTTGTACGTTTTCTGCATATAATTAGTTTGTGTACAATCACAGCTAGCAGCAGAATAAACCCTTTTATTATATATTTATATTGAATCTGTTCTGCATTTTCGAGTATATACAAAATGCATTGGCTAAACATTATTCATTGTTTCAAAAAGACCTGTTCACACATACTGTATACTATTCATCTGCATTTTGCTAATAAACATACCTATGCTGATCCCTATTTAATGTACAGCGCTGCGTAATATGTTGGCGCTATATAAATCCTGTTTAATAATAATAATAATAATAATAATAATAATAATGAGCGTAGCATTGAAGTAACTAGAATTTTTAGCTGTGGCAGGCCACATGCTATCTCAATACAGAATACCTTTAAATGGTTAGGATAATAGATGAGTTTGTACAAGAGCTTCCATGCTGCATTTATATGGTTCTATACCATCACTTTTACTGTTCCTGCATATAACATAGAGCAGTATTTCTCGACTTCTTTTTAACATGGGGGAACCCCTTGTAAAAATTTTCAGGTGTTTAGGGAACTGCTATGATTACTATATTCACAGCTCATAGTACATTAGTGTGGTTGTAAGTAGGAATATTGTCTCTTACATTGCTGGCTTTTCGAAAGAATGTCACCAAGATAGTCAAAAAGATCATTTTTGTCTTTTAAACTGACCTTAGAGGCGCAAATTTCTCATTGCTTAAGGAACCCCTAGCAACCTCTGGAGGAACCCTGGTTAGGAAACACGGACATAGAAGATTGCTACGTGCAAAAACCTATATAGCTCATACCAATAAAAAAGTTTCATTTGGTCTGAAATGCAGCTTATCCCCAGGGCTTGTTTTAAACCAGATTTAGTGAGAGTTTTTTTTTCTCCAGAAAAGGGCAATCATGTTTATCGTAGACTTGTTTTGTCATCCTTATTCCGCTGTTTCCTTTAATCAAGTCCTCCAGAATTCATTTGCATTAATTATGATCAGATTGTTGTGCAAACATATACTTTCTAGTATGACTGTGTGGGTTCTTTTTTTTTCCTCTAATATATCTGCTTTTAAACATCCATACACTTAAAATTGCAGAACGGGGGGACATTTCAGGTGTGGGAGTGTGGTAGTGGGAAATGCAGCTATTAAAAGGGATACTATTCAAATAATTATATAATGTTGGACTTAATTCCTAGTTACCCTTCAGCATTCTCTGGATTTTTCTTGGCCAATAGCCAGGGTTGTCATCGTTTACTCTCCTACACATACCACACAGTTCCATACATAAATGCTTACTGGACATGACCATAAAAGTATTTTTTTTTTTTTTTTTATACCAAAATATTACAATATGCAATACAATATGACAAGTGGCATGAAGGCCACCATCTGAAGACTTGTGGATAGCTTTGAGACTCTTTGAGAAAGCAAAACTAAACCCACTATACTCGCCTGTCCCCATTTTGTCACAGGGCGAGACCATCTTCCTCAATTTTTTTTTCCTCCTTGTGATCTTCGGCCGTCTTGATTGGTCAGGCTAGGATGATGTAATGCCTGTGCGGTAGTTCGTTCAGTCCCAGCAAGCACAGGGGAAGCCAGGATTGTCAGATATCCTGGCAAGCAAAGCTAAGCTACACATGCGCAGCTTAGCTTTGACTATTTCCCGGAGCAATCAGGTAAAAGGTAATTATCACCAGTTCCTTTCTGCAAAATTTTAGTTTTGCTATAGAGCTGAAGTTTTATCTTTAGCTTTTATTTTGCCTTCTTTGTCCCTCTTACACTACACTGTGATGTTATTGACATTTTTAAATCCTCTTCACATACATTACATCTTATTTGAGACCCAGCGATTTTGTGCAGTGCAGACAAGGTTGTGGATGCAATAAAGGACTGGGTGCTGTATGTAGCTTGCTGAAAATATCACCTTGCGTTGCATCAGTACTTGTCTCAAGAACCCTCACCCTGATGCAATCAGTAGACTGGCTTATGGAAAAGTAAAGGTGCATACACACTTCCAATTTTTATCGTTCCAATCGAACGACGAACGATCGATTGGGCAAAAAATAGTTCGTAAAAAAGTAACCAGCGACGCCGACGAACGAGGAAAGTTGTTGAAAACGAACGACCGGACCGGCGGATCGGATTGGACGACGATCGTTGAACATCGTTCGTGTGTACGGTCGTTCGTTGATCGTCCATGGTATGAGCATGCGTAATGAACGAACGTTCGTTTACTTTCCTGTCGTGCACATAGTTCCTCTATCGCTCAAACGATCGTATCTATTGTGTGTACAATATCTACGAACGATCGTGTCGTTATCTCTATGTGCAGGATCGGTGCTATACGATCGTTCGTAGATATCGTGCAGGATCGTTCGTCGTTCGTTTTCCAACGATAATAATTGGAAGTGTGTACGTAGCTTTATTCAACTATTAGGTGGTTATCAGTCTAAAGGGATTGGCTTTTCTAGATAACGCTATCTATAGTTGAAAGAATAGTGAATGAACAAGTGGGTCAAGGACAAGTCTGTCTGCTGAGGAATGGGCTATATAATTCTAGACATAGTGCATAAGGAAATGAGACCTACACCTATGCAAGGTGGTTTTCTTAAATCAGAACTAAACTCATGCTACCCATCTGTCCCCATTCCCATCACCATCTTCTTTCTTTTCTTCTATAGAGGATCTTCGACCATCTTGATTGGCCAGGATGACCCGGTCATGCAGGGATTCGTTCTTTCCCGGCACATGCAGGGGAAGCCGGGATTGCTGGATATCCTGGTAATCAAAGCTGATGTTGCTCATGTGCAGCTCAGCTTTCTGCTAGATACTTGGACATCACCTGTCCCTTTCTGAAATAATGACCTGCCTAATCATGTACTCTTAAAAGTGGAACTTTAGTTCCTCACTGAAGTTCAACTCTAGTTTTACCTTGCCAATACATAGATTCAGGAGTCAAGTTGCCTTAATGCTGGGCGAGTCTTAACACTTTGCTAATCCTTGTAAGCATGCAAAGTTTCCTCCCTCCTTAACATTTACTGTTGACCAGTGAGGCATCAGAATGAATGTTGGGTTGGTGCTAAAGGTCCCACACTCCTTGGAAATAGTTTGGAAGTAATCACATACCACCATTTGTTTAATGCATTAAGAGAAAACATTTTTGTGTTTGTCCTTTAAAAAATAAAGTGTTAATGCAATACAATGACTGTGACTTTTTAACATCATATTACAGTTTACTTATTTAATTTTTTTTCCTTTGCAGATCCTCGTTCATCTGGGCCTCCTGACAAAGGAATCAGGTTTCAAGATAGCTGAAAATGCGTTCAGCGGAGGGCCGCTCGGCGAATTAGTCCAGTGGAGTGACTTAATTACATCTCTTTACTTACTGGGCCATGATGTCAGGATTTCAGCTTCAATAGCTGAGCTGAAAGAGTAAGAAGATTACTTTCAACGTTAAAACCAACTCTGAACGCACCGCGATTGTAGACACGTTCTCAGTGTGTGTTATTTGTCTGGGGGAGAAACGACAGGGTATTGCAGTGACTAATTGCATTTAAGAAGATTACTTTTTTATTGCTGCACTGTGTTTTTGGTATTGTTGGATATTTAATTTTTCCTGTCGATTCTTTTCTGGAAACCAAATCTATAGAAGTGAACGTAGGCACAGGCTCTGTTCTGGAATGCCACTTTTTTCCCAAAGCACATGGGAAGTTTATGGTGTTTTGTAATGTTAGTTTTTTTTTTTTTTTTTTTTTTATACCAAAATATTACAATATGCAATACAATATGACAAGTGGCATGAAGGCCACCATCTGAAGACTTGTGGATAGCTTTGAGACTCTTTGAGAAAGCAAAACTAAACCCACTATACTCGCCTGTCCCCATTTTGTCACAGGGCGAGACCATCTTCCTCAATTTTTTTTTCCTCCTTGTGATCTTCGGCCGTCTTGATTGGTCAGGCTAGGATGATGTAATGCCTGTGCGGTAGTTCGTTCAGTCCCAGCAAGCACAGGGGAAGCCAGGATTGTCAGATATCCTGGCAAGCAAAGCTAAGCTACACATGCGCAGCTTAGCTTTGACTATTTCCCGGAGCAATCAGGTAAAAGGTAATTATCACCAGTTCCTTTCTGCAAAATTTTAGTTTTGCTATAGAGCTGAAGTTTTATCTTTAGCTTTTATTTTGCCTTCTTTGTCCCTCTTACACTACACTGTGATGTTATTGACATTTTTAAATCCTCTTCACATACATTACATCTTATTTGAGACCCAGCGATTTTGTGCAGTGCAGACAAGGTTGTGGATGCAATAAAGGACTGGGTGCTGTATGTAGCTTGCTGAAAATATCACCTTGCGTTGCATCAGTACTTGTCTCAAGAACCCTCACCCTGATGCAATCAGTAGACTGGCTTATGGAAAAGTAAAGGTGCATACACACTTCCAATTTTTATCGTTCCAATCGAACGACGAACGATCGATTGGGCAAAAAATTGTTCGTAAAAAAGTAACCAGCGACGCCGACGAACGAGGAAAGTTGTTGAAAACGAACGACCGGACCGGCGGATCGGATTGGACGACGATCGTTGAACATCGTTCGTGTGTACGGTCGTTCGTAATGTTAGTTTTTTTTTTTTTTTTTTTTTTTTTTTTTTGTTATTAAATATAGTACTTCTTACCAGTTTTTATTCTGACCACAGATAGTTCAATATTTTAATTGATTATATAAGCCTTTCTCAACCCTTTTACAATTACAATGGGGAAGTACTTGAAATAACTTTTAGGTCTCGGGGAACCCCTGCCAATATTGGATATGCCCAGTATATGGTACTTTAGCCTGATGGTAGTGGAAAAGAATGCCTTTTATATTGTTCAGCCAGTAGAAAGATTGAGACTCTTAAAGCTAAATGGATCATTGGTGTCGGTTAAACAAATCTGGGAGGTACAAATTGCTTAGCGAAACCCTAGCAACCTTTTGAGGAACCCTGGTTAAGAAACCGTGGAAAAACATAGTCTAACATTATCTATTAAAAACTAGATCACTAGATCATTTTTTGATTGACCCATTGACCTGGAACCACTTTTGCAAAGAATAGCCTAATGGTACAAATTAAATTATTACAAGATTAAAACCACTTCAAACATTCAAATCACAGGGTTCAGGTTCAAGTACAGACTGGTGCAGGAATAATTGTGAACATTATTGTTCAATTTATGCATAAAACATATTGGACAATGCTCTGACTTTGAGACCATGGGATTGGTTAAGTTGCTGACTCAAAATCTCAGCAATCGCAGACTCATTGTTGCCATCTTTCCTTCTGGAAAAGGGAAAGGGCTTTTGGCACAGTGAATCAGCTCCTGGCTCCTTAAATGATTACGGTGAATGAAGCATTAAAAGCATCATAAACTATATTTATCTAAGCTGTTGCAACCTAATTGTGATACAGTGCTTAACAGACAGGAATAAAATATAAAACCCAATGTTTTTGTTTGGTATAATGGGGGATAGAATCTGTTTTGTACTGCCACCTGTTCCCAATGGGG
This sequence comes from Pyxicephalus adspersus, assembly GCF_032062135.1. Taxonomy (NCBI): domain Eukaryota; kingdom Metazoa; phylum Chordata; class Amphibia; order Anura; family Pyxicephalidae; genus Pyxicephalus; species Pyxicephalus adspersus. Next base: position 33,659,980 of record NC_092864.1, read on the forward strand.
AGATTTCCCCCTCTTCCTGTTCTAGTTATAGGATGCCACAATAACAGGACAGAATGAGGAAAAGTTAGATCATCTGTTAGGTCTTTTTCTGTCCTAAAGGCATCTTCAGTCTTCTTTAACTGGCATAGGAACTGAAAATAAATCTCTTTAAATAAGGACACAGACAGCAATCAAACTGTGACAGAAGTTTTTCCTCTTACCCAATTTGTCAAATAGAAATAAAAGCATTTTTTTTTCTTCTAAAATCACAATAGGGCATTGTTGTGAGAATTGTTTAGTTGCATACCGTGCTTAATAGAATTTTTTATTGCAGACTGCTGATCTGTGAACATTTTCATTTAGAACAATCTTACATATCTGATATTGGGTTTTGGCTCAGTCATGCTAGAGGAAGCTCATTTTTATGCCATTTACAGCTGCCACTCCTGTCTGTACATCTTGTAATGATCACATATCGGTGAATGCAGCCCTGCTGTAGCCCAGCTCTACAAGAGGTTAAGTAGTTGGCCATTAAATCATATTAAATAGAGTCTTTCTTTGTATCCACTTCTTGGACATGTTAATCTCCAATGATAAACTGTTGCCTTTAAATTTGAAGAGGCTCCGGCCTGTCTGATGCAAACAATAATCTGACTACTTCCACACTCCAAGTAATGAAGAGGGAATTGAACATGTGCATTTTGCTGACTATCTAGTCCTTCAAGTTTAACAATATCAATAAATATATCATTTGCTAGGTGTAACTGCTGGGATATGATTGTTTAGAACCAAAAGTCCATCAAATATAGTTTGCATTCATCTAAAGAACATGTACAATGACATTTAGGGTTCATTTATACATGGGCACGACTTCAGAAGACATGCGTTGACGTTGATTTCATGTCATTTGGTGCACAGAGTTAGGGCATCTCATTCATTTTAACATTCCACGGCAGTCTAAAATTTCAGACCTGCACTATTTTCGGAAGCACGCTATGGTATTTTGCACAGTGGTGCAGCACCATGAGCCGGAGAAGCTGGGTGCTATTCAGAAGGAATAGTGCAACATTACACCATGCATGAAACATGTTACATTATTGTGTGCCATAATGCAATGCAAGTAAAGAGGCCATTAGCCTTTGTTAATTTGCAGTCTCCATCATAAGCTCATGTGACCGTATAAAAGCACAGTTTGGATAGAATGGTGTGACCTAAGGACAGAAATTGCCAACAGAAGTAGTTGCCTTTCTAGCTGTAAAAAAGTTGACTATTGTGATTATTTCTAAAAAAAAAAAAAATGTTTTCTAGGATTATGAAGAAGGTTGTGGGAAACAGATCAGGCTGCCCTACACAAGGTGACAAAGTGGTGGAACTCATCTATATCGATATTGTGGGACTGGCTCAGTTCAAAAAGACTCTCGGCCCATCCTGGGTGCACTATCAGTAAGTGGCATGTATAAAATATGACAACAGGCAATTTAGTGATTTATGGAATTGGGGCTCCGTTATTACAATTGGCCAATAGGAATTATCAGGTGTGTTTACCCTGAACCATAAGACCTATCCATTCATTTGTACAACTGACCATAGCTAATGTATTTATTGCTCTTTTCCAGCCATTAAGCAGCTAAAAACACTGTAGACTGACAAAGAATTTGTAATTAACTGTTTTTGTGATTCACATACTTATGATTCACACACTCATGATTTATACTGTTGCTTTTTTTTTGTCACAACCCTACTGGCCAGATAACCCTACTAGAATTCTTGGTTCCAGTCCCCACCAGCTGAATCTGTTACATATTTAGTCAAGTTGAAAAAAAGACAAGTCCATTATTAATATTATTATTACACAGTATTTATATAGCGCCGTCATATTACGCAGCGCTTTACAAAGTCCATATTCATAGCTGTCCCTCAAAGGGGCTCACAATCTAATATCCCTACCATAGTCCTATGTCAATAGCACAGTCTAAGGTAAGTTTTGAGGGGAAGCCAAATAAACTAACTGCATGTTTTTGAAATGTGGGAGGAAACCGGAATACCTGGAGGAAACCCAGGCAAACAAGGGGAGAACCTGCAAACTCCATGCAGATATTGTCCTGGCCGAGATTTGAACCTAGGACCCCAAAGCCAGAGTGCTAACCCCTGAGCCACCATGCAGCCCCATTTCTATCAGGGGAAACTAGGGAAAGAAACATATCCTCAGTAAAACCCTGTAGTTGATCCAGAGGAAGGCACGAATACCCCTTATAATGCATAAACAAATGGATTAGAAATGGATTGGTCCTAAAGTTCCTCTCCAGGCGTCCCCCACAGTCACGTTTCCAAACACCGCCCTCTATTTTTGGTATGTGAAAGAAAACTGGAATGCAGGACAGAAACTCTTTTAGAAAAGGAGAGAACCAGGCAAATGGTGTCTTGGTCAAGAATCAAATTTAGTACCCTGGCATTGCAAGCCATCATTTATCCATGTCCAAAGAACATATTGGTAGCTGCAGCTGGATTCTAAATTGGCAATATAAATTGTGTATATGCTGTGGAAACATTTGTTTTTTTGTAAGTTCAAATGTTGTGCTTTTATGTTATCCGTTGATGCATATTATAATGGCAGGTCAAAATCTATGCTGCTTTAAGAACCCCTCCCATTATTTGTTTACTTTGTGACGGGCCACTTGATTTTCAACCAGCAATTGATTTTAAAATCCTTTGATGCTTGGGCCCAATAAATGTGCTATAAATCTCCATACTGTATTTGTACTTGAAATCCTTTGAAGACTTGCATGCAGGCGTAAGATGCTGCAGTGCCAAGACTTGGCTGCCCATCTCTTTCAGTCACTGTATGCCTCTTGACACTTCTGTCTCTACAGTCAACATTTGTTTCCATCCTAAACTTGAGAAATGTGAACTCTATAAGATAAAATGATATGCTTGAAGGTGTTTATATTTTAAGATCCTTTCCGGGAACTTCATTTCACCCTAAGTGAATTATTAGCTTTACCTCACCTTGTGTACTGGCACACCTCTGACTCCTTTCATTGGAGTGCAGCTACCTAGTTTAAACATTTATGATCTCCTGCCAGAAGATCTTGTGAGTAAAGCTTAAAGCTCAACTCCAGGCAATTAAAAAACAAGCAGAATAATACTGCTCTGTATTCATTAATGAATCATTACCTTTTTTTTTTTACATACAAGCAGTATAATTACCTCAGTTTGACAGCAGTAGAGAAATAATTGTCTTTTGCCCTGCAAGCCCGGATGGTCAGGTTAAACGATGGCATGCACCCAGCTTACTACATGATCTAAATGGAAATGTGAAATATCAGACCTGACAACCTTTTTTTTATTGCTTCATGGCCCAATGCAAATTAAAATTTTTTTTGTTTCAAATTCATGCCCATTGTAGGTGGTATCACCCATGGAAAAGGGTCAGTATGGACTCTCTGCTTTGTGACATTTTTATTTTTTCAAGCAGGCTCTTCTGTGGGATAAAACCAGATGGGCCAGCCTTTAGGATATGTCTTCTACATCAAGAGGTCCATATATGTACAAGTGTTTTGCACTTTTGATGCTTACATTTTTTATTTTTGATTTACTCTTGTAAAGTTCTGTTTAACATTGTCATGTTTTCATTGCTATCCCAATCTATAATGAGTTGTGATACTTTTTTTCAGATGTATGCTGAGAGTTCTTGATTCGTTTGGAACAGAACCAGAATTCAATCACGCCCATTACGCGCAATCCAAAGGCCATAAAACGCCTTGGGGAAAATGGAATCTGAACCCCCAGCAGTTTTATACAATGTTCCGTAAGTCATTTTTTACAAGATTTTGTGTTGTGTTTTGTGTTCTCTCCAGACCCTTTTAGCCAGGCGCGCTTCCCAGCACTTTTCAGTGGCCACCTGGTTGTTTTTGGGTGGATACTGCAAAGATAGGTCACAAAACAGGGGCCACCACCCACCTACAACTTCTTCCCATTCAGCTTAAAAAAATTCTGGGGAGAATACAGCTTTTGTATATTGCATATTTACCAGCTCTGTGAGGATCTTTAGTAGTGGCACTCCTCATGCCACTAGAGGAAACTTTTTGTTAGCTCCTCCCAAAGCCATGCAGAAAATGCTCAGTTTTATTGAAATCACCAACATGCTTCAGAAATAGAACATCACAGATGCACCATGCATTACATTTTTATCAGTAAAGTCTCCATACAAATAGGATATTCCTAAAGTTTGGAAACTTGTAAATATGGGAAAATATCAAATAGTAATTGAACAGAATTCCATTAATTGGATAGATAACAAAACATGTAACAGGCTCAAAGCTTACCATGGTTGGAGAGGACTCTGCTTTCATCTACCTCCTATGGTATATGACTAGAGACTTAGGAATGTAGGTATTATTGAACATTAGGCTTGCTAGTTGTTCTCTTCCTGAAGACATAATGTCATGCGGTGATAAGATTTTTGGCCATGTACTCAGTCCTGAAGGGGAAGTCTTTTTAGACTAAATCTACACAGGCTATTTTTGATCTTGAAAGCTTAAAAAAATGCATCACCCAGTGCAAAAAAAGCTCCTTTGTTCCACTGCAGGAGATTGCTGGGCAATTGTTAGTTTAGTTTCATGAGATTGCCTCCTTAGGATATACTTGAAGAGGTAAAATCACCTGAGAATGTCCTAGATGAGCGATTGTTGAGAGGAGAGGAAATTAATCATGAATAGTTTCTGCTACGTGACTGAATTTCAGTATTGCACAATTATAGATGAAGGTCGCTGGTGTGACGCTTCTAATGACATTGAATGTCCCACAACAAAGATTTTTAATGTCTTGGTACTGAAAGTCACTCGTGTAGCTCAAGTTGCACAGATACGATTTTCCCTCATATGGGTTCATCTTCCAGGATTTATGCTTGCTTAATTGAATTTAAAGTGAACCTCTAAGGTAAAAACTGTGTTTGCTGATAAAGCTGACTTGTTTTAAACTTTGGGCCTCAGGGGCTTTCCTGATCTGGTTTTTAATACTGGAGGGTTTGCTGACCAATCTGAGGGATTAAAAAATTCTGAACTACTGTCTGCAGTAGCAAATGATTAGGTTTAATGAACCCTTGGCTTTAAATCATGTCGACCATTACCCTGTCTAAGGCAGCTGCGTGAATGGGGTGCGTGCTTTTAATTTTAGTTTTGCTTTATTTTATTAGTTTATTAAATAAAGCGGAGCCAAACCCATGGGTACTTACCAGTCCCTGTTCAATGCAGGTACCGCCATCTTCTCCCGCCCATCCTTCCTCATGCTAATCCTCACCAATCTTGATTGGCCTGGCCAGGATGAGGTCACCCCCGTGCAGGAGTTTGTTGATTCCCCACACAGTCAACTGATGCCGTGATTGTCTAGTATCCCTGGCACAAATGCTGTGTATGCTCAGCAAAATTTGATAATTGGGCAGCAGTCAGGCAGGTAAGAATAGTTATTGCAAAAGGGAAATCACCTGTCCCTTTCTGCAAAAGCAACTGCCACCAACTTTTCAAAATTGGATTTTAGTTCCACTTTAATTTTCCATTGCTTTTATTTTTAACTACTTTCCTTCTCCTTAGTGATGCCTATTCATATGATAGGTCAGTACTTCCACATCTCCATGCTTATTGCCATACAGTTCTTTTTTTTGCATGTTTAGCTGCCAGCCAGGCCATTGACTTTGACTGGCATGTTAGGTAGATAGAGACACTTATTACTATTCCTGGCTGTTCCCTGTACACTGAGTGCTGTGCCCAGCAATTCAATTTCTGCAAACTTGTTACCAAACAATTTCCCCATAAAATTTGTATTCTCTCTCGCTCTCTCTCTCTCCTTCCCGAGGTTGCAGTAAATCTGCCTGGGGCTCTCACAGCCTAAAATTAATACCAGCTGACAATTGGAAGCATTTTCTTCTGATGAAAACAAGAAGGTTGCTGTACGGTTTTACCATGTCCAGCATTTAGCTCCAAAATAAAGCAAACACTTTTAGGGCTGGTGCACGCAGTATATCATTTTTCTGCTCTATTGACAAAAGCAGGAAAAAAATGGGATCAGTTGTTTTCATATTCATACTGATTCAAACAGAATTTACTTTCACCTGCAGTACGTAGAAATGCAGTCATCAGATTCCAGGTATGCTTCAAAGGCTATCTCCAGTCTGTATGTTTTCTTTAGTTCAAGATAGTAAAGGGCTAAAACTCCTGTGAGGTTTCTATTGCTGTCTATAATTCCATTGAAAGGTTTTCACTTCCAATCTATTTCTTGTGATACCAAGACAAGAATGTCTGCAGGATGATTTATTTGGACCGAAATACACAGGTAGCAACGAACACCTATAACTAATGGGATCTCTGTCTCCATGAAAACAACTTCCCATCACTTACTGTACCTTTTAAACAATGACTCTAGGACTGGAACTGAGGGACATACCAGAATGTTATTATTCACTCCTCCACTCTATTAGCATTAAACAATGTTCAGTTCTATTATTTACCCTCTTACAGAGCTTTTTATGCTGCTGCAATGTAACACTTCCATGTATCTGATAGCATTCTTGCCTATCTGGTGACATTACCCTTTATCAGCCTAGTAACTGGATGGACTTACGGGAACTTAAACCTTTTCATAAATGTGTGTGGTTAATGTTTCTTTGAACTGTTTTTTTCATATCTACGAATAACACAAGTCATATCTAATTTGCAGGACCTGAAACTTTTAGGTTATGTTAGACTTTTCTTGAATTTCTTTGAGCGCACAAATAATTTTTGATGATTTCTTTTTATTTGTTTAAGCTGAATCTGTATTTAAAGCACGTTGTCTCCCCCCCCCATACAGCTCACACTCCAGATAACAGCTTCTTGGGGTTTGTGGTGGAGCAACATCTCAATGCCAGCGACATCCAACACATGAACGACATCAAAAGGCAGAACCAGTCTCTTGTTTACGGCAAAGTCGATAATTTCTGGAAGGTATGTTTCTTCCTTTCCATTCCTTTTTATCACTGTAGGGTATTGTGCTATGCAATGGACGCATTAAGCTTTGTTTTTCCAGAGTTCATAGGAGTGAAGAGCACAAGCTAGCGTCTTGTTGTGCTGGAGGTGCGATTCATGTCTTTTAACCTGAAACTTCACTCATAGTATATCCAGAAATAAGAATTGTATATTATAAAAATCTGATATTTGTTATTTGAACAGAACGTTTGTTGAGATGAGGGCAAGTCCCAGAGTCAAGATGATGGCAAATTTTCATTTTAGGGTGCCAAATGTAATGGTGAAAGCAAATTGCATCCCAACCAAACCATGATCACATCCACAATGGTAAAAATTTCTTTAAAGACCTCCAACTGCCCAGTTGTACGCAAAAAGAAAACTTTCAAAAACTCTAACACTTCTGTTTACTTCATGCTAAATTTTTTAAAGGATTGATGATACATGGTCACATTACTCTATCAAAAACATATTTCTCATTGCAAGTTATGCCCACGTACCTTACACATTACTCTCCCTAAAAGGTTTCCTTATTTCCAGTCAGCCAGAATGCTTTAAGCCACGTCTGGGAGATGCCATCTTGCATGCAACAGCAGCCACCCCATCTCTCAATCTGGTGACCTTTTCAACTGATTTCCCCCAAGTATGCTTTTTAAAACTGAAAGCGCACACCCAGCTCCAACAGCAGTCCCTGCTCTGAGAATGGCAAATTATATTCATTATCAATATTAAAAATATTCATTATAAGCGTGATTGCAAGCGTAGGATACTTCCATAATTCAGCCCGATTATTCCTAATGCTGAGCTAACATCTACACAGAAATTGCAAATGGGTAAAACTTTTATGGCTGGAACAAGGTGGAATCAGTAGCCCAAAAGTATCATGCAGAAAAGTGAAAAGTTTCACTCAATATTACCCAGCAAAATATAGCACCATAAGTGCTATCAGAAAGTACGCATTAACAGAATCTGCTTTTATTTTGCCTCTCATAGATTCTATGACCTACCTACCATAATTTACTTTACCTACCTACGTTACTTTAGTGGCATCATAAAATGGACTTTGTTTTTTTACTATGCAATTCAGGCAGAGCATGGCTGGTGGGAGGGTCCAGCAGGGTTCTGTACATAGCTTTCTACAAAACATTTGGGCACTTGGCATTTGAGAGGTGTACTGAGACAATCCCCACAAATGCAAGCAGTGGGCTTGCTTTTAGGAATAGTTATACAAATATCAAAATTCTTTAAGGTTGGAGGAGTTTAGTCTATAGCTGTAGGTGTTTCTAAGAAAGCTGCATTTGCATACATTTCATCCTAGGTAATTACCACATGTAATGCTAAGTTGAAAATCTGAAATCCATAAATCAAATGGCTACAGGATTCTGGACATTCTCTAAACAATCTGACATGCTGCAGTTTTATTGCACGTTGTGAAATGCTTCTAACATGCAGCAAAAACCAGCGATTTCTTTTCAAGAGAGGAGCCGCCTGGACAACTGTCTATAACTTTGAGATCAGCATGACTAATGAACATTGGTTTAGTGACACAACCTGTAGAGAAAATATTCCAAAAACTATACGCATCATACATATCAAGTGACATATTTGTTGCCCCTTATCACGCTAACATTATTCTGATTTTTAGAATTTAGGTCCTTCTTGATGTCTGACTTAAAAAAACAAGTGTACAGCAAGTGCTATCTTTCCTGATCTGTTGCTCAAAAAAAATAAATCTGCAGCATACAATTGCTGTGTCCCCATTATCGCAGTAATTGTTTTGTATTAAATGCTATTTGCTTGACCCCTATAAATTGGTTTGTTCCTGTTAAGTTCATATTGGCTTTTGTGTCGGATGAGCAAATTCATTCTTTTGTGTACTCCTGCTTTGTGTATTTTGCTAAAGCTCAGCTGTATAAATCAAACAGTCTGCCCAGGAGCTCATGCTTGGCAAATCATTGTTAAAATCATTTGTCATGTTAAAATTTGGCTCAATTCATTTTTTTTTTTTTTACCTGAGCTCCAGGCAAATGGCTACGTACACAGATAAAATACATAAAGAACTGTTTTACCTGTCAAAAGTTTTTTATTTCTTCCCATCTAGTCCTAAAGAGAATGTTGATCTACATTTCTATTTACAGCTAGAAATGCAGCTTCATGTGCTCCCCCTGCGGATTAGACACAGAAGGAGCAGCAGCACAGTAAAGAAATCATCCCTCTGCTCTCTCGCCCTGTTGGCATGGTTCCTGCAACTATATTTTTTTTTCTGTCTTGAAGCTGCTGTAAAGCATTCATAATACATTTTTATGACTTTTTTTTACTTTTAAATCACCTAATAGATATTTCTGGAGTTCTATTTTTATGTAAAGTATTATTGTTCCAGTGCATTCATAGTATAGGTTGTCCCTTACATTGGCTGCTTTTTTCAGAATATTATTAGTGGAGTAAATTGCTCCTAATTTTTTTCACAGTTCCCATAATCAATCCTGGGTAGCAAAAAATACCTTGCAGTGTCATTGTCTAACCTAGGGGAAAATTATTCAATTGTAGCTGCACATTTCCATTTACAGAGCAGAAGATAAAAGGGTACAGGAGTATCTGCACTGTTACATAATGTACCAAATTCAAACTGATGCATTTCTTGAGTCGATTTCCATGGAGATAGGCAGAGAATGCTTACATGGTAAACTGTGACCAGCTTCAGTCCACTAGTTTATCCTCTTATCTCCATCTTTAAAAAAAAATGCCGTATCTGTGTTACAAGATAAAGCTTCAGCCTTGCCTAGATCACCATCTATCAGACCAGCAGATTTCGTCATTAAAAGCTCACTGCCAATATATTTTTGCATTAAAGTGTTCGCAAACAGTATGGATTCAGCACAGGCCAATGTCAGAATACAGAATGGGTAAATTTGCTGTCCTTTAGGTTGAAACCTAAACCCAAGTATTAGGGGGTCGTGATTCAATTTTAAGTGGTTTTTATGGGTGCGTGATTAAGTTTTAAGGGTTTTTTATAGTTTGTTTGGGGAGTCTATCGTATAGGCAGGACCTTTTAGAATTGGGTGAAGTATTGGGGTCAAGTTTTATTACGATATAAGTTTGGGAAACCATATTGTATTTCTAGTGAGCATGTTATGATTTATTACAAGTTGTATAAAGTAGGACACTTACAGATACAGATTTTAAGGATTAGGGTTGGGGAATGGAGGATTTCCTGGGATTTACTGATAGTTAGGGACTTCTGTGATTGCACTAATTATTAGCACTCAGAATCTTAATTTCAGCACCCAGAACTAACAGAGAACCTTCTCTGTATAAAGTCTAAAGCTACATACACATGTTCAATAATTGAACAAGTGCTGTACATACAGTTGCGTTCTGCTGTATGGAGAGGGGAGGGGGAGAACGACTGAGTGGCACCCTGCTGCGCTCTCTCCCAGTCAGTTTGTATTACGGTTGTTTGTTATTCATGGATTCGCCAGGACCAATCCATAAACGACGTCAGACGAGCACTGTACACATGCCAGATTATTACTATACAATATTTATATAGCGCCGACATATTATGCAGCAATTTACAAAGTCCATAGTCATGTCACTAACTGTGCCTCAAAAGGGCTCACAATCCAGTATCCCTTCCATAGTCATTTGTCTTTATTACAGTCCAAGGTACATTTGTGGGGAGAAGCCAATTAACCTAACCACATGTTTTTGGAATGTGGGAGGAAACCATAGTTCTCAGAGGAAACCCATGCAAACACAGGGAGAACCTGCAAACTCCATGCAGATAGTGTCCTGGCTCAGATTTGAACATGAGACTCAGCGCTGCAAAGGCCAGAGTGCTAACACTGAGCCACCATGCTACTTGATTCTTGTCAGATACTAGCCCCAAGGCGATTATCAGATGAGAATCATTTGACGTGTGTACGTAGCCTTGAACTTATCTATTTTATGTAAGATTCTTCACACACCTCCAATCGGCCAACCACACAGTATCAATGGTAAACATTGTCAAGGAGTGACCTCCGGTAATTCAAACAGCATCATAAGGGAGAGGAAAGGTGATAAGTAACTTTGTGGGTTCACCTGAGTATGTTAGGAACTTCTACCTTCTCGGATTTTTATGTACATGTCTCTCTTGAGGGTTTATAGGTCTGAAAAAGGGAAAAGATCCAGTGAGCAGCACTTCTCCTGGCAAAAAAATGCCTTGTTGCTGCCAGGAGAATGGCCAGATTGGTTCCACCTGATAGGCAACTGTAACTCAAATTACCTTGTTACAGCTGAGATATGCAGGAGAACATCTTTACATGTACAACATATTGAACCTTGAAACAAATGGGATGCAGCAGCTGGAGACCACACAGCGTATCATTCCAGTCAGCTACGGACAGGCACCTGAGGCTTCAGTTCACATGGGCTTGTCAAAATTAGGCAAGAGAAGATTGGAAAAAGGTTGCCTGGTCCGGCCCTGCATTCAGATGGCAGGGTCAGAACTGGGCAACAACATAAAACATGGATCCAACCTGTCTTGTATCAGCCGTCTGAACTGTTCGTAGTTGTGTTATGGTGTGGGGATATATTCTTGGCATACCCTTGTCACAGCCTACCTTAGTATTATTGCTGATCATATCACACAGATCAAATCATTTCACAATGGTTTCATGAACAAAAAATGAGTTACCTGTACCCGGCGGCCTTAGCAGTCCCTTAATCTCGATCCAGTAGAGCACCTTTGGGATAGAACAGGAGATTTACATTATGGATTGACCTCTTCGGCCATCTTATTTGGCTACACATGCACAGCTCAACTATTTGCCAAAAACCTGAAACGATAAGGCAGGTGGGAGAGAATATTGCAGAAGGGGCATCGTCTGTCTCTTTCTGCATTAATGACCAACCTGATAGAGGAATCTTAGTTTAGTTCCACTAATTATTTTCAGAAAATAGAATTAGGAAAGAAGTTTTATTTCCTCTAAATACATTTGAAAATATATAAGTACATAATGAAATATCACCACTCAAATGCATCAACAAATATTCTGACTGCCTGTAATACAAGTGTGACACTAAACAGCCAACTTTTAATAATTGCATATGACACTGTAACTGCAAAACACATTGAAAGAAAGTTTAGATAAAATAATACCCCAGAAGACAAATAGCAGGGCAAAAGAGTGAAACCATATGAAACCTACAAAAGGAAAGCTAATAAATGACCTGGATATGGCGACCCATCAGTAATTAAACAGAAGTGCAAGCACATGGTGCACACTGGGCACATTTACCAATCCATAATGTTGCCTCAAATCAATCAGATGCCTTCTTTAGTGCCCTTCTAGTTGATTAGAAACATTTCCAGTTTATTATGGTCATAAGTCATTTTGTGTTGCCCAGCATAGGTAGTTGGTGAGGTGATAGAGGACCGATAGAAACGCCAAGTGATTGAACTAATTTGAATCGTTCACCTGCGGCATGTGTGTACTTTGATATCTACCAACAGCTCTGATCTGTACATGTCCCAAAAAATCGGTCCCTTATGACAAGTCAGCTAATAAATCCACTTCAAGTCTTACATTTTTCGTCAAAACAGGAAGGAAGTTGTATTTTGTGTACTAGACCTAAGCACCTAGCAAGGTATTATTGGTTGCAAGTACCAAAAAGGTACACACAAGGTGGGTAATGGGGCCAGCCTTTTGTTTACTTTCCTTATTTGCAAGAACTGCCTGTGGTGCCTTCAGAAATAAATAGAATATTCTGACAATTTATATTTCACGTACTGATAAATGAAGCCAAATTGTGCACTTGTGCCTTTTTAAATGGGGAGATCTTTTGTTCTTGTCAGAGCTCTCTTGCCACTGAGGCATGAAAATGAACCAGATGAAGCTTTTACTTTTTTAAAAGTCGAGCCATAATTTTTTTTTCCTAATTGTAGATTAGACTTTAGGAAAGGTTAGAAATCTTTACTCTCGTTTTCTTCCTGCTCCTAATGATTTCAACACACAGGAAATGAAGGAAAATCTACAAGAGTTATGAAACTGTGAATAAATCTCTCCAAAGGGTCGTGCCAAACAGACAATTTTATATCGGTGATTAATTACTAGTCACAGGCGGTTTTTCCCTGCTACAAGTACTACAGCATTGATTTTCATGTTTTTTGCTACAAATGGCCCCCGATCATTTGTATCTAAGGCATAGAAGTAAATGATCAACTATAGTTGCTGACCTAAAACACTGCACATCTGGTAAACAAGCCAGCTAACAATTCCATAGAAAATAACTGAGATTTTCTTTGCCAGAAATCTCCTTAAATTAAGAGGATTCTTGTAAATAGATTTGCTTATCTGACAAAGCCCTAAAGAAGCCCTGGATAGCATTTGAAACCTGGCTAATGTTCTAACCCAGAGGTAGGAAAACTCCGGCCTTTAGGCGGAATACGGCCTAGCCAGTATTCCAGTCTGGCCTATTGCCCCCCCCCCCCCTTAGTTATTTATTGTTGGATCCGGCGTTATTGAATTGTCGCACTATCGCGAGTTCCCGCGATATCATCGAGTTCCCGCAAAGTAACCCCAATTACTATGCATAAAGAGCAGAAGCAACTCGCAGCTACCAGTCTCCAGAAGGTTGACCTCGAACGTCGTGTCTTCAAGCCCAAATGGACTGACGAATTATTCTTCGTCCAACTAGGCAACAAAGACCTGTGTTTAGTGTGCAATGACACCAACAGCACTTTCAAGGGGCATTTTGATGCAAAGCACGCGCACAAGTACAGGGACTACACCGTGGATGAGTGGAAGACTGAGGCTGCTCGCTTGCAGTCACAGTTGGAAAAAAAATGTCCTTGGACACCTTGTTTCTTCTGGCCTAGTGTTCCTTCTTGACCTCTTGAAATGGCCTAGTAATCCAAAAAATTTGCCAGTCCTGTTCTAACCCTTTAAATCCTGGCACCACATACAATAGTATTGCTTTGCACAGCTAAACTGCAGCTTTACCTGCTTTCTCAGTGACGATCCAGTAGCTGCAACCAATATTATTGAAGATTTATGACATGGAGAATGTTTTTTGGATAGAAGTCGTAAAGGATTAAGCCACTGGAAAACCACTTTTACGATTTGCAGCGTGCCTCTGCCAAGTTTTTGATGAGCATGTTATTTGACCTAACTATTTTTAACACCCATGTGGTGGTAAAAAAACATGAATATAGCCATAATGTTTTTTTCTTGTGTTTTTTTTTTTTTAACATCTGTCACATTTTCCTGTCTGTAAAAGTTTAATGGTCGTAGTTTATTGGTAAATATTATACACAAGCAAAAGAATTAAAAAAAACAATCAAAATATTTTATGCAGCAGTCTCAATGTAGAACTAAAAATGAGAGATTATATTTTGAAAACGTTGGCCAAATTTCAACTTCAATGCCATCTCTCTTTTCTATTGCCATCACTTACAATATTCTTCCATCCTTCTGTGTTCAAAGTCTCAGCCTTTAGATTAGCTGACCCTGATGACGCATCTTTTGTACGTGTGCAAATTCACTTACATTGTACGTCTACAGAAAAAAAAGTATTGACAGGCAAGGATAGACACGACTTACATGGGCTCTGTCTGTCAGCACTTTTTACAAAAGCACGTTTAGTTATGCTTTAATTTCAGTATATTTGTCTTCTCTAGTCTGTTACAACTGTTACATTTCTTTTAACCTATTTCTCTTCTGTGTCCTTCTGACTCATCCAATTTTTTGATACACAATGAACTGCCTCCTCTGTATTTTTTTATCTGTACTCCCCCATAATTCCTTTTTACATTTATTGATGTAGTCACAATGCGGTCAGTCAATTCTGGTGCTCCTTAGCTGACATCTGATATGAAAATGTGTGATCACCTCCTTTACCGGTATTTATCTAGTGCCATGTTTTTTTTCACAGGATAAGAACACGTATTTGGACATCATCCACACTTATATGGAGGTACACGGCACTGTACATGAGAAAGGGACAGTCCACATGCCCAATTATGTGAAGAATCACGGGATCTTGAGTGGACGGGATCTGCAGTTCCTGTTGCGGGAAACTAAAGTGAGTGGATGGTTTAGTTGTGAGATGTAATGTGATCACATAGGAATGGTATATGCACTGTAGTTGCGCTTACTTGGATTCAGGTAAGCAGAACATGTCCTATTTGCATGAACTAGAATATGGCACGGTCCATTCTAAAATTGCCAAAAATGTAAAAAACGTATTGACTTCTATTGCCCTTTAACATTACACTTGTCACAAAAATAGACTTGCCCCTGTTTAAAATTGATCTCTGGGAACTCGCCTTTTTCATCTTTAATTCTCTCCCTCAACCCTGTGAACCAAGATAGTCTCAAAGTTTGTTATCTGGACCTCTTGCTGGTGCTGTTTCCAGATGTGGGGACCACCATTCGAGTTAGAACATTTCCTTGGCAGGCTTCTCTTCTGGATTTGCTGCTGGACATCCAATAAGAGTGTCCATGTTATTTCTTGCATGACGTGTGAACAGGGAAAGAGAGAAGACTAGGACTGGAGCATCATGTGTTTTAGACAAATGAAAAGGCCTTACAAGATCATATGGATCCGTTATGGACTTATTGGTTAAGCAGAACATTCGCTCCTCAAGCTTTATTAGTAATGTTTTTTTTTGTTTGTTTTTTTTGAAGCCTATTTGTTTTGTAAGGCTGCGTACACACGTTCAATTATTGTCATTGGAAAGTATCTTTTATGATTGTTTCCAGCCACATACTAGTGACAGATAAACGAATGAGTGCTGTACACAATGCTGTTGTCTTTTATGAAGCAGGGGACAATGAGCAAGCACCACCCTGCTATGTCCTTCTCCCTTCACCTATGTTGCAGTCATTCATCGTTGGTCACTCATGGATCTGTCAAGAAAATTTCATGAATGATGTTGGGCCACCTCTGTACCTATGGCGGATTCTTTCCCGACCGTACCGTTTGTATTGGGTGACAATCATCTGACATATGTATGTAGCCTAATATAATTATGTTATTTTTAAATATATACTTACAATAAATAAAATCCATGGACAAGTTACACAGGACATAGATACATCCAGCCATACTAATCTTCAGTTCTCTAGTTTAGTTTTGGCTTTGTAGTTGGAGGCCAGACACAAATATAATAAAAACCACAAAGCGAGCCAGGATATAACAAAGTGAGTCAGCAGTGTAAAAAGTAAATAAGTAATACAACAAAACCTTAAACTTAACTATATGTTCATTGTTCACCATAGCAGCAACATAAACATAAAAACTTCTTTTATCACATTGGATTTTACAATAGTCTGTATTCACACAAGTTGGGGTTTTGTAACTGCTCATGTTCCGTTAACTCTGTTCTAAAAATTTTTCTCCATACAAATAAGCCAGAAAGAACTGCTTCCAGGCACATATAAGTGATGAGAAAACTTGTTGAATGCATTTATGATTTAACAATAATTGTGTCGCTACCAAGGCACTGAGACTGAGGGATAGCGTTTGCGGATCCATCAGAGACTTTGTGCTGACAAATGTACAGATAGAAGAGCAGAGCGACAACCGCATGAGCCTGATGCTGCTTCTTTACTGTCCAGTCTCGGGCTAGGGATAGGAAGTAATGGAGTCATGTTTAAAGAAAAGTCAGTTCCCCAGGCAGAACCCGAATAGCTAAGCTAATCTTAGCTGCACTCCCATGAAATACACATATATAAGAGCGGTTTTACTAGATGAAGGATTTTTACTTCTGCCTATTCTGGTTGTGCCTAGGGAACTGACTTTTCCTTCCCATTTAGTACTATGAGTGGTATGTTAAATTGTAAACCTCAGAGAACAAGTACAGATCGGTGCTTCCAATAAGGTGCAGCAGAAATATTTACCATAGAAAAAAAAATTCATAAGGGGAAGGGTGTGACAGATGTTGGAAGATTTATGACAACCCATCTATAAATAGACTGCCATTCAGATATGTATGATATTGTAAAGACAGCAAGAGACTGGGTTTCAGATTAGACTGCAGTCAGGTTTTTGTGAAATGCTGCATTGATGTGGGTCACAATGGGATCTAAAGGCCTGAGATGCATTCTACTGTTGACAGGAGAGCTGGCTGTGCTGTAACCGATAATAGCACTCGTGTATTCTCAGCATAAAGCTGCACTAATCCTGTCTATTTACTCCTCTAATACCTTATAGTGCTATGCAAGCACATCACAACACTGCCGCTCGTCTCCAATCAAAATAATACTTTCCATGTAACACTGAATGGGTAAATAA
The DNA here is from genome assembly GCF_032062135.1 of Pyxicephalus adspersus. Lineage (NCBI taxonomy): Eukaryota > Metazoa > Chordata > Amphibia > Anura > Pyxicephalidae > Pyxicephalus > Pyxicephalus adspersus. The sequence goes on from NC_092864.1 coordinate 33,677,235, forward strand.
CACACATTGTGTGCAAATAATACCATTTATTCCCCTAAGAGCTGGGCAGAACATTAAACATATCTATTTAAAGCAATACGAAGGTGTTATTATGGTTAACAACACACTGCTGTATGTGAACAGTATTGCATATGCTTGCAACATGGAAATGCAAGGATGATGCAAGTGGTTTATTTAAAAAAAAAAAAAAAAAAAGTAAAGCTTTTTATTTTAAAGGATCAAAAAATCAGCATTTATATATTTTTGTATTTGAAGGGGTCTTTTGAAACTAAGGAATAATGAGAAAACACCCCGTCAAGCAGATCTTTGAAATAGGGCACCCTGATCCTCCAGCAGCCAAGTGGTAGAGGTGCAAGTACTCTTGCACGTAGAAGAGAGAAGTCTGTGGCATGCTGTCTTATAGTGAGCTCAGACCCAGCCTAATTGTAGCAAAAGCAGGACAGCCAGGTCTAAAGAAGAGTTTTTGCCACTGACTTTTTGAATGAAGAATCTCATTGCAACGTTTGTCTCTTTTTTAAAAAAAAATGCATCAGAAGGTGAAGAACAGAGATAAATGCACTAGATTTGGTCTGTGTTCTCTTAACAAAAATGAATAATGATATGTGCACACATGTCCTATACATGTCTAGTACAGTATTTCCTTAGGTCAGACATCCAATGTAAATCCATTCTCATCCCTTCTGCCTTCTTCTGTACTGCCATCTAGTGGCTGCTGCACCATATATTTGATGCTGCTCTTGTAGCACCTTTTTGGTTGTAGCACAGGGGTGTCACCGGCCAAAATTAAAAACCAAGAGAAAGTCGCAGGCCAACCCTGAAATTTATTGAAAAAATTGAGGAGGTTTTCCTTCTCCTCTTTAATTTTATTTGGGAAAAAATGTTATGCCTCTTTCTCTATTTGTAGCCTTCTGAGTTAAATTTCAATGGTAACCTTTTTGCACAGACTTACAATATTAACAATATTCTTCTATGAAAATCCAACCATTCAAGTCCATGCCTTGGAGTAGCAAGGAAAAGTACAGCTGAGGGGGAGTGCTGGAAATGCCAGACACGGCCAATGCGGAGCTAAATCTTATGAGTGACCCGCCGCTGAAACTCCCTCTTCATTGAAATAGCGCCACTACTACAATTCCCGGCATTAATTGCGTCTATAAAACAGTCTGATGTGGGGCCACGCTGGCCTATAGACGCAAGTGATGGCAGGAGTTGTAGTAGCGGGGCTATTTCAATGCAGCGGCAGGCCTATATTTAGGATTCCTTTGGGGGCCAAAGAAAAGGATGTTGGGGGCCCGAGTTTGACACCCCTGTTGTAGCACATATTGAAAGAATATATATACACTGTGTATATGTATGTGTGTGTGTATATAAATAAATATATATGGTTTTTTCACATTTTTGCAGCTTAAGGGTGGCTTGTTTCACCTGCATGGAGAGCGCCTTTGACCGCATGTTGTCTTCCACATACAAGCGCCCCCCCTCAAATTTACTCCAGGCCTTTTTATCTGCTTAATTGATAATGACATAACAAAGGAATTGCCCACACCAGCTCATGAAATAGCCTTTGAGTAAATTGTCCAATTACTTTTGAGCCCCTGAAATAAAGTGATTGTGTAAAAATGTGAGGAACTAAAGCCTTTTTTTTTTTTTTTTTTTTTACACAATCTTTTTGTTCAACCCACTGAATTAAAGCTGAAAGTCTGCAGTTCAACTGCATCTGAGTTGTTTCATTTAAAATTTAATTGTGGTAATGTACAGAACCAAATTAGAAAAAAGTTGTCTCTGTCCAAATATTTATGGACCTAACCACACACACTAATGTCCCCCCACAGTCACACACTGTATTATACATTTATATACCTCTGGCATATACCACAGCACTGTACAAAGATCAGCGGTGCACTCACATGAGTCTGAGTCATATGTCTAGCACGTTTGGTTCAAATGTCTCCATGCGTTTTCGAGTGATGGTCGAACAAACATCTAATTTTTATATATAGATATAGATATAGAGATATATATATTATAAGCCATCAATAAATATGTCAAGACTACATTTTGTTAGACTTATATCAACTTCTAAAATTCCCTCTTTAGGAACCTCCTTTTCTTTTCTGTTTGTTTAAGCTGTGCCGTGTTTCCAAGCAGGCAGAACTAAATGCACTTGCAGGTCTTCTCTGAAGCACATTTTAAAAAGTCTCTTTTTATGAAATGTCATGTGCTTGGAGAATATCCAGACCGAAAGCTCTGAACATGAAGTGGCACTTACAGTCTTAAACTTCCTGACCGTGTCTGCTTGTTACCCTGTTTGATTCTGAAATTTCCAGTGTGTTGGCATTAGGCAGAATTTTATTTCTTCCATCTTTGTGAGATGAGAAAATTCAATAGAATTATAACATGGCAGTTTAGGTTGGCCACAAATCTGAATGCTTTTGACAAAATTCCTCAGGGGTGTCGCCATTATATTCCATGTTTTATTGAGCTCTACTAAAACTTTCAATTTATTGCCTACTTTGCAACGTACTGTATTCTGTTGGTCCAAATTGTCTAGGGTAGATTGCTTTGTTTCTGATGGAATTCAATAAGTGAACTACTTCCATACTGAACTTTAATCGCCCCCTCCCATTGTGCATACTTTTTGAATATAGTAGGAATGAACCCACTTGGTCACTTTTCTACCAGTTTGTTCAGTAGCTTGAAAATCTATTTTCCAGATCTCCATAAGTAATCCAACTTCTATTGTTTTAGCTCTTTGTTGGCCTTGGATTCCCCTATGAAGGACCAGCTCCGTTGGAAGCCATTGCTAATGGATGTGCTTTCCTGAACCCCAAATTTGATCCACCAAAAAGCAGCCGAAATACAGATTTCTTTAAAGGCAAACCAACCCTACGAGAGGTGAGTTATTCATTATGTTTTCTCACACTGCCCATCCATTTACTTGAAGCTAGTGACATTACAGCAGCATGCGGTACAACGGCTATGGTCACTCAAAATAATAAAGGCAGACTATCAATTTACACGTACACTAAATGCAAATTTCAGGGCGAAAAAACATGTGCAAAAAATGTAAATTTTCCCCAATATTGGCACTTTAAAAACACTGCCTTCACAAAAACATTTCAGGTTTACTTGCCTGTAATCTAGCAAAATTCCAATTTACTGTTAAATTTGACAACACAGCGTCAGCACAGCAGCGTCTTTTTGTTAATAGCCAGATTTTTGTGTATGTCATTTCCCTGGCGAGGTAGGCTGGCAAAGGCAATGCGTAATATAGGTCTGCTGGTAACTTCTGAATTCCTCACAACACCTACAGAGGTCCTATGCAGTCCAAACATCAATGGGTCAAAACTGTTTAGGCAGCTTGGGGTCTGTGTAAAGGCAAGTGGTTTAATTTTGGCTGATCAGTATACATTTTGGAGAAGTGCAGGCATCCAATGGATACAAATTAAATTTCCTATCCCTTTCTGTTTTAAAACCTATGACATTTTTGCAGAATGGAGAGATGTTCCCTTACTTGTAGTACTTTACAACCTCACATTAAATAGTAAGTGAAAAGGACTCTCACAAATAGCACAAAGATAACAATTTAGAAAGAAAATTTTGCAAAGGTTTAAACAATTTTCCACTTTCTAAAACTAAAAACTAAATTGCTCCTTTTTGATCCTAACAGTTATTATCAAATGTAAAACCTTTTCTTACAGCTCACATCCCAGCATCCGTATGCCGAAGTGTACATCGGGAAGCCTCACGTCTGGACGGTGAACATCAACAATCCAGAAGAGGTCGAGAAGGCGGTGAAAGCCATACTAAACCAAAAGGTTCCTGATTCTTTCTTCATGCTGAAACTTGCATATCATCCCTGTCTGCATGTACTAATATGGATTCCTAGGGTTCATTGAAATGTCTTCTACTAATAAATTGTAACTTGTACATCTCAACACCCTCCCACCTCCTTTTCTGTATTTTTATTATCAGAAGTGTTCCAATGTAAGACATAAGTCCTAAAGGTCACTCCCTGTCCAGCAAACAGCTAATGGCATCCAGAAAACATAGCCAGTATTTTCTCAGGTTATGATTAGGACCATTTAGCAATGCTACTAGGAACAAGATTTATCAGGTCAGCCCAATGGCATAAAATGAGATTGACTTCCTTCTTTCTTGGCCGTAGTCCTATAGTCACTGCATCAACCTAATAATGATTAGTGGCAATACTTAACACCCTCCAAGGTCTAGGCCCCAATGCTGTGCCATAAGTAAGGAAAGGAAGTTATGTGACCTTTGTTACCTCTGTGCAAATCTGACTGACACAGATTATGTATATAATGTATATATTTTATACGCAGAGAATTGGTTAAGTGTCTGTGTGAGGAAGGAGTGTGCTCTGAAGAGAATTGTTTTGCCCTAAATAAACACTGATTGAGTGGAATTGAACGCCTATAAAATACAAACTCAGAGCAATGTTTACTTAATACATACATAAAATACACATTTACCCTTCATGCAGTCCATCTTGTATTGTTCTTAGGATGAATTACCACCTCTTCTCTCCCGTACTACCATCTTCACTGCTGGCAGATCTTCTCATTCCTTTTTGTGCATCTTCCTAGAGGGGTTACACTGCTTTCATGTCTGTAACAGCCATCAGACAATGGGAACACTTTTGGCTGTGCTAAATAACCGGGCCCTTTGGTTAGTGGGAAGCATACCCTGAGGAAGGGAATAATCCCCCACTAGAACTCCAGACTTTAGGAGGAGGTGAGCAGAGCATCCACCACACTCCGGACTCCTTTTTGTGGCAGGCCACCCAAGAGGAATGGTAGAGCAGCCAGAGACTTCTATTCATTCTTTCAATATTGAATTCAAACAATTTGAGTTTAATTCCACTACTGAAGCACTTCAATCAGATGTGAAAAATATAGTCTAGTTGTATAGACATCAATTTTATTTTACTAGTAATGTTGGGAATACACCTTCTTTTGTTACCATTTTTTCAGTATAATAGGTATTGTCTGAAAATTGCTATACTAGGTGGACGATGGGGAGGTATGATTTATCATTTGACATTTTAGAATAGCCACTCATTTATATTTTTATAACCCAGCAGGGATTGTTCCAAAAGCATTTGCAAATATGCAAGCAAAGTGCATGTGCCAAGAAAATGGCCCTCCTAGAGGGATACTTGGTAAATACTGACTTCTCTGTAGGGATAAGTAATTTAATAAAGCTGAAGTCTCAAGAGTCAGCAGGTTCCGCTCTGTAAGCACAAATAAGTTGACACTTGTACTAAAATATTATCCAGTTTCACTTGAGCTGCTGATTGTTCCTTGAAGTGACAAATAAAGTTACACAGTTTTTGCTTTTTTCCCCAGAATGAACCTTACCTGCCCTATGAATTCACATGTGAGGGCATGCTGCAGAGGGTGAATGTGTTCATTGAGAAACAGGTAAGGGGGAATTCTCATGCTAAAGCAAGAGGATTTAGAAAACCTTTTATTTTGGATGTTATGGTGCCAAACTGTATGGGTTTGTTTGGCTCGAAATTATTATTGTTTATTGTTTTATCGTTGTTTTTTTTTTTTTTTGTGTTCTTTGGGGAATTAGGTTAAGGGATGAATGGTGTGCGTAGGGGAGTTATGGTTGGACTAAAGGGGAGCAATATTTTAGGGGTCAAGTTTAGGGTCACTTCTATTTTTCACCTATTTTGTTTCTGTTACACTGTTTGTTATGTCCATAAGTATTCTGGATCCTTTAGTAAGCCATAAAGCTTGATTAATCTGCAGATACCCACTGAACGCCCTTACCATGTACGAGATGGGTTGGTGTATTCAGTTTAAAAATTCTTAGAACTTCAGTGCCACCTATAGGTGATCGTCTAAAGGTGCAGTCCTAATTTTGCTTTTTGAGTCATTAGTATTTTGCGTCTCATTAAGCTGTTTTCCTTCAGGATTTTTGTCATGGACAAGTCATGTGGCCGCCGTTAAGCGCCCTTCAAGTGAAACTTGCAGAGACCGGAAAGTCATGTAAGCAAGTCTGCCAGGAGAATCAGCTCATCTGTGAGCCGTCATATTTCCAGCATCTTAACAAAGACAAAGACCTGGCCAAGTGAGTGCAAACAGAATGTATGTGTGTGGAGCATGTCTATCATTACTGCTGCGGAAGATTCTAGCAGTTTTGAATTTGCAATTTTAGGATGCAGACCCCAACACTGGATGTTGTTCAATTCTAATGTTCTCCACCCATTTCACTTTAACCCAACTGATCCACACCCCTCCACCTTCTGCCCTTTGTTGCAGTCAACACTTCAAGGTATTGCCATGTGTATGTGTTCCTGCACTCTACAGCTTTCCTTTGCCTCCATAGCCTTCTGCGATCTTGTACCAAGACCCTCTGGCATTGGGCACCTTGGCCCGTTGCCCCTTCTGCAATTGGGCACCTATCCTACCTGATCGGCTTCCTATGAGAGGTGAAGGGATATAAATTCAGGGTGTGATTTTGACCACCTTGCTTTAGAACATTGAGTCTATGACACAGGACTTTACTCTGGCTCTTCTCTCTGCGAACAGCCTGAGGGCCGGCATAAAGGCCTGGTCTGCTGTGGCAACCACAATATTTCCTTTTATTTACTTTAAAGTGTCGCCAACAGAAATGTGTGCTGTTTATAGCCAATAAACTTTTAGAATGTTTGTATTATAAAACAGTCACCCATTTATGACCATTTTATTCCCAGGTTCAACATTCAGTGCCAGACTTCAGACATTGCAAATGATATCGTGGTCCCATCCATTGATGAAAACAAGAAGCACTGTGTCTTTCAAGGGGATCTATTATTATTCAGCTGCGCTGGATCCCACCCCAGCCACAAGCGGGTCTGCCCATGCAGAGACTACATGAAAGGACAAGTTGCACTCTGTGAAGACTGCCTATAGCATCCTCTATGCATCTCCCCATCAGATGGGGTGTTTTGGTGGCTAGGTGCAAAGGCACATAACACTCTCCTGCACTTTTAGCCTGTTGGAATTTATGGAAAGCATAAAGGGTTTTACTTTCCATAGACAGGCACCAAACGCTGTTTCCGAGGGGTCCATCCCAAGAAGTGCTCTACAGAAGCAATTTTGTAAGCCGAATCCCTGGAACGGACCACCTTTCATCCTAAAGCCTTCCACCTCTGCGCTACTTTAAAATAATATAAAAAAAGTGCAGCTGACGTTATATTTAAAAGAGATCTATAGATTGTTTACGCAAGGTTATTTTGGTTTTTTGGTTATAGATGTGGCGGAGCAATCTTGTCTAGCGCGGTGATTTAGGAACGCTAGGACACCATACTAGTATGAGATGAAAAAGATGGATCATCTGCCCCAATTCTGGACGCTGTACTAGTAGATGTTCACCGCATGCTGCAAAGGCCCACCGGCCACTAGCTGTAACAAAACGCATGACTACTGTAGACTATTGATTGATGACGACGTAGAGCAGTTGCTGGTGTCTCGTTAAAGAATCGATATCTTGGCATGTGTGTGTGAAAATCAGTTTGGGAAAAAATTAACGTGTTTACAAACCACAAATCACTCTTCATACACTCTACAGAGTAACTCCAATCGTCACACTGCCAAGCAATAGACCACCGCTAGCTTGGTTTTTCCCAGAACCATTAGGGAATAACAAATTGTGTAATAATATTGCTGTCCTAGGTAGTGAGTGAGGTAGTCTAGACAAAGCAAGTGCTTACCCAAGCGGTAGTAGTAGACAGCTACAGATATATGTATAAAGCTCGTACGTCGTTTTCTGTTTTTTGGGGTTTTTTTTCTTTTTTTTTAATCGACCATGTCTGTGAAATAATTATGTAAATATTTAACGTGGAATATTTTTATTTAGATATTTATGATACCAAGAGGGTGTACATTTTTTTTTTTTTTTTTTGTGCGCAGAAAAATATATTTGAATTTTGATTATATCTGTCATTTGCGTTCAGTGGGGGCAGTCATATTTTGTTAACTATTTTTAAGGCTTAAGCAACATTTAATCATTAAGTGAACCTGCACTCAGATCCTAACGTAAAGCTTCACTGTATAGCGAATGGTTTGTGGAGATCATACCTATATCAGCTTGTTATATATATCAGGACATCCCCTTTAGAATATTATGGCGTTGCTCCCTTCTCAGCAGCTCTATCAGCCTGCACACGTCTGGGAAGGCTTTTCTAAAGTTTTTTGAGGGTGTCTGTGTGGAATTTTGTGCCTGTTCAGCTACAGTACCAATTGTGAGGTTGGGTACTGATGTTAGAGAAGACCTAGCTTGCAATCTGCATTATGATTCATCCCAAAGATGTCCAGTAGGGTTGGGATTTGGGCTCTGGGCTCATTGAAAGGCCTTTCAAAGTGTCACCAAAGTCCCACTTTGAACTTCAACAATTCAGGCAAGTGGTTATTACAGAAAGGAACAGGCGATGTCCTTTCTGCAATAACATGTCTTACCTGTCTGATCGCATCAGGAATATGTGAAAGGGCTCAACTGCAAATGCAAATTCAGTGTCATCATTTGGTTGCTGGGGAAAACTCTTCCCTCTTCAGGAATGGATGAACTCCTGCGCATCTCCACGGTGGTCAGATCACCCCTGCATGGCCAATCAAGATGGGCAGAAAAAGAAAGATGGCAACTCCCTGCGAAGGAGAGCCGATAGGTAAGTGCCACAGGGTTTTGTTAAGCTTTAAATTGCTCCACACCAAACTCGTGTGTTTATGGACCTGAATTTGTACACCGCGTCATAATCCTGCTGGGACAGTAAAGGGTCTTCCCCCAAACGGTCAGCGTCCAGTGCTGAAAAATGTCTTTGTATACTGTAGTATTATCGGTACTCCTCACTGGAGACATTTGAACTCCATTTTGGAGAGGTGCCCCCATTTTTTTGTCCACATATGTGTGTGATGGTTGTGTTCACATACACTTGGCCATATAGTGAGTGTAATATTCTTGCTGGAATTGATAAATACTGAAATACTTTTTTTCTTGAGAAAATGGTGCTCAGGCTACTTCAGATAATTTAAAGTCTAACCATGAGTTGATCCCTTCTAAAGAGGAAGGTTAGATTGGCGGACACAGCTGCTGATTAGAGACCATGTAAAAGAGTTCCCTTGGTTTGGATGACATAATCAAACTGGAAGGAAATCTGTTTTTCAGGAAAGAAGTATTTTAGCTCTTCTGCATCTATTTATGCTGTAAACATACCTTTACAGTTTGGGTTTGTACTATACTTTAAAGGATCATCAAACTTAACAAAAAAAAAATATTCCTAATACATTGGAAATGTAGACGGGGTGGCGGCTTATGTTTTCCCTCTGGCGTTGGGAATTACTCCCAACTGTGCACCATTCATACCTTCAATCCTGATAAACTCTATATAAAGTGCTGTTAAAACTCATACACAAATCTTCTCATTTGGATTTGTTTTAAAATGTGTTTAAATTTGTTTGTTTGGAATGTAACAGGTGCTTTTTATTATTGCTTTGGCATACACAAAAGCCAGTACAGATGGCAATGACTTGGATATTATAAAGCTACAGTTCAATTACAGGTATCGGCATAATATGTATCAGCTATGCCAGGGAGTCGGTCTGCTTGTTGCTCCAATAGTATTACTTGTATGCATTTTAAAAAGTTACCCATAAAGCCTGCAAAGTCAGTCTGAAGGTTTTCTGAATAATGGTTGGGTCCTTCTGGGTACATTTTGCAGAAAAGGCCAAAGCCATTCTTAGGGGATATTCAGACTGGTAGAGTACAGCAGTGCAGGTAAAATTGGTGTGTTAGTCTGGGAAATCTTACCGTAGAAGAGACAAGTGATTTTTTTTTTTGTCCCTTTTCCTCCTTACTTGCCTTTCCATTAGATATTGGCCCTCTGACATTCGTCTCTGCTGCTGGTGGTATGAATCGGCACCTTAAAACATTCCAAATTTTCTCTAAAAAAAAAACCCAGCCGAACACGTACACTGCCATCCTCCACTTGCTAAACTTGTCACCTTCCAGCGGTCTAATATCTTTAAAAAAAAAAAAAATTGAAAAATTAGATAATTGGGCATTTTGTACATCATGTGTTGCACTGATTTAATTTACAAATTAGGATATAATTGTATAGAAATTAATTTATCAATGCTTTGTCTTTTTAACATGCTTTCACATGTTTTTGATGTTCTTTTTTTTTATTTTGGTTTTCCACTTAAGTAACTTATTTTTTGCCGCTAATGGTGGAAAGTCTATACAATACACACTGTTAAAGACGATGAGGACCTCATTCTCTCATATATGCAAGTTAATTTGCACATGTATAAATAGAGATGCATTTTGTGTTTGTTTTTGGGGCGGGAGTAGTGTAAATTTCTTACTTTTTATGTGTGTGTTGTCTTGAAATTGTCGGGATGTATATGTCTTAATTTAATTTTAATACAGTATGTGCCTTTTAACTTTTGAGGTTGTTTTGTGATGTGGGCATGGCTGGGACACCTGTTATGGAACGTGATGGCTGGAGATATATATGTAAAATTTTAGTACGGGCATCTATTGATGTTTAAATATCACATGTGAGCTTCTTGTATCCCTCAGATTTAAAGCACAACTACTGCCAAAACATGATTATATATATATATATATATATATATATATATATATATATCCTCCTTATTGACTTAAATCAGAATCCGTACCCAGGGGCAAAGCTTTTAAAACCATAAATGATATTTGAATGTTATCAGTTTAATGTCAGTTACTATATCTCCAGAAGGTTTATGGTTTCTTTTGCCAGGTTTTGTTTTCAGGTTTCTTTTCTAATACTAGTGAAAGTCAATAATGTTATTCTAGTCTCACTTACAGACTTTATGTTCCATAGTAGAATATATTGGTCCACATGAACCAATGACATTTCTGATATCAGTAGTTTCCTTTGAGTACACTGTTCTAGAAAATCTTTAAAAACCACAAGAAAAACACGAGTGAAAAGAGAAACATGGAAACAGAAGTATGTAGTGAAAGATAACAGGATATAAAAGGTTTCAATATGAGCAGTGCATTAAATGCCTACACCATTCCGTATATGAGATACTTCAGTCACATTACAGAGGGGATTTGCAGCTATAGTGTATACTTGGGATTTGCCTCTGTTGAGAATTTTGCATGGATTTGATTGTACGAAGGTTACCAATTTAATCTTTTACATTAATTACTAAACCTGAACCCTTCATTCTTATAACTACCAAACCCAACCCCTATATGAACCCTAAACTCAACCTAGCTTGCCTCACCTGTGAACATCTGGCTGAATTCTCACCCCAACAATTTTAACTCTGCAGATTTTAACATTTGACACCTTGTCTAACTCCAACAATAAAGTATTTTCCTAATTCATACCCCAGTCATAATCTCATGTCCTAAAACTCCTTACCCCAATTTCTTGCATAAACTCCACCTGTAAATCTCAAATCATTATCCTTAATTAGACTCCATGCTCTACCTTTAAAGTGCATTTGGACTTTTGGGTCCAGCCTATGGAGATTAAAACTTTAACACCATTAACACTTGAAGCCATTCCTGACCTCTGTAGCTTTATGTTCCGTGGATGTAATTGGTTGAAACCCAAAGTTAAAATTAAAAGATCACTGTCTCTAATTGACATATAGAAAATTTTGACACAAGAAAAGTTTAAATACAGCGCGACTTAAAGGATAATATCATCAAGATTTGTTAAAAACAAATATAATTTATTTAAACATCTTAAAACAGTATTCTAAGAACAATTATTTAAAAACAATACATTTGCACGGGTGATTTTAGACTCCTTGTAATTATTGTGAAAAGAGGAGTCTTAGGAGGAGAAACTGTCACCAAAAAAAAGTATTCTATGCGTTTTGCATAACTAGGCTGCTTCCTCCGGAATGAGTAACAAGGTTCCCTGGAGCAATCTGTCCTCAAAGTTCACAACAGAGGCACTGACATTGCAGCTTTCCTGTCCCCTTATTTTCTAAGGTTAGAGCCCGCATTTATGGGGTGTTGCTCTGTACGGTAGAGCTGATAACCATTTAGAAAGCACCCATTCCCAGCAAACTTGAGCATTACAAACCATTGGAGCAGTGAGGAGAGAAGTTGTCTGAAACAATATCATAAGAAACTTCATTCCTATTATTCTGTCCTATTATATTCCTTTTGACAGATAACAGGACTAAACCCTACGTTGCAATTAACCTTATTTTATTTCCAGCAGTCTCTGAAAATTGCTGCACGAGCTCCCTAGATGGCAGATTCCATGATGTATTGCAGGTAAGAAGATATAGTCCAGGAAAAAAACGTAAAGAAAAGTTCCAGGTTGGCACTGATCCATTTTAGGATCCTTGTTAGACAAACCTTCATCCAAGCCATTCTATTTCTTTGCATTTCTATTTGTCACCTTCCCATGTCATGTGTCCCAGCTGCCCGCATTTCACAAAGTAGAGATTGTAACAAGTGGTATAGTGTTGCTAAAACATTGAGTTGTACAAACACAAAAGTGTACACATCCAAGCGCTTGTAAATGTCTTATTCTGTATCTCTAACATGGATCATAATGCTTTCACTTTTCATTGTTGTAGAAAAAAAAATTCTAGGGAACTTTATTTTTCAATAAATCCTTTTTCTGGTGTGAGATTTTTTTTTTCTTGATTTGTTGCTGCCTGGAACAGTAGGATGGTACTGGGGTGGAAATACTGTCTGCGCTGAACAGGAGTTGGATAAAAGGGGCCATGCTGGCCACAAGGTAGTTGTTGAGGTTGATGGGTTTTACCCTCCTGACAAACATAGATTCTTGGTAGACTAATCAGCATTTTTTTTCCACATAGTGTTAACTTATTACACGCCACTTTTTTTAAAGACATGATAAATTCCCAGAGAATCTCACAATCCAACCACCCTATCATCCTATAATGTCCTTAATCATGGTCAATGCAATTGTGTCTCTGGTGTGTTTTGGGATGGAGAAGGAAACCTGCACAACTCCATACAGTGTTCTAGTTGAGATTCACACCAGGGATCCTACCATTGCACCAAACCACAACTTTCTTTTGGCTTAGTAATAGCACTTTATATCCATGGGGGTGTAGGTTAAAGACTGGTGAATGTTATGTGACAAAACTGAACTCCAGCCATAGAACAACATAGACATACACACGAATACTTTAGAAAACATATTTTTTTAGTACATTTTTTAAAGTGTTTTTGGCTGTGAGAAATACAGTCAGACATTATTCTGCTGCTGCAGTTTAGTATTGGACATACATTGTGCCTCTCCCCCTGATTTTGCAGTGACTGGAGAAGAAGCAAACTAATCATCACATCTGTCACTGTTCTACTCCTATCATGACACTTTGTAAGCATTTGGGCAATGACAAGCTCACTTGGCACTGCTTCTGTGTGGTTTTTTTCCTAGCCTAAGCTTTGCTATACCGGGAATTGCATGGGACTGATACCTTGTTGCTTTTCAAATATATACATTTATTAATATGCTTAATATAGTCCTTGGCATTGGTGTGCCTTGTTATCCCTGTGACATTCATAGAACCTGTCTGGCTTTGGATTTTTTGAACCGTTGTTTGACCACAGAGAATTCATCTAGTGTTGTGCTATGTGGACTACATGAGTGGCCCACATTTGTGAAAAAACTGCACAGTACCTTTTCGATCACAAAACGTGTAATGTGCTCTATGTTGGTGGGCTAGGAAGCAAAGTGAACCCTTCCTAAATGGGGGACACGAACTGTACCAGACCTACCACAAGATTTAACCATTCCCCATCCCTAACAGGCAAACCTACCCAATGTACACACCTTTAGTAGATGCTGTACTATTGCTTTAGTCAATATTTTTGGAATAGAAGCAGGTAAGAATCTGAAATAATGTCACTATTCTTGCATCGTGTGTGTTTAGTATAGACAGGAAGGGATGTATAGAGAATATAACTCCAATATAAATACATGACTGGATGTAATTGGTGTGTAAAGACTGAGCAACATCTCCAAACTCCGCGCCTACCTGTCTACAGAAACCACCAAACCTCTTGTACACGCTCTTATCTGAAATACTGTAACATCATCTTCTCTGGTATTTCACTAACCCGACTCTACTATCTATTATGAATGCTGCCATCCTTCCTTCCCACCGCTCCTCTTCCGCTGCATCTTTGTAGTTCTCTTCATTGGCTTTTATTTCATCTTAGAATCAAATTCAAGCTCCTGTGCTTTGCCTTCAAATCGCTCAATAACTCCTGTCCCACTTACCTTTCTGACCTGATAGAAAAAAAAAAAATCTCTAGCCGCTCTCTTCGCACCTCTAATGTCCAATTACTGACTTCCTCACTTATAACCTCATCACATGAACAGCTCCAAGACTTTTCTAGAGCTGTCCTGACTCTGTGGAATGGTCTTCTTCATCCTATTTGGCTTGGTCCTACTTTCTTCTCATTTAAAACATCACTCAGAACCCATCTTTTCATACTCACCTACCCGTCTTCTTAGTGTCCTAAACCCTCACTACTCACCCACCATTCCATATCCCCCACCTCTTGGATTGTAAGCTCTTCTGGGCAAGGTTCTCTCCGCCTGTGTCATTGGTTGTATCTGTCTGTTATTTGCAACCCCCTATTTATTGTTGGGTTATATGTTGGTGCTATAAAAATACTGTTGATTAAAAATAATTATTTTTCCCAAAAAAATAGTTGCTGATCTACAGCTGGTTTTGGCAACTGAAAACTCCCTTCCTGTGCATATATTGCAGTTTCTGAAGGGTTTACAATAAACCATTTATCTCTGCTTTCTTATCCCCTGAGCTGAGTGACCCCTATGTCAGTCAATACCATCTAATAACTGTCCAGTAAACAGGCTGAGATTACACTGTGACATACAATCGATAGGGGCACACATTATAGAACTGGAAAATGTCACCAAGGTTGGTCAATTAAGTGCGAGCTGGCTGATTCCAGGATATTTCTGCTCTTCGAGAGAGATGGAATCTTATTACCGGGAACTCTTACGATTGATTTTCCTGAGTTTCAAGACCTGGAGGTGTTACCTATATACAGCCGGTATGGTTCACAAAATGTCAATGGCGCTGTGCTGGACCTATGTATAATGTGCAGCTTATTCTAGTAATGAGTGCTTCAAAAACTGCACAATACCAGTCCCAGGACACCTGCCACCTCACTAGCAATCATATACCAAGAAATGTGGGACACTATTTCTTTAATGATTGATTGAAGTGGACTTCTCCTGGAGAACTTTGTTCTGCCATGAAATATAGTAAATACAGGTGTGGAACTAGCAAAGGTGTAACCCTGGTTTATTACCTGTCAGCAAGCTGCCTGTTACCTGTACTTCAATAAAACTGCAATAAAGTACTAGTCTATGTCTGTCCCTGTGCAGCAGCAAAATGCATCGGCAATGAATTCGGAATGACTTCACAAGCATCCAAAACTCACGTCAAAACTTTTTTGCATTTGCAGCCAAAAGCCCACTGCCACAGACCCTAAACTATGCTGGCAGCGGCAAAGTGCCACCCAACTGCCCCTTCTTTTCACTAGGAATGTTCTGACAGCTGCTGGGAAGAAATTGATTGTTTTAAGGACACAATAATCATTTTGGATTGGTTAACATGGCACTCTGGGTATTCAAAGCATACCTAAACCCAACATTTTATTGTCTTGGGCGCCGCAGGGATCAAGACTTAATGGGAGCGTGGAGCCTTCTGGCTCACCTACATCATGCATCCCGAGAGGCTCTGGCTGGTCCTTCTGTGCGTGCCCTGATCTCAGGCATTCCCTGATCACCTGTGCAGTGCAAGATCAGAACAGAGCAAGAAGACCGGAAGAGAAGGCAGAAAATGGCGATGCCCAGCCCTTCCCCTGCGCAGGGACAAAGTGGAATCCCAGGAAGACGCGGGACCAGATTGCAAGAAGGACCAGTACCATCGAGGGATCAGCCAGAATAAATGTGAGTGTCATTTTTTTGTTTTTAGTTTTCTTCCGCTTTAAACCCCACCTTGACCTTACTGGAAGAAGCTCTCCTCTCTGCTAGTAAAATACGATTTAGGTCCACAAGAGGGCGCCGAAGCACCACAGGTAGTACTGTGAACAAGAAAGGATAAATTTTAAAAAAACTTCCATTGTTCATTAATTTTTAAACTGCCTTCACCAACTTTCTTAGACTGCTAGGTGAGTTACTGAGCTGGAACACTAAGGGCTCTATTAAAAAAAAAAATGGGAATCTGACATTCCCTCGTGGGAATCAGTTACTGCCATTGAAACATATTGACCTGGAAGATTCTCCACTATGGAATTCCAGATTTACTGCTTTCTAAATAGACCCCTATGACTATATTGCTCACTAAATAATCCTTATATATTTTGTAAGGGAGTTAAAGGCTTTCATTTATTTCATTGTGCTCATTCAATCTGCTTTTTTTTAATAATATAGATCTATTTTTTAGTATTCAACATTTTTATGTATTCAATATTTTTAATAATGTATTTGAAACTGGCTGTTACATTATTATGTATATGGCACTACAGATCCCACTCTCAGCCTTAAGGTGGCAGGGTTCAACTGGAGGCTTAAGGGTTATTTTATCAAAGCCTGTCTGTGATCACTATGCTATATCAGACATTGTGCACATCACATATTAGGGAACCACTCTAATTGGTCCCTGTTCATAATATGGTTAGGCATTGATAAATGTCTTTCTCTCTCTGGTATTCCACTAGTCTTGACTCTCCTTCATTGGCTTCCATTTCACCTTAGAATCTAATTCAAGCTCCTGTGCTTTGCATTCAAATTCCTCCACAGTTCCTGTGCCGCTTATCTTTCTGGCCTGATAGAAAAATACTCCCTTAGCCACTCCCCTCCCTCCTCCAATGACCTACTAATGACTTCCTCACTCAAAACCTCATCACATGCACGGCTCCAAGACTTTTCTAGAGCTGCCCCGACTCTCTGTAATGGTCTTCCTTGTCCTATTCAACTTGCTTCTACTTTCTGCACTCAAAACCCATCTTTTCAAACTTGCCTACCTATCTTCTTCTGTCTTTTTAACCCTCACCACTTACCCACCAAAGCTTACAAAGGGCTAAGGACTCTCTCACCACTCCCAATGAACAATGCTAGGTGCCCAAGTGGTCAATAACTAAGCACCAATGCTGCCACTTTAGAATAGCCAGTCTCAGCCAGGGTTCCTCTAGAGGTTGCAATAGGTTCCTTCAGCTGTTGCCGAGTTCTGATGGCTCCTGCCTGGTTCTGGGTCCAATACCACTTGGCCAATGAGCTGCCAGCATTCTGACCATCACTTTATAGGAAGCATTTTTCTAAATCACCACCAAAAAAGTGTTATTCTTCCAACTGACCCCCAACTGGTTCCCAGGGACCTGGAAATTATTTCAAGGGTTCTTCTAGGGCGAACAAGTTTAGGAGGAGAGAATTGGTAATTGGATCAAGAAATGCAAACTATAGCAATGGGTGACAATACAGCCAACATAGGAGAAAACAAACACAAATTGTCACATCTTTGAATAAATATTTATTGTTTAAAGACTGCAGAATATTCCCTTTGTTCAGTAGGAGATTGACAACCAGCTTTTGTCACAAAACCACCTACAACAAAGACTCCAATGCACTCTCCTCAGGAAGACATTAAAATTGATAATATACATTACATTTTGGGGAATAGGCTGAATATGGTACTCATTGGTAAAGCTAAAAAAAAATCAGATTTCAGGAAAATTACTGCTAAAGTTTTCTCACACCAAAAGTAATATTTGTGCCAAATTAAAATGAAGATCCTGCAGAGGACGTCAGAAAAATGGGCAAATTCTGGTGGCTACTGTCAGTCAATGGATATTCTGCCAAGACTTGTACAGTGGCTGATTAATGGACAGAGTGCCCACCCCCCGAAAAAACAAAAAAATTATATTAAGACCATTTAACTAAAATTTAAGCACATATCCACCTCTATCCACCCCATACAGACTCTCTATTATAGATTAGATGGGGCAGGGTTTGGGTCAGGGTCCTCAGTGGGTCAACTATTCTTTATCCATTGCATGACTTTCCTAGATGCTGTGGTCACCCCATGTGTATCTGTAGAGGAAGAGATACATTTTTGGTTCTGCTCTGTAATGTTTGTGCAAACTCAATACACCGTTCCAGAGATTCTTAATAGATAATTTAAAAATATATAATAAAGTGCCCATACAAGGTATATAAGTATCAATACTTATCTGTTTTTGAAAACTTTCTCCCTTTGAGCATCTGGAAGTTTTTGAAGGTAGAACCTTATTTATATTACAAGAAAAAAAATTTGTGAAGTATCATAGAGGGCTGGATTTAGGGAGGGCATCCTGGGCAATTGTCCTGGGTCCCAAATGATAAAATGGAAATGGTGCAGGAAACTGGAATCCTGTGCATTTAGGACTAAATTCATATTTGCCCAGGGCCCTTTTTTGGGCGCTAAAACCCCATAGAAGGGTACATCCCACCCTCCTATAGGTCCCTACTTTGCAAATTACAGAATTTGCCACCTGCTGGATACATCTGGTATTGCAGCACACCCTTTAAATCTTTATCCTTGGGGATCTTGTCATTTTATAGTCAGTCTTTATCCCTCAATTTACATAAAACAAGTGTAGAGAGGCACAATGCTGAGATCTATAAATCTATGAAAAAAAGTGCGGCCCCTCCATGATACTCAACATGAGCCTCAACCAATCAAATACTTCCAGAATATTTCTTAATAAAGGAATAACCATTTATTTTCCCTTCTGAATTCATCTGAGACAGAATACTCTTTAATATCTTCTGCAGTGCTTGACTTAACATATTTAATTATTTAATTAGTTATTTTAATACAAAATACACCATTGTGCTTTATATGCTCATTCCTTGTGCAATACGTAACTATTATATTATTTGGGTGATCTCTGTATTGCTTTAGTCCCTCGTTTTGCATTGTAAGACCCTGTATAGAATACATCACAGAAAATATATATATATATATGTAAAGTCGTAACACATCTGTACAATGAGAACCCTCTACATACAGTCATAATACACACTGCATCACCTCTCAACGACAACGTTACCGATTTCCAAAAGGGGCAACTTGCCAGGAAATTCTGAGTATATGGAGACAACTTTGTAATATTCGAGTAAAAAGGCACCAAGCCCATAGATGGTTATACTGATCACTGATGTTTGTCTGGTGGTGATATTAAAGAAGACCTCTCGTCAGATCTCATTCTCTAGGTCTGTAATGCTATTGACTAATGCCCAGTTTTCATTGTGCTAGATCAGTTTGTGCTTCTCAGGTCAGACTAAGTGACACCAATGATCCTTTCGGCTATATGTAAGGGTGACATTCTTCCCAGTGGCCAGCAATGTAAGATGCTTTCTTTCCATTGACCACCAGGCAAACGTACCATAACCTGGACATATAGAAAATATTAGACAGGGTTCCCTGAGACCCGAAAGTTTTTTCAAGGGTTCCCCCATGTTAAAATAAAAAAACTGTGCTAGCATAACATTCCTAAATCTTACAAAACAACTGCAATTCTTTCAAACCAAATATACAGTAGCATAGAAAAGCAGGTAATGTCCTACCAGTATGGAAATGTATAAAATAAATATTTTGGTAATTAAAGCTTTATGTTAACACAAATTGTAGATCCCACTCAAAGCTCTTATTCAGGCTGATTTCTGGCAGTGGAGATTGGTCTGGGCCTATATGTTATGGTATAGATCTGTTAAAGCAGCCTCTACCCCTGGATGGGATCTCCCAATGTGACACCTGTCTTTACACGGTTGCCTTTTTTATTATTAGGAATATTTACCTGGTTTTGCTACTTGTGTATTTTCTTTCTCTGATTTTATATTATTTATTTTGTTATTATATCTAGAAATTGAAATAAAACAAAAATGCTAAAGTTTACTAGTTGACCACAAGATGGCAGTCTCGGTACAGCTCACATGCTATAGAAGCAGACCAGGTTCCTTAAATCCTAAAAATCCAAATATTCCACATCAGCCTAAATCTGCAGTATTGTCATTTAAAAGGAACGCAGGCAAATGTGATGACACCTAATTTAATTGTAAAAAAAATGTGCTAAGTTTCATTTTTTCTTATGTTTAACTCCCGCCATATTCCGCTCACAGGCTGATATTTCATATCGGATTCATGCAGACTATTTCCGCAGGGTGCTCCCCTCCATCTATTTGTATCTGTCTGTCATTGACAACCTCTATTTATTGTACTGCACTGTTTAATATGTTGGCGCTATATACAGTTTATTAATAAAAAAAGTGTAAGAACAGGTAGATTGGGCAGTAAATTTGGGCTGAACAGTATTTTGGAATGAGAAAGGGGATCAGAATAGGCTGCACACAGGAAATTACTGGATCAGCCTGAAAGCCTAATATAGGATTGTTATAATACGATGCCCCCATAAAGGTAAGCGAGTTAAAGGGAGCTAAATAAATGCCAAGAGTTGGGTTAAGAATCAGGTGTAGGATGGTGTTGGGGTCATGTGATAAGATTTAGGATTCTTTTAAGGGGTAAGGTTAAAAACAACAGCTAGGTTAAGGGTCAATGACATAAGAGCAATCATACACCAAAAATGGGACGTATGAGAGGTGTAATCACTGTGTACACCATAAAGATTGCAGTGGTCATTGCTTGGAATTCTTATCTCGTCTTTCTGATCGGAGGTCTCCTTTAATAAATGTGCTTTCTGTAAAATTGGTATTTCTTTGTAATTGTGCTACTAAAGTCTTTTGTGTTGGCATAAAGGAAAAGCACACAAGTGCCGTAGTCCCTCAGGCTATTGTGCACACACACACATATACGTATATATATATAAAAATACTCTTTGCTTCATTGGCGGTTTATAGGTTTCTATAGCGGAGCATGGCGTGGTGTTGGACGTTTCAGTGGATGATGGAGATGATGGCAATGTTGGCTTATTGAATACATCAAGCAGAGCCCCGGGTCCTCAAGTCTTTTCACGCAGGGGTTTGTGCCGGGGCTCTTATATACTGGACAAGGGGGCGTGGCCATCACAGATCCACCAATGGCTGCAGATTGATCATTTAGACCGAGTTGTATTTTGTTGTTCTGTTAGGTAAGTCCGTAGTAGCCAGCAATAGGGAGAAAATTAAAACACTGTATATTACTTGTGGCCACTGTTGGCATTAGAGAGTCCATGTGCGGCTTTATTCAAACATCTCGTAGTGACGCGTCTGTCTGACTCGAGGAACCATGTCTATTAACAGTCTGCAAAAATAAGAAGAGGACACTGAGCAGTGATGACATTTTGTAACTAATTAAAGCTAAACGCCTACCAATCAGAAATACACAGCATAAATAAATATATAAACACCGCATATACTTTAGAAAGAAGCCACAGTGCATGGGAGTAGTGGTCTCTCTGCTTCCCTAGAGATCCCCACAGGATCCCCACTCAGTTAGGATGTATGTTAGGATGGAATAGGCTTTTCTACCTACCCTGTGGCTGATTTTATAAGAGAACACACTGTAAGACATTTCACCCCTGTTGTTTTGATACCCCTTGAATGTATTTCAGCTGATTTAAACTCTCCACAGTGTGACAATGCCAATATGTGATTTCACAGCAGAATAAATAGCATTATAAAAATAATAGATCTATTAGCAGGTTTAACGGCCAATAAACTCTTCTCACAAACTCAGGTTTAACTCCTCCCACAGTGGCCTGTAAGAGTGCTCTTATTGGACAGGCTTAGCTTAGGAGGCAGGGCTTAGCCCTGAAGTCAGAAAAGTCAAAAATGTACTAATAAAGGGAAACAGAATCAGATAGGCACAACATTCAAATTCCTAAAGAGACTGACAGGTTCATTTTAACTTTAAATTAGTATTAGTCTAAGCCACGCCCCAAGAATGACATTTATGGGTAAATTATACACTCCGCCCCATCCTGGGACCAAAGCCCCACCTTCCCTCCCCCAGCTCCAAACAACTTATGAAGTTAATTGTAATGACTTCAGTTTTGGGGTATCACTCACTTTGCTCCATAGCTCATGATGATGAGTCCGATCATAATCCCTACAGTCCCATCCAGATACCAGACGGTGGAGTTGTGTTTGTAAACCTCGGCGCTGATCAAAATAGAAAATCCCATGATGCCACCAACCAGGGAGTTGAATCCTACAAAGATACCAGAAATACAAAAGTGTTATGATTTCATACAATGGGCCTGAGTTATTAAAGCCCTCCAAGGCTGCAGAATATACATTTTCATCGGTAAACCTGGAATGGATTTATTAAAAGTAATTTGCTGCTTGTTAGCAAATGTTTTTAATTATGGACCAGATCCATTCCAGGTCAAGGATATATTTTTCTTGTTTAGGACATACAGGTCCACTATTATGTACCCCACTCCACCCCCAACTTTGCATCACACATTTTTAGGAATTCTCCTTGCTAAAAAAGTTACAATGTAACAATGCAAAGTTACTATATTCCCACTATGTAACTCTGCCACAGTCATCACAAGACTCTCTCATTCTGGTTCCCCCTGGGCATTGGGTGGTTTGGCCAAACACCCATCCCCCGCATCTGAAATTTTCCTTATTTTTATTTTATTCACATTCAAAGCTTCAATCCTCAGCCATGGCGGTCACGGACAGCAAGCAATACAGACTGTCTGCGACTAGGGATTTTAGACATTTTGCTGGATGTCGGTGCGGTGACCAATAAAATACGGAACATTCACCCATATAAATATTCAGTGATGTGTTCCCATTCTTTATTACAAATCAATATTTAATTCCAGTAATTTTCATTTCTAAGATTGTAGCCAGAGGTGATTCCTCAGCATTAATAACTTACTATTGCAATAAAATGAGTGAGAGAGGAGAATCTGCCAGGAGAAAAGGAAAAATTTGTCTTTGGTGCCTGAAGCGCAGCTTTAGTTATATTTGGGCTGCACTAGTAACAGTGTGAGGGGTAGCTGGCCAACTTTATCCCATCAGTTCCCCTCCCCCATACCTAGGAGTTTATTTCTAAATGTTTTTACACAAGATTCATTCATTTTTTCAAAACTTTTTTGAAAAAATTTCGTGAAAGTTGTAAACTTGGGTAAAAACTTTTCCTAAATAAAACCAATTAAAGTTTATGTAAAGCAAAAACTTTTTTGCTTATTTTTTCTTTTGTATATAAAGTGGGGAAAGTGGAATTTTTCTTTTTGTAATTTTTTCAATCTACTTTATTGCTTAGATATCATGGCTTACAATATACAATATCTTTTAGCTGAGCAAGACTCTTCTGCTGAGGCATTTCGCCTTTGCATAGCAACTATATGGTGGGATCTCTATAATTTAGCCCTGAACATAGGTGAAACACATCAGTGCGGAGTCTTGTTTAGCTAACAGATATTGTACATCGTACGTCATGATATCTCCAGCAGAGTGTGGCCGAATTTTTCTGTTATATTATTTATATATATATTATATATATATATATATATATATAGTGAGGAAGGAGACCTTGTTCGCCTTTGCTATGGCATAGGTGAAGTTTGGCATTATCACAATATGATCAGGGAATGAAATACAAAGCTGTTGAGAAGTTTTATATCTTCCCTACTTTGTCCAAAGCGTAAAATTAATGTCTGGTGTTAGGCTTTAACCCCTTTCTACCTGTTCACTTAACCCTTCCTGTAATGAAAATGAAAGATGAATTTCTCCATATTGCATGCAGCTAAAGAGGTCAGTGAAGATCTGTATTAAAGCTCTTTTACTGCTTATGAAATATGTGCAATCTTTGTTAGATTGATTTAAGATAGTTACACTTTTGTGCTGTGTGTATGCTATATGCTCTCTTTAATGGCAAGCTTTATGTATTCTCCATGTGCTTTGTACACCTTAAGCCCTGTATTTGCTCTGTGATGTGTATGCTGTGTGCAATCTATACACTGGATCTGATTTATCAAAGCTCTCCAAGACTGGAGAAGATAGATTATCATGGGTGAACCTGGGTGATCCAGCAAACCTGGAATAGATTTATTAAAAATCATTTGCTATTAGTTGACTAATGTTTTCAGTACTGGACCAAATCTTTTCCAGGTTTGCTGGTTCCTTCATAGAAGTCATATTTCTCCAGTATTGGAGAGCTTTGATAAATCAGGCCCACTGTGTATAGTCTGTGTTGTGTAGGCTGTAAATATTCTGTGCATTCTATGCACTGTGTGTTCTCTGGGCTCTTAACATTCTATAAAATGTGTAAATTGTATGTTGTGTACACTTTGTGCACTGTGTAGGATCCATGTTGTGTATGCTGTGTACACTCTGTGTTCTCTGTACACTCCATATTCCCTATGCTGTGCACATGTCAGACATTGTTACACTCCGTGCATTGAATCCAGGTATATTAGGTGGGAGTTTCCCTTTAGATCCCTTTAGATCTCCTTGTGCATCTATATATTATATTGCATTGTGGATACAGCCTCCCAATTCTTAGTCCTTAGGGTTGCTTTTTCTAGAGCTGAAAATAGTTCCTGTACACTCAGTATAATGTCTGAGGCCAATCCTCTGCGGTTTGTGTCCGCTCCCCATCTATTATCTAAGTGCAGACTCATAACTGCAGCTCAGCACAAATTATATTAGTATGTTGGAGCATCTGCTGGGCCGGAGAGAGCAGCCTATTGCAAGCCACTCTGTAATTAAATCTGACCAGAGGGGGGGGGCTGTGGCGCAGCCAATGTCTGGAAGAGGCTGCATCGGCAGCATTAACCCCTTCTTTACCATCACAACATTGATGACCTATCAATGTTCTTTGAAATAAAAGCTGAAAGAGTTAAAGGTTACGTAACCCTCTTCATAAATGTAAATACTTGTAAAAATAATGTGCCATTGATATCTTATCTTGACAGTGGTAAATATGAGGCAAGGTGGTTACACTAGGTCAGGGGTGTCAAACTCAAATACACAGAGGCCCAAAATTAAAAACTTAGGCAAAGTCACAGGCCAACCTTGAAATTTATTGAAAACATTTAGGAAAATTAGATAAAAAACCTTTTCATATGGAAACAAAGAGCTTTTGCTTCACATTCAATCTGAAACAGGCTTATATTAGAGAAAGAGGCATACACATTTTTTTTACATTTTATTTAAGAAAAAATCTTAAGCCTCTTTCTCTATTTGTAGCCTTTTGAGTTAAAATTCAATGGTAACCTTTTTGCACAGGCTAACAATAATAATAACAATATTCTTCAATGAAAATCCAACCATTCCAGTCAATGCCTTGGAGTAGCAAGGAAAATTACAGCTGAGGGGGGGAAGTGCTGGAAATGCCTGACGCGGCGAATGCGGAGGTAAATCTTATGAGTGGCCCGCCGCTGGAACTCCCTTTTCATTGAAATAGCGCTGCTACTAAAATTCCTGGCATTACCTGCATCTATAAAACAGTCCAATGTGGGGTCACGCATAGGCAGAGAGCCCGCTGGTCTATAGCCACGAATTATGGAATTGTAGTAGCAGCACTTTTTCAATGCAGCGGGCCAGCTGCAGTTTATATTTAGGATTCCTTTGGGGGCCAAAAAAAAGGACGTTGGGGGCCGGAGTTTGACACCCCTTCACTAAGCTAATGAGAGCTCCCTCTAGTGGCTAATTTACACATTTCTACATTTATTGCAATTATAAATAATATGGTGGAGCACAATTTTACCTGTTGGCCTTGGAGAAATCTAGTGAGCTCCTAACCTCCTGTTTGGGAGGACAATACAGTGCTTTTGCTGCGCTTATATTCCAAGCAGTGTGGTCAGCCCTTCCTGCTGAATTACGAATCTCCACAAATCCCCTCCCACTTTATGCTCCACACCACATGCAAAACTGATTTCCGTTCCAGAAAAACAAAGCTTACCTGACAAGTGCTTGGCCACACTCTGGGCCTCTGAACTACATCTCCCGAGAGTCTTTTTGCTACACACAAGAGGGCCTGGTTTATTAAAGCTTTGCAGAACTGGAGAAGATAGACCATGATGGGAGAAACTAGGTGATCCAGCAAACCTTGAATGGATTTCCTGCTATTAGTTGGCCAATGTTTTCAATCCTGCACCAGATACCTTCCAGGTTTGCTGGATCACCCAGGTTGTCCCATGATAATTTATCATCACCAGTCTTGAAGAACCTAAATAAATCAGGCTCATTGTGTGTAGGAAAGATGTAGTTCTGGGGGTTGTGATTTTGTCAAAAAGAGCCCCTGCCCGAATTTACAAGCCTAGTGATAATACAGAGAGTAATAGGAGGACATTCTCTCAGCAGGAACAAGGTAAGAATAAAAAAGAATGCAACAACTTCCTCTTAGGGGTGGGGCATTTCGGGGTAAATATAGGCAATGGTTGGACACTTAAAATTAAGCATTGCAAAAATTATTAAAATTCAAAGAATTTAAGGTGCTGGGTAGCTTTTTCCATTAGCCGAAATTCTTTTCTAAGTGAGGGCCCATTCAAGATAGAAAACCGGATTTGTTACTCACCATCAGTGATCAGCGCTCGACTCGTCAGGACTTTCCCCAGCATGAATTTTACAGCAGCCAATAGGGAGCAGAGAATCCCGCTTAGTATGGAGACACTGAACAGAAAACTATCCTGCAAGGCAGAGAGAGAGAGAGAGAGAGAGAGAGAGAGAGAGAGAGAGAGAGAGAGTTCCAGGTTAATAAATCCCATGACCACTGCCAATGTGTAGGAAAGGTGGCTGCATTTATGTAACACATTTGCCAGTGTTTCAGGACCATGGACAGTGCATGATCCATTGCATTACAGCACATTCAGCAGGTTTAAACTGACTGTCTTGTACATCACTTCTTTATTTGTATTACTTAAATTCCGGACCAAGAAAAAAAATACTTTTAAATACTTTAGTCCAATAATATTGCACATTCAGATTTTACAATTACACTTTGTCGAGGGTGGAGCTTTTATCATCTTTTCACATTTTGCAAACTTGCAGTTCATTTTTATGATGTCTACAGAGCTTCAATACTCAAGTTTTAATTTACATACACAGAAGGGGATTAGTCATCTGACTTTCTCATCCTTCAATTATTGGTTGGTTTATTCCAAGGTTTCAGTGAGACAAACTACAACCTCAACGCAAAGTAAAGCACCAGTGGCATGTGTGTTTTTTTTTAGCTATCCCATGGTGCTCTGGGAGTCCCCAGTCATGAATATACAGTAGTGTATATATATTTATATAAATACAATACTAACGTGGATCTTAAACAGTTTACCTAGTAAAAGTAACCTATAATTTATAAACTTTAACAGACGTTGGAAATTTCACAACTTACAGTTCAATTCACAAAACATTAAAGCAGCAATATTGGCAAAATAATAAAATACACATATAATGTAGTTCATCTGTAACATTACCTAAGCACATTTTGTTTTTATGAGTTCCCCCAAAGCAATTCTATTGCCTGTTTATTCTTCTGGTAAATTTATTGGTTTTTATCATCATGTGACAGGCCAATCTGTCCAGTGAAATTGGTGGCTGGAGGGCCAGGAGAATCTATAGAACACTGGAGGGAGCTTACAATGGCCGGATTTTATTGATCTGGTTCAAACTTTTTTTTCAATTCTCTTGCTTTACCTGATTATAAACTGTTAGCCATTTCTTGTTTTCTCTTATACATAAAGTCTATTTAAAGTGGAAATTGTCTACTTTAGACTAACAAGTCCATAGGGTGACAAAGCTACCATGTGATTTGAGATGTTGTGAAAAAGGAAGTGGAAACTAACAGATCTGTTAGAATGATGAACAGGTAAAAAACAATGTGGGATCAGACAAAAATTGTTGTGTTCATACTAATGAAAAATTACACCATATATGTAATTGGTAATATTTTGCCGTTAGCTACACTGTAACATTAGGAGCCTATTTTTTTAAATGTCAAGATTTATTCAAAAGGATGCGAAATATTATATTAAAACAAAAAAGACAAAACAGTGAAATGGAACAAAAGTACAGGTATTACCAGTAATGAACCAGGATCGTACAAACAACTGACAACAGGCCCATATATTGATAAATATTCTGAGTGAAAAGTATAAAAAGCATACTTCAAGAAACCCAATTTTCAATATATATATATATATATATAAAGGGGGAGGTAGAAGACAGAAGTAAAAGAGAAATGTAGGGGGTGGAGGGGACTTGTAACCACATCACAAAAGAAAGAAAAATTAAATAAAACCACTCTTGTTGAAAACCTTCTCCAGTGTCTCGCAACAGTGGCACACATAGCCAACAATGGTTTCTTGTGCAAAATTGACTTGGAATCCTTGCACAGGGGTTGGTTTAGGAGGGTCCAGGGCCCTCATGCAGCCGCACACTTTGCACCTCCTTATTTCTATCCCTGTATTGGAAATTTGAACTGAGATCTCTCACTGCAAATATATCCTGGATTCTGGGGAAACACAGTTCAAATGTATTGGGTCTAGGCTGACCCCGTAATACAGGGATGTGGACCTTGGCTTCATCCAATATGGGATGCAGAGGAGCTATTGCTCCTACATTCAAACCCATTATGGTGGAGGAGGAAGAAACCGGACTAAAAGGAATTTGTTCTAGCCTATTTTTTTTTAAAAAGTGGGGAAAGCAAAAATATCCCCCACTTGAAGAAACTAGACTGCCACATTTATGGCCCCATATTTATAAAAGTGAGCCCAATTTTGTTTCCAGGTGATCAAAAACAGTGGTGATAAGAAATTCAATTCACTTTTACAGAGTAACTGTTCGCTACTACTTCTATCTGTGATGGTCACCATAAAGAGTAGAAGTACACAGTGTGCTAACTTCCATCGGGTCCGTTTATTGCTATTTTTTAAAGTGGAAATTAATGGGTAACTGTGACCAAAATCATCCTTGTCCTTCATTGTTCCCCATGCCATTTCTTACTTTGAAAGTGCCACATGGCATGGGCTCCTTCTACTGGGGCGATGAGGCTTACCACTTTAATAGTATGGCCATCATCCCTTTTGTAGCAATCAATATTGATAATTGCCAAATGGTGCAATCAGGTTTAAAAGGTAGCTAACTTTTCAGCTGGTCATCACCTTTTTGAATGAAAAGTAAAACAAGTAGAACAAATAATGTCACATTTTTGGTGCAGTTTGCACCTTTATCAATACACCCTATGGAGCTTTACTTTAGCCATGGGACTCTAATTTCCTAATTTTCTAATAAACTGAAAAAAATTTTGTTTCCTGTTGAATTGTAAGCTAGATTTTTTTATTTCACTGCCAATGGCTAGGAAGTCTGTGATTGGTAATTGCAAGCAACAAGGAATCTTCTTTGTACATTTCTGTTAATGAGCCTCCCTGCTCTATACCTGAAGATGGTGTGTAGCCGCCTGCTCCCTTCTCTCCCCTGGCAGATTTCTGATCAGATGTTCACCACGTCCCAGGGGAAATTTAACAATGTAATCCTTGGCAAGGTTTCTCCCTAATTACTATTCACCGCACAAATCTATCTCCCAATTTATTCACGCTATCAATCCGCATAACGCAGGTGTGCCGGGTGCAATATCCTTGCACTGTCATCCAGCCAGTCCGGGCCCTGATTGTTACTGACATTCAGTTATGGGGGAAACTGGTTAATATGCGCAGGGGATGGAACTCTAATTCAAACAAATATATCAAACTCATTGATTAGCATATAAATGAAGTTATATATATATGTTGCCGCGTCAGGCTTTTCCACAAACAAGCCCCGCGCTGATACATAAACACAACACATCCAAGAATTTATTTTCATATTATAAATAAATATGTTATACCCTTCCAATGCAATACCTGGTTTTGGTCCATCTTCAGGGACCATTCATGACTATACTTATTTTATAATAATATATAGTTGTCAACTTTAAAAAAAATAAAAAAATAAAAAACTGAAATTTTCAGAATGTTAAAAAAGCGCTAAATTTGAACTTCATGATGAGCTTTAAAGCCCAATTCCCAGAAGTTTAAAGGAGGAACATCCATGGCCCTTATAGTCACCTTTAATCCGCAGCTGTCCACGGCCGTGCCTTTTCCTCACCACAAGATGTCCTCAGACTTTTGGGTTTAATTACATTCCAACATTAGCATTGCATGGTGTCGTTTCTGCATGCAATCAATAAAACAACACAATGAGCTGCAGACATTACTCCTTTTTGTAGTTGCTTCTGTTCCCAGGAGCTATAACAAGCAATTGACTTCTGGGTAGATAGTCATATATCCCAGTATGTTTAAATCTAGATAAACAGAGCCAACCAGCAATAGGAATGGCATGGTAGAGCTGAATAGAGTTGAAAAGAGTTATCTGAGAGCATGTGTGACATAGGAGTACTGAATACAGTCAAACAGGAACAAATGGTAACAAAAGTGCCATGAAAGTACTGATTATGGACAAACAGAGCCTACTGGTATCATTAGTGCCTTGGGAGTACTAAACAAAGGCAAACAGAACCATGGAAGTACTTAACATAACCAGACCAAACCAACTGGCAACATAAGTGCCATTAACCAATCAAAGCTAATTAGTAACACAAGTGCCATAGGAGTGCTAAACAGTCACACAGTGCCATCTGGTAACCAGAGTGCCATCTGGGGCATAAAATATACCCAAACAGAGCCAGCCGGTAACATGAGTGCCATGGGAGTACTGGATATAGTGAAAGAGTGCCAACCAGTAACAAGATTGCCATCTGGTAACATGAGAGCCATGGGAGTACTGAATACAGTGAAAGAGTGCCAACCAGTAACAAGATTTCCACCTGGTATTATGAGTGTATATATCAGTAACACACCTATAATAAGAGTGTTGAAAAGAAGTCAAGCAGTGCCATCCACGAGTGCCACTGGAGTGCAGATTATAACCAAACAGAGCCAGGTAACACAAGTGCCATAGAGGTATTAAATGTAATTCAACATAGCCAACTGGTAACATGGGAACGATGGAAGTACTGAATATAGTCAAACAGTGCCAACCAGTAACAATATTGCCATCTGGTAACATGAGTACCAAGAGAATATTGAAAATAACCAACCAAAGCTAATCAGTAACACACATGCCATAGGAGTACTAAATAGTCGCACAGTACCATCTTGTAACACAAGTGCCACAGAAGTACAGAAAAAAAACAAACAGAGCCAAATAGTAATATAAGTGCCATTGAATTACTGAATAAAGTCAAAAAGAGCCAACTAATAACATACAAACAGAGCCAACTGGTAACATGAGTGCCATGGGAGTACTGGATATAGTGAAACAGTGCTGACCAGAAACACGATTGCCACCTGGTAATATGCCAAAGTGCCAAGAGAATACAGAAAATACCCAAGCATCTAAACCAATAACACATGTGGCATTGACGTGCTGAATATAGTCCAACAGTGCCATCTGAGAGCACAGAATATAACCAGAGCCAAATGGTAACACGGGTGCTATATGAGTATACGCAAAAATAAAATTCTAGTAGCCAGGAGATAATATTTAGAGAACTTTACCTTGATGTTGTACATTTCTTACCTTAATGTACCTTAATTACCTTAATGTTGTACATTCCTTCCTATTAAAGTTTGCACTGCAGCTTTATGTCCATAGGCACACTTTTTTTGACATTCTCCCATATAACAGGTGAACTGACAAAGCTGTCAGCCACCACCTCTGCTGGTTCTAAGAAATCTCCTTGAAAGCTTCCCCACCCCCTGCTATCTGCGATATAAAGGTGGGGACGGGAGCAGTGCCCATATGTCGCATTGCCTCTCATCCAGAGTTTCATAGCCAGTTGGCAGCAGTCAGGAATTTAATTAGAAGCTTACCCAAATCTAATCAAAGTAATACAATTCTAGGGCTGTGCCCAGGCAAATTGAACAAAGGCAGCTGGCAGCAGGAGTGCAAAGGGACTGCTGGGTATAATTCAACAGAACTAACCGGTAGCACAAGTGCCATGAGACTGCTGAATATAGACAAACAGGGCAAAGTGGTTACACAAGTGTTATGAGGGTACAGAGTATAGCCAAACAGGGCAAAACTGGTATCACAAGTGCCATGGGACAGCTGATTATAGGCAAACAGGGCAAAACTGGTAACACAAGTGCCATGGGACCGCTGAATATAGGCAAACAGGGCAAAGTGGTTACCCCAGTGTCACAAGGGTACCAAATATAGCCAGACATGGCAAAACTGGTAACACAAATGCCATGGATGTACTAATTATAGCTGAGCAGAGTAAACCAGTAAGTGCAAGGGAAGTAGCGAATATAGCCAAACAAAGTAAAGTGGTAATACAAGTGCCATGGGAGTAATGAATATAGTCAGACAGTACCAGCTGGTAATGTGATTGTCATGGGAATACCTAACATACCTAAACAGTGTCAAATGGTAACCATTATGCCATGAGTACAGTGAACACAGCTCAATAGAGCAAAACTTTAATGGGAGTGGCATGGAAGTATTAAATATAGAACCAAACAGAGTCAACTGGTAACACAAATGTCAGGGAATATTGAAAAGAATGGAAGAAAGTCAACCAGTATTTTAAGTGGCACGGAAATGCTCATCATAGCTGTACAGAGCCTTCTTTATTTTTATTCTTTTTTGTTTCTTGCCATCTTTACTCTGATACAAAACTCAACGTCTGGCTAGGACATTCAGCCATGTGAGCAGTACTGGCTAGTGCTATAAGCCTTTCTCTGTACTTATTCATCCCATCAAGACTACTGTATTTATTTCACAATGGAGCATAGGTCTGCATTAAGTGTGGTCATAATAAAAATATTTCCACAGCTTTATGGCATATGTAAACAGATGCCTAATGGTACTCATACAGGAATAGGAGATCCAGGGACAGCTTCCTGATTTCATTCATAATACATTTGTGGATTAAGAGGGACCATTTCATGACAGCAATAATAATTACACCGCTGAATTTAATTCTGCAGTAATGCCATTCTCGTAGGCTTTAATATTTATTTTTAGAAGCAAGTGCTCCATGCTTTGCAGCAATCTCTGTTCTACAGATAGCTTGAGATCTTAAGGATGGAACATTATAATAGCAATATCCAAAAACAGTCTCTAAGCCTGTGGGGGTAGTGTTATATTCTGGGGTGCCTGTGGGGCCAGTGTTAAATTCTGGGGTGCCTGTTGGGCCAGTGTTATATTCTGGGGTGATGATGATCTGGTGTACCTGTGGGTTCAGTATTATAAACTGGGGTTTCTGTTAGGGTACCATTATAATCTGGGGTTGCTTCAGTTGGCCAGGTCTAGATTTAGAAATGTTATGTGGCCAAAAAATGAGGTCAGCTGATCACCTGAATATATCATGGATCAATGGATTTTTTCTTCCCTGATGGCTGGGACATATTTCAAGATGCCAATGCCAGGATTCATTGGGCTCATATGGTGAAAGATTGGTGCAGGCAGAATGAGACATCATTGTCCAGACAGCGCTCCAACTATCCCATCATCAATACAAGATCTTGGGGGGGAAAATGAATGCAGCTCAGGATGAAAATAAATGCTGTGAGATTGCATAAGGTTATTGAAATGATACCTCAGGGAATGCATTTGATAATCAAATTCAAACAAGAAATATCAACAGATCTTTAAATTTCACTGCCCATGAATCTTTACACACCAGCATGGCCATACTATTCAGGTCTAACAAGAGAAATCTGGTCTTGTGCCACCTCACCACACTCTGCCCACTTTATTCCAGCACATCTGAGTCACAATAAGCACCGCCTATGTTGGCATTCATCCAACCATTCCAACGGCCCGGCGTGATTTTAGATTTTAAGTTCCTGCTGAATTTTCTTTTGTGTTTTGACTGCAGACTAATAAGAATGGATCTCTGGACTGCCAGCCCATTGTCATAATACATGTGTTTTCTTCTGTTAATAAAGAGATATAGGAGCCCTATAAAATACTCTGATTTATGGCTCCAATTAAATTATCCAGCCGGCGTGTCTAATTGCGTATGCCGTGCCGTTTGGCTTTATTTTCAGTTAATATTATTTGTAGCAGATGGGTAATATATTTGAATTGCAGAGATGACTTATGATGTATAACAGAGTGAGGACAGAGAGGAGACACTGAACAGGGTTAATGATTTGCATTGTTGCAATGGATTGATGCAATTATAGTGATACTGTTGATTTGCAAAGCTGAACTTCAGGCAGATATAGGAGAAAAAAAAATTAATGCCTCACTATATCAATTCATACATTATTACATGTATTTTTTTTAAGCAGTACACAACTGAATTTGACTTGATATCAACCTCTTGCTGCTTACTATATAAATGCCCAGACTTGAGGAAGCAGCTCAAAGAACCAATCAGTTGTGTTGTAATGCTCATGCTTTTTAGGAGAATAGAGCAATAGATAAGTCCAACGGTCTCCTGACCATCTGTGGCTGGTGTTTGGATTGGACAAATTTGGCAATTGTCCACGGCCCCCACATACCCGCATACCTAAGGGCCCCAAAAGCTCCCCCTACCTTCCAAATCCTCCCCTGTTCAACAAGAGCTGCATTATCAGGGCAAAATAGATGCCTGTTCCGATGATAAAGACACAGCACTTTTAGGCTGTAGGAAATATTTTCTGACATGTCACAAAACACAGCAATCATTGTCCAACTATCATTTTTTAAGCTGCCCTCTTATCAATAAATAAGAACTGCAGCCAAAACAACAATATATAATGAATAGACTATTAAATTATTAGATATCCTCAATCTGATGGGCAGCATTATTCAACCTACTTCCTCCAAGTAGTCCTGTACTCACTCTCAGCCAATGACTGAATGGAGAATGAAGAAGTAGCACGGTAAGAAACTTATCTCTTTGTCACATTGCTTCTTCACAGCACAAGAACAAGCTTCAGCTTCTTGTACTGCTTCTTCCACTCACATTCCAGCCCTGTCATACAGGGACTGCAAGTGACTAATAGCAGGTCACATTCAGATTCTACTGCATGCATTTAAAAAATACATAAATACAATAATCATATACATACAACATCATACAGTAAAAAAAAAGAATACTGATTACAGCGTCTTATATCTATATAGAAGTCAGCTATAAATGAAATAAATAATGGTTTAATGGGGTAGATGAGTGAAGTGTTTAATATGTGCCAGTAAATGGGCTTTGCCAGCCAACTTGACCTGTGTTGGTAAATCTACTGGCAAAAGACACAGCTGCCAGTCTGAGTAGTGGGAGAACCATAGTCAGCATCTTCAGCCAGTGAGCAAGTATAACAGTACCAGAAAAAAATATTTCTTTTATTAATTACATGCAAAACAATGCCTGGCATGAAATAAAATTTAACAGAGCAGTTACACATATCCTAAATTTTTCTGTTCCTTGTTGCCACTGAGCATGACCTTGTGGCGGCCCCCTTTTTTGTGTCACTGGCACCATAAAATCCAACCGCAGTCTCTGCGGGGAAAAAGTATTAATGGAGAGGGAGAATCTATATGTAAACATTGGCTGAGTGCACCCAGGTCGGTTTGCTTGCATTGCTCTCACTGCTTTAAAGAGCTTTCTGTCCCCTGGGTAATGCACACTATATTAAAACAAATATATTAACTGCATCTTTCCTGTAGCAAACAGAGGCAGAACTGCCATCCTCTCCCCAGCAGGGGGCGTTGAGATATCAGTCCACTTTTCTGATGGCTAATTTATAATTGTGATGATTTTAGTAAAAGGAGATATTAAAAGTAGTTGTTTTGCAATCATTAATTGAAGCTATCAACTTGTCTGCTGTTTAGTTTTGGCCCCCTCTCAGGTTTGTCTCCATTGGGAAGTGCACTTTACAGCTATGTTCAGACTGGCAGAGGTTGCATAAAAAAAGGCTGCTTTAAATGTTCAAATGCTGGTTTATCTAAAAACTGGCGCAGATGGCAGAGTCCTAGGTGCCAGGAGCTGCACAGGAAAACCGAAGACCACTGCCATTTTAACAAAGCCTCACGCCTGCATTACTTCTTTTACATTTTCTCTTTTGATACTTGGTTACAATACAATTCCTACGTCCTAGGGAATGTCTGACACCTTTTAACACACTGAAAAGGAACAATTGCTACACTGGTAACATCACCACTTTATTATTAATATACAACAGAATATATATATTCTAAATATAGACCAGAAGAAATGTACATGCCACATATGCCAAATATACAAGGATTATTCCTGATTTTAGGATACTGGCTAGAGCCATGCAATGCTTTATTTTTCGCCTATTTGGCTAACTGTACATCAAGAAATACTGTTCTATAGCACAGATACAGCCTAGCATTATTGAGTCATTAATTTAAAATTGCTGTTTGAGGCTTGTTGGGTCATCATCAGTGCATGAAAACCATGGCTTCAATGAGGACAGGTATTTAGAAGAAGGAAGGTCCTCCTGGTTGTAGGCTCTGGGATGGAGTCATAGAAGGTTAGGTTAAGTTCAGATAGGGGGTGGGAATGGATATTCCTGGATGGCACCTTGCCATTTGTTCATAATGATCCAACCTTTTTTACATTTAATAGCAGGTGGTACTTCTCAAGCTTCTCAAGACCACCCATGACCCCTGGGCAGCTATATCTAGTGTCTCAACCTAGAGGAAAGGCATGACTAACCATACCATAAACTAATGGCCCATCTGAACCTAGACTCCTTGAGAAGGATGTCTCTGGCTGAGCCAAAAGGTGATGGAGAGTTTGCAACTGGAGAAGAATGGAATTGACTCTTGAATGCTGATTCTTGTATGCAGGACATATAGGTTGAGGCACTAAGTGTGCAGCCATGGAAGCTTCCAGTAATATGAGAAGTGGTTTAGGACCTGCCCATGATGTTTCCCCCTTCCCTGGTCATGGAAGGTCCCCTACTACCAACCAGGGGTCCACAGACCTATATACACTGAACTTGGAAAATCCTTATGAGGATTTACAACAAATGTGTCCTGTCCACAGAGTTTAAATTTTCTGAATTTTGGATCATAGTGTTAATCAGAAAAGGTCTTTTGTATAACAAGCACCCTACGTATGCATTTTTATTTCCCTTTTATATTGGAACACTAATAAGAATCCGAGTCTGTAGAACTCCATAAACCCGCTTTCATTATGCACATAAATCCATGTCACAAAGAGGCACCATTTCCTTTACACTTTTATCTTCCTAATTTTTCCCATTAGACAGAATTTAATAAAGTGTCACAGTGGGGTGACAGTGGCAGAGTGGAGGAGAGAATCACGGTAATATCTCTTTCTACAGACGACAGCATCACATATCATTTGTATAACTGTATGTAAGCATCAGCTCCCCCTTCTTCTCTGCCAATTATGAAGACACAAACTCCATTGATGAAATTAATTCAATCACCACAGACAAGATTTTGCAGTGTCAGCTGAGCGACAATATTGTGCCATGGAATTGTCTGAAAATCTGTTCTGAGGCTATTGACAAAGCCAGTGCGGGATTCAGCTCCAGTTCACCCTAAAGAACACCAAACTGCATGCATGATTAATGCTGAGAAACATCTGAAATAGCTAAATATATACTACCTGGCCAAAAAAGGCCAATAAAATATAAGAGGGTTATTTAGGTCCCTGCAATCCTAGCAGAAACTCCTAAATCCTCAGTGTGTCTATCTCACACCCTTATCAATCTATTATTTTCCTGCCTTCCTGTGACCTGACCTCATCCCATCTACGACCACATGTTCTGCCATCCTGCAGCAAAGTAGTCCAAAAGCCTCTAGGGTTACTGGCCCATTGTCCTTTGTATGGTGCTCTGGAGAAGATTGGGTGTCATTTAGACTCTGCGACTCAAATAATCCCATGTGACCGGCTAGAGGGTGAATTCTTGGCAATGTCAGTATTCATCAGGCTCATACTGTGAAAGACTGGTTCAGGAAGCATGAGTCCAGACCTCAACCCCATTGAGAATTTTAGACATGAGCTGGAGAATACTTTACACAGTGGTCCAATTCTCCCATCAATAATACCAGATCTTGGTGAAAAATAATGCAACTTTGAATGGAAATAAGTGTTGTGACATTGCATAAGATTATCTAAACAATGCTACAATAAATGTGTGCCGTAAACAAGTTAGAGTGTGTGACTTTTTTTTTGGCCAGGCAGTATAAATACAATATAACATAATACCTACTTTTGTTACAAGATCTCAAAATCACAAACCAACACAGGCACTGCAATAAATAAATTGTACTGCAATGCACCACGGTTTGTGGATCAATGTGTAATGTGGTATTGCATGGGAAAACGAACATTACATGTGCATTAGTGTAAATGTCCTCTTAATATGTATACGGTAACAGTGTTCTCCCCAGACTCTTTTAGAAGGGTGCACCACCCAGCACTTTTCAGTAACCCCCTGTCTGTTTTTGGGTAGTTACTGAAAAGTTGAGTAGCAATACAGGGCCCAGCACCCATCTACAGCTTCTTGCCACCCAGCTTAGAATTCTGGGGAGAATACTGGGTAAGAATGAAGCAGACAGACACATTTGTAAATATGGCAAACTGAAGATTTGTTCTTTATATTTAAATAGCACCATTTTTATACCTTAAGAACTTTTTGGGACCTGTGTGATGTTACACAGAGATTTTTGGCATTGTGGTCAAAACCGAGCTGCGGTGACAGTATTGATTGTAACAGAAGAAAACTTTCTCCCACACCTGGAGAAGTACTTACCACTTCTGGGAGAACCCGAATAGAAAGGTCATGGATTGCTTTGATGACAATACAGAGAGCTGACAGCAGAAAGATTACACCCAGGATCACACAGGCCCTGTGGAACAAAACACAGAATCAGCAAGAGACACGGCACACCAGTGATAATATATTCCCTAAACCAAAGCTGCTAAGTAATAGAGATTAGTGAAACTGAGACTTTCCATTTCTGAACATTAGTGAACAAATTTTATTTACTTATGTATTTAGCATGCAATTCATTTTGTTCACCAATTCTGAAGAAGTAGAGCTGCGAAACGTGTAAAACCTCTGTGTCGTATTTTCCTTGGGGTAACTGCATTTTGATGATATTGGATTGAGAATGCCCCCTTTTCACAATTCTAAAATTCTTAAACGGTAAATAAGGTAAATGTATTTTATAATATCTACTTCCTTCTTTAGGCTTGGGGTAACCCTATGGTTTTAATGATGGGCTATCTATGAATTCTTTAACTTTCAGATACAGTTTCACTATTAAATGTAATAAAAAATAAATTTATAAAAAAAAAAAACTTTTTAGGAATTTGGGATTTTCATTTACAACATTCATACTGCATATTCTTCAGAGGGATTTACCATCAATACATTTCTCTCCTCGTCATTATATCACTCTTTAGAAATGATCCAATATTTTCTCCAAGATATTGATTCACCATGCAGGTCACTACTTCTTTCTCAACACATTTCATATCTTTTTATTTCTTTTTGGAGTTTAATAAATTTCTGCAAAAGGATGGTTTCCATGGAGACAACATGTTACTAGAGCTACCATCACTACATGTGTTTCCATGGAGATGTGTTGGAGACAGAAGAACGTTTGGAGTACCTTGTAAAGGTGTCACATGAATTTTATACCTTTCTTACCGACATACCATATCAATGTGTTCATTAAGAGGCTTTTATATTTTATCAGTACAGGTGAATAATGGAGTAAGATTCATTAACCAATCTCAAAAAATTATTTATGATGCTAATAAATGCTGAAAGTTTGCCATGTGCTTGAAATTAAAGATAAGCAAAGTGATTTTAGCTTGATTTAGCTGCAAATTTACTCATGGAGCTCATTAGGTGAAAATTACTTCGATGGGGCTCTGTTGACTTCTCAATTGGCCTGCATGCAAATGCCGGACAAAGATGTTAGGAGAGATGATAACACTCTTCACAGTCTGTTAAACTCCATTTGGCAATTATCCAAATTTTTGGCCCATTCAAAAAATGTTGGCTGTTTTGTGAAGCAGGTGGAGCCCTACATTGTTCCCGCTGTTTACTATGATTGGAGGAGAGGTAGTCATGTGACTTTATCAAGTCATGTGCCCAGCTTCCCTCCCCGTGTTCATTTTTTACTCTACAATCATTTACTAGCATTTAACTACCCAGGCTTCAGAAGCTGCAAATTCATAGGGCATTTGTACAGTGCATTGTGACGATCCCGGTGCTTTTATAAAAGAGCCCCTTAGTCTTTTCAATCTATTTTCAGTGGTCCACCCGACAACCAGAAAATGCCGGTCAGCTGTAGATGAACGCTGAAGCATCATTTGTACAGGCTGCAATTTGGATTGCTCTATACTAACAAGATCACTTATTTCATGTTATCTTCAATCATACTCATGTTAGGATGTTGCTGGTTGAAAACTTGCCTGAACTTATTTTAATGACACTGTTCTTGAGTTGATGACTTCATTGTTGGTACATTGCAACACAAACTTGCTGCAAACTTGATTTTCTGGTTGTCATAAAAGATTGTTTTTTAACAGTTAAACATTGATGTATGATGTGAG
This sequence comes from Pyxicephalus adspersus, assembly GCF_032062135.1. Lineage (NCBI taxonomy): Eukaryota > Metazoa > Chordata > Amphibia > Anura > Pyxicephalidae > Pyxicephalus > Pyxicephalus adspersus. Next base: position 33,717,815 of record NC_092864.1, read on the forward strand.
GTCCATGATGATCACAGTATACAATTACAATGGCATCTTTTAGTCTTTTTTTGTGATATGTTATTATATTAAATGGCCATTTTTTGGTTGTTTCATGTTTATACTGTTTATGGGTTATGGCAAGTCATTGATTTATGCTAAATATGGTTTTAGGCGGTCCATTTGTACATTTCTCTTTACCCCAAAAGCCTTTATGGATATCTGTTAAATGCATCATTGACCTCTCAATGACCAAACTTTCTGCAATCGAGGACTGATGACCACAATATTAGGAAGGAGGAGAGGGAGGAAGCCAGGATCTTTATTAAGCTGATAGGAATTTTAAAAAGATGTCAGGGCGATAGGGGGTATTGTCACCTCTAGTCAGTATACACTACTCATGAGTGAGGTGCTCAGTAGTAGGCACCCAACAGTAAACAGTCCTACCTAATCCTATTAATCAAAAATTCCAAGTAGAATTCATTCAGTTTAAAACTCCTACTGTGAGTGGAAATTCACTGGCATTGTTTTCTTCAGCCAAATTTAGTAATCTGGGACAGTAAAGAACCACTCTGGGTCAATTGTTTTAATATACTTACCTATAATTCTGCATAAAAAAAGTCAAATTATTATGCCACAATAGAAAAAAAAACATGTAGTTACATGTAGTAGTTACAAGCTACATGTAGCGTCCCAACCATGGCTACCCATAGGGAATGTATGGGGCAATAGTGGGTGGTTCAGTACCATCTGTTGCCAATGGTTATGGCTGAGTGGCTAGCAAAGGAACAACATTGGGAGCCAACGGTAAATGCCTCCTCTGACCACTGGTCTGAACTAACCTTAAGTTACATACACAAATTGACTGATTGTCTTCGGCAAAAATCTGATATGTGTACAGAGGTCCCCTGATGTCGTTTATCAATGGGCTGTAGCAGATTGGAGAAGAGCGCAGTTGGGTGCCTCCTACTCATGCACCCCCCTCCCAACATCACCAGAACAGCACTTGTTCATTCACTTCTCACTGGAAACAATCAAAAAAGGAAATAATTTCCAGCAACATTGATCTGACATCAGTGGGGGCCTTAACTATTCTGAAGTAGCAGGTGATGTTTTTTGCTTCCTATTATGTGGTTCTAAGTCTAACGGTATTCACGCACCCTATACGCTAGGATTATTCTGTCAATAGAGGTGTTGTCCTTGAAAAGCAGATGTCCTTGTCAGAAGTAATAAAAATATGAATGATGAAGGGAAGTGAAAAGCATTTTCTAAGCCATGTGCGTAAACAGCATTTCCTTGGATATCTCTTCCCCCCAGAGAGTTACAAGTAGCAGCAATTCTGCAGAACGCTGCCTGCTGATATGCTTTTGGCTGAATCTGATCAAAAAAATATTAAAATTGACAAGATCTTAAAGGCGATGGATTTCATCCAGATCTATGCTTTATTTTAAAAGTGTATCTAAACTTAAGAACAAAAATGTTATATATTGCAGTTTACAGGGCTTTACATGTGGTGGCTGCATTAAGGTGACAACACTTACTGATTGGATGGAGCAGTAGCCTTGGGACCAGAGGTGCTTTGTGCCAAAAAATTAGGAGTTGGAATGGACAATAAATCCAGAGTCCTGTATAGTTTTGCATTTGTTCAGCAAATCCAGCCAGCAGGCGTTGACAGCTGCATAATCTACGCTATACAGATCAATGACAGGTTTATGGGTGGGATATTAAAAGTTGAACTTGCATTGGTCAAACTCAATCCAATACAAGCTCAGAATAACAGATAAGATCTGAGTCCCAATCAGCTCCAATCGGAACTATCTGATCACCTCTATTTGGCACCCTAGAGGTAGCTTTGGCACTAGAGGTGCTTTGGTGAAACAATTAGGAGTTGGAATGGACAAGAAATCTGGAGTCCTGTGTTGTTTTGCATTTGCATATGTTCAGCAAATCCAGCAAGCAGGTGTTCACAGCTGTATACCCTACACTATACCTACACTGGTCAACAAACATTTTCTTGCCAAACAGAATAAAGTCATTTTAGAATATGTCTGATGCACAAGTTCCAAATATGGTATTGGTTTTGCTAGATTGGCTCTAGTTTTTTAAATAATGACCTCAATAATAACCTGTTAGAAAACTAATGAAAAATGAAAATTAAGCAAAATTAAAGAAAATATGCCTAAGTATACAAAATTACATTTTTGAAATACTTAATGTCAATATATTGTATATTCAGTATATTTACAGAACTAATCACAAAGAAGTAATTGAAAAACTCAGTTTGTATGATTTCCTTTTATGCTGATGATCAGGACAATCACGTTAAAGGCTCCAGCAGTATTCTGCCATTATGTGTCTATCCCATCTGCCCTGATAACCTTTCTTCTATCACCTTTATATCTTGATGGAACCTCTCCCCTTGTTCCTCACTGAAATCGCCAAGGTTTTCTGGAAGTTTTTGCAAATGGTTATGGAAATAGTGTACCTTTATACTCATAGTAGCACCCACATTTTTAAAGTTTAATAGCAAGTTTTGTACCAGTTCTTCAAAATTTTGTGCTTTATGGTTACCCAAGAAGTTCTTGACAACCATGACATAGCTGTGCCAGGCAGAAGCTTCAGTATCAGTCATGTAACTTGAAATTTGAACCATTTATCAGTTTCCAAATCTGGGGCCAATCAAAGATTCCTGCTTTTAATTTTTCAGTACTCAATCCAGGGAAGAATCCACAAATGTATTTGAAGCAATCACCGTCCTTGTTCAGAGCTCTAACAAATTGCTTCATTAATCCCAACTTTATGTGTAATGGAGGGAGAATGATTTTTTCTTTGTCAACCATTGGCTCGATAATGATGTTGGCTGCACCTTTTTTCATGTTTTCCTTTGGAGGCCATGTCACTTTTTTTCTAGTGATCTTGGTTTGCTTTACTATCCCACAAGCAGATAAAACATGGGTACTTTGTGTAGGAAGTTCACTATTTTCAAATCAACACAACAAGACCATTGTTGTTCAGGATAGCAAAGCTTTTGTAAGACCATTTTCATATTTTCATATTCTTCTTTAGGTTTTGTTGAGTGACCAACTGGAATTGAAGCATAGCAGTTGCATTATGCCGTAAAACAGATTTCAAACTTCGAGTGGAACTGTCTATGAAAAGCCGCCAGTCTTCTGCTCCGTATTCTGGTACTCCCATATGGGTTAATAGTCCAGGGATGTTACAACTTTACAGGAAGTCTCCATCTTCACTGAAATATGGTAGGAGTGTCACCTCTCTTGTCCTATAAACTGTTATTCTAACTTCCCGTCTCAGACAGTTCTTTTCATTTAGCCTGGATGCTAAAAGTTCAGATGCTTGTTTTGACAGACTTAGGTCACGTATTAAATCATTGAGCTCTTCTTGAGAGAACTGCTGATTTGATAAAAGACTTCCTTCATATTCACTTCCACTGCTAACTCCTGGATTACACTCCAAACCCTGTATATCCTCCATGTCGGATACAGGAAAATCAGGGAGTGTACTGAACACTGGTATGGGAACATCAGAAGGCACATCGGCACAGGTCGTCTAGCTGGTTCCAAATCAGGGTACTCCGAGACCTGTTTTTCTTGTAACGATTGAAACCTTTTACATTCACAGCACAAAAATAACAATCATTATGATGATTTTTGGGCTCTCGCAATACCATAGTACACCAAATTTCAAACTTTTCGGTTTTTCATTTTTCCACTGACAAAGAAACTGTACACAAGTTTTGCATACCATATGGGGAGCCCAATACTTATCTTGGTCCCCCAGTTAAATACCAAAATATGCAAGATATGCTTGTTTCACACATTCTGTAATGTTTCTTCTCTGTTTTTGCTGAGAATATTCACCACAAATGTAGTAAAACACATTAGGGTAATTTAAACAACTTCTTGAAGAAGAAATATTTATGTAAAAAAAAATGTATGAATAAAAAGAAGGCAAATGAAAGTTTCATGAAAATAAAGCTACACTTAATATATAAAAAATATATAAAATGCAAAACATCTGTGTAAATAAAGATTGATAATATAATGCTGTGTTACATTTGTTGTTGGCAAAACTGTCTATTCCGATTCCTGTATCACAAGAACTAGAGCAAATTTAATTAAACTGATGTCATTTCTGAATTCAGCAGACCTGAAATACACTAAATATATTAAAAAATCCTTGGCACGTGAAAAAAAAATGTTTTTTGTTGAGCTGTGCTATCAATGACATGCGTGTATGCGTGGGATATCTAAATTTGAGCTTGGATTGTTCAAATTCAATCTAACCCAAGTCATAAGTCATAATCAACTTCAATTGGAACTATCTGATCACCTCTACTTGGCACCTTAAGCTGCTCACACCTGATTCAGACAACAGAAAAACTCCCCTTCAATACCTAACATAGAGGATAAGTGTTCTGTGGTTCAGAGGTAATAGGGCTCATAAAACTCCTTAAGTTTTCTCTGCAGCAGAGACACTGTACTGTCTGCTAAGTACAGAAAACCGTATAGATTTTTAGCTGGATCTACTAGTAATGTTTTGCACAGGTATACTAATAACAAACTGGGGTATATAAACACTTATCTCTTCATTTTTTTAAGGGTCAGGGTAAAGGGTAAACCTAGAATGCAGAAGAAGAAGGAAAAAGATGACGGCACCTGGTGTCCAGTCCATGCTGGAAAGAGAAAGGAAGACAAGATGGCATGGGACCTAATGGACTCAGTTTGCAAATGGATCAAAGGCTTTACACCAATAAAGGTATGTGTTTTTTTTTTTACTGAAAGTTTGGCTTTAACTACTCTAGATGAGTCACAAGTTATTCCTATGGTCTCCTTGCAGCTAACCTTTTCCACCTTGCCTTTGTCTATGTGGTTGTCAACTTGGTGGATGTTGATCAGTATGTGCTTAATGTCCATTCAGAAGGGCTAAGGACTAAGGGCTTAACTGCAATGAGTATCCCAAAGTCAAAGTCCCCACCTGGGTATGCTGCTTGGCAACTTTATCTAGCTAGGGAACCTGGCTGAATGGAATTACACATTTTTGGGCAGATAAAATACCCCCTGTGTATGCTTATAAGTTGAGAATTGACTTGTTTGCCTGGAGTTCAGGAGTTATATAAGAAATATAGGAAAATAAGAAAACCTCTCAAATATAGAAGTAGCAAAACTGCTAAACCAAAAACTATATCTAAAACCAAAACCTGTCCTGTAAACACAACAAAAGTGAGGATACATTTCCAATGTGAGGGAAATCCCCTCTTAGATGTCACAGAAACAAGTGTCCTGATTTAAAGATTTCCCCTCTATTACTGTTCCACTGCCAGATCAAAACTTTGGATTTACTCTCACATATCCTGAGACTTTGGCGATTAGGTCAGCTAGAGAGTGAATATCTTTAAGGGAGACACAGACAACAATAGAAGCCTAACAAGAGTTTTAAGCCTTCACCACCATGCCCAAAAGTTTTTGCCTTTAGTTTTTTTGCTGTGCCATCTGCTTTCAGCTCAAGGATCACCTGCTGATGACATGTACACATTTCACCAGACACCAAGCCCACAGAATGGCTTAAGGGTTTGGCTTTATTGTTTGTATTCTGAAGCTGCTGTCTTCATCACAATCAGTACTCACAAAATGGATTTCACATTGAGAAATATGACACCCGGGGCACACAGCAACGCACAAAGGAAGGAGGATGTGCGTCACACTCTAAACTGCATTGCAGATCTGGAATGTCCAAAAGAAATTTACTTTTACCTTCCTCCAGCCAAATGCACGCTCCCCCCCCTTGTCCGTGCCTGCTGCTTCCGACTCCGGAGAGCAGTGCTGTGAATACCTGAACCGTCAGCAATGTTTTCATGTGCAATAATAATCAGTCTCACGGCTACACAAAGATCCATTTTACAACCTCAATGCAGCTGGTGTTATTTAAAATAAATCTATGGTGTGCCAACAAAACCAAAAGGAACACTTCCCATGCGAACCGCTTATTTGTGCACCCCCTTGTGCAAATTAGGTTACTGCAATAAATTCGACCTACAAAATGCCAAAATCCCAAAATAACAACTATCACCACTCCCACAGTCCTCAACTCTTCCCCAAGGCTAGTTAAGGCCTCCTCTGCCCATTTTTGCTGCAATGACTATTCTCACCTCTGACTCTACACCTCCTTGAATTTTTTAGCCCATTCTCTACATCTTTTTTGGCTTTTTTTGGCTTGTTTTTAAATGTAATTTATACTTTTTCTCTAGGTGATCCTCCCCTCTTCCGTTTTTGGCTCAGCTTCTACCCTCCTCTCCCCATCAATCCCTACCATGTTCCCATCAGTCTGTTCCAACCATGCTCATGTCACTAATGAGATACCATTCTCTCCTCCTATTCTTGCGCTTCTAGGTCAGGTCATGGTTCTCCTTCTCTATTTTATACCTGTGCCCATGGTCAGCTTTTGCTTTGCTTGCCAAGTGTTTCTCCTAATGTTGCCTCCATTGTTTCTTTGCCTTTTGGTGGGTTGTAGTTATGTCACCTCCAGTTCTATTCATACATGACTTTTGCCCATCCTTGCTAAGCCCCTTGGATAACAATCAGTCGCTGCCTCCTCTGTTATCCCCCAGTCCATGATGAGCCACCACTCCTCATCCCCATCCATGGGTTAGCTCCCCCTCTCCCGCTGTCCATGGTCAGAGCTCCCTTTTCTCCCAATGTTCTACGATCAGCTCAGATTTTCAGCAAGCAATTTTACACTAATCACTGTATATGATTTCATTTTTATAATTTTGGCATATTTACCTATCGACCAAGATGACCAACAAGGCAGAAAAAAAAACAAATTCACTTTGCAAAGAATACAAAACATCTAAAAACGCAAGATTCTTCCTTACGATTGGATGATTGAAATGAGCACAACTTCATCCCATTTTCACCATGCCTAAGTGCATTTTTTCTTTAAAAAAATGTAACTTTTCTTTAGTGAAAATTGGGTGAAAATGTACTGTGATGGAAAATCTTTTCTCTCATTTTATTGCATAAAAATTAGTGTTCTTAGCATTGTACATTTTCAACTTATATTATATATATTTAAATTCACTATGTAACATGGGTGAAGATACTCTACTGATTTAATAAATCAACCACACTTAATTTATATCATTGCACATCAAAGTAATATGCGCCGATATGCACCAACAAGCATAAGTGACATAATTTACTTAGGGTGCCACCTAGTGGTGGGTGCTTTTTTGAATGACTATGCCTTACCCTTTGTATAATAAAGCTGCATCCCCACTTTTCTATAGGCACCAGTTGGCATGATATGATAGCAATGGCTTACCTATTGCATGGCCTGAAGAGTCACCATCGAGGTCCAATTCTGGCACTTGTAATGTAACATTATTGTTTACAAGTATCATGTATGGACTTTATATCTGTTGGTGCTGAAACTCTGCACTACTCTGTCTATGGAGGAAGGAAGAGAACCAGGGACTTTAAAATACATAGGGAACAGGTGGGGGACAAAAGGACACAAAACACCTTATAGAAATGGCCGTAATCAAATCGTGTCTGCTCATATTTTAAAACCTTTCCAGCAATGTTACTAATAAATCAATATTTGCTGAAGGTACCATGCAGTTTTTAACCCCAGTACCTTTATTATATGGGGAAGGTGTGGGCAGGTGTACATTTTCAGAGGCAGATATTTTCAGGGACAAACCTGGGCCCGGCTCCAATAATTAGGGACAGCGCCCTATAGTATCAACTTTCCAACATCCCCCTGTCTGAAATGACTGAGAACACAAAGCAGTGATACACTCAAATGTTTATACAATATGAAATAATCTATGTTCTTTTTAGGTACAGGATTGTTTCCACACATTGTTAGAATGTTTCAATATTTTAACTGAAAGCTGCACGTCCTTCACCAAAAGCTGACAATTCTGCGAGTCAGTGATTGGCACAGAGTACAGAACTCACAGCCTTCAGAGGGGAGCTGGGATCTGCAATGAATAATTCATGAATCTCTCTGGATTTTATTAATCCTGCAACTTCCAGAGCAGCGATTGATGGCACATTCTGCATAGACTTTGCACTAATTGTGTTCTGTCCAGTGGAAGAAATTACTCATTTCTGATACTGCAGCACAACAGGGATTATACAAAATACAAAGTGCAGCACTTAAAGAAAAAGTATACTTTTTAATATATATATATATCAATTACTCACTATTCTTTTCAATGAACAATTAAAATGTACCCAGGTCTTTTTATCACATTTGCACACTCTGCTGACACCACTGGGAAATGATGAAAGCTGCCATTGCTCAACTCATTCTGAAGAATGTTAATTGCCTGGAAGTAAATCTGTTCTTTTAGTTTTAGTAAATTATAGCACACAACTGAAACAAGCAAGCAGAACTATGGTGCAAATTGTGAGCCGATTAGCTGAACACCTGAGCTGCATACTCATTCTGGGTTCCAGATTCAGTATTAAAGGGAGAGGAACAGAACAACAACTGTATTTTTTAAACCCAGTTCAACAACAGCAGTTTAAATAATCTCTCTGTGTGAGATTACCGTAGGTTACTGCTCATCCTTCTTAGGACAAGTCTGTGGGTCAGACTGGACTCAAAAAAGACAAGACTTGTCAGACCAAAATGAACTGAAACACAAGAGGGCCAAACTGACTACAAATGGTTGGACCAATCTCCAAATCAATAAAACAATGCACACTGTAGTTCTGGTAAAAAAAAAGGGGAAATCTATGTGATTTGCACTATATGGACAAAATATTGCGGACCTGACCATCACACCTACCTTTATGATCAAAAGGAGGTAGACACTCTTCAAATTACTAGGTTAAGATGTTTCCAGTGACAGCATACAGAAACAGTTTAGACTTTGGTATACTCATCCTTGTGGCAACTGTTTGGTCCTTTTCTTTTCCAGTATGGCTGTGCCCATGAGTAAAAAGCCAACTCCATAAAGGACTAAAAGATGGTATATTCACAGAGGCAACTCCATATTTAAACTCCCTATTATTATCCAATGGTTTGGAATGGGATCTCCAGCAAGCTCATATGTCCACAAACCTTTTGCTATATCTAACTCATATGCAGTGCCCACTATCAATTCCTATTAAGAGTTTGATAAACATAAAGCATGCTAAGTATAAAATAGGATGTATAAATATCAGGTGTTGATATTAAGTATATTACGTATGTATTGATAGGAATTTTGAAAGTTACAGCTGGGATCTCAGAGCTTTCTTTCTCTTCCCTTCTCTTAATATGTGCACCATGAATGTTTGCAGTTTACATTCACAGTGTCCTGCATACAACCGATGCCATCATATCAGATAGCACATGTGGCATTAATCATATTTACGATTCAATAATTGAGTCATGTGACAAAGGGATCTGTCGCTTTCTACATTCTGAAAATAGGAAAGTACTGTCACAACACGAGTTAAGAGCAACGTTCTCTGTCATTCACCAGACTGAAACATTCTTCTTGCTCTGCTAATGCAGAACATGTTGCAAAGCTAATTAGACATAAATCTGAAAACATGCAATCTAGCCATGGTAAGGAAAGGCTTGATGTTTATTCAATATTCTAATGAAGCCCTAAAATAGAATCTGTGACAGTTGGTGAGTGCAGATGTAAAGCTGAAGGTGTAGAGTGCCAGGTATATAATGATGCCCGCACGTTACAAATCCAGTTGTTTTGAAGTCAGCTTGTTCCTGGGTATATCTCAACCACGTTTAATATAGTTTTTATTTATGTTGAAATGAAGAATATATCTTTGGATTGAGAAAAATGTGCTCCATTAGTTCATAGGTTTACTATGTGTATTTTAGCTTATTTTAACTTTATTTTACTACTGCTAAATGCGGCATGCCAAACAAGTCAAAACACTTAAATTCAATAATTCAGACAGATTGTCTGCTGCCAGTGGACCACTCATGCCAACTGGATGCTGAATTGCTGATCCTATATAGAACCAACAGGATGCTATATGGACTGGAGGCCATTGTTTCACTGGTATCTTATGCAGAGGGGTAGCAAACAGTGGGGATAAACCTCAGGCTTTCAATGGCTGCAGCTAAAATAATGCCAACCAACTCTAGACCAAGTCTAGAGCTAAGTCTATTGTACAGTATCCTAAAGAGATATGTGAGTATTTATCACTTTCGCACAAGGACCCAATTAATGAAGCAAACTATGGCACAACTGCATCCCAAATGACCACCCATGACTGCCAATAGAGAGACACAGGCCTCTAATGCAATTTTTTTCTAATAATCTCATAAAAAAACAGTGGTTACATATTATAGGAGGATGCAAAAGGAAGCTTTGACAACAAGCCTACCTGACCAGGGGAAGGGTGTTGGGTGTGACATCTAATTTTGATGTGGGAGCCCCAAATGTACAGCATTCCTGCTCCCTGCATTCCTGCCATTCTGTAAATTTGAGCCCTGGACAAGGTGATGGGCCTTGACATTGGTATTGTTTGTTCTCCTAAAACCAGTTCTACACCTAGCACCTGCCTACATACATTTAAGTACACATATGTGAATTCTTAAATCAGTCAAAGGATTTGCATGTCTGTTTGCATGTATGCCATTTTTGTGCATGCTTTCCTCAGACGGATTCACCAAGAAAGTCCCACCACTTTTTCTGTAAGGAATGCAAGGGCATCCTTCCTTGTTCACAATCTGCTCACTGTGCAAAGCAGAAGAAGCATGAAACTTCAACTCTCCTCCATCTGTTCTCTCCTACTGTCCATATGTTCCCTGTCAGCACATGTGCAGGCAGCAGAGTCTTATTGGTTCCCTGTACTGCCCTTTCCTCATTTATTACACATTTGGGTATTTTTATTTTTTCTATGTAAAATATATTGACTTATTTCTAAAGAGATACAAATCTTCATTACTTGGCACTCTATTCTATATCTGTCCAGAATTCAGCTTTAAAGAGCCAACATCATGACAATATATTGGACGTGTTCTATACATATAAATAAAGCAATAAAAGCTAAATGCAATTCTGTTATTTTTTCTAGTATCCGGCTATTCTTGATACAGAGGTATGTAGAGGTTTTGTGCTCCAGTACACAGAAAAGCACAGATTGGGGGAACAGATTGTGCACATTGTGCAGTCTGTCCCTCTGAGGTGCAAACAAGCTGAGCTTTAAGAATAGACTGTCTGTCCAATTTTATGCCATCAGTCAACTGCCTGGCACCTAGCAGAATGTGCTGCTCCCAATTCCAGGGCAAAATATATTTTTAATGACACTTTCTATTTTCATGGAACATATTTTTGTTTGTAAAATTTTGTCTTTAAAAGAGGGTAACAGGTCAGTCATCATCCGTTATATTCTGGGGTCTTATATGCAGCCCCCAGGCACTCTGAAAAGCTGCAATTAAAGTAGATCAAAATTCCATCAGCAAAATCCAATAAACATTTTAACATTTTAGAGGAAGTTCTATCTATATTGTGACCGTTTCACATGAGATTTCAAAGGAAACTACAAGTATCAGAGGGCCAGGATATAAGCTCTTTCCAATATTGCCCTAAGAGTGCACCCCAGTCTTGGGGGTGCTCTAAAAGTAATCTGAGTTTACAATATCTGTATCAAAAAAGTCCACGTTCATTTCTAAAGTATTTAAATATCATCAAGATGACCTCAGTAAAAAATTGGTAAATATATATTTTTTGACCCCGGTGTGGGCAATTTGGGTACATAAAATTTAGTCAGGGGCCCGGATTACTGGGGGAATCCGGAATTTATTAGCTATTCTTTCCCTTGTGGCCAAAAAACAATATTACATAAATGGTTAGATTGAAACCAACCGACACAGAATAAGGTTGCAAGGGTATTTGAAACATGGGAATCATATATAAAGACTCAGCCATACTCAATTAAGTGTCAAATTATAAATACCTTTGAACATTCCTCTTGGTATGCCTTGAAAATGCTGGATAATGATCCTCCGGTGGTTGTAGACGATATTTAATATGAAAACTGTTGCAATTGTAGTATGGTTTTAATTACTTTTTCCTCTTCCATATTTCACATATATCTATTTAAAAGCCTGTATGCTTGTTTTTTTTTTTAATATATGTTCATTTGAATATTTGTTTATTTTGTTTTAATTTGATGTTGTAACCTTGATCTATAAATTGTTGATATTGTTATTTATTGACACACCCTTTAGAAAAAAATAATTTTTTTTTCTTTTTTCATCTCTCCAATACATGCTGATTTCAAACAGTCATATACACTTGTTGGTTCTGCCAGGAATTCAGTGATTTCCTGGCTCCTAATACTGAAGACTGCAAGTTTCAGATTGTTCACCTCCATGGTTAGTCAAGTGTTCAGAACTAGTGCTATTACTATCATTGTATAAATACGTTTCTTTGGGATTTAGAATGCCCTACTTTCCATGAGGCTTGCATGAATGGCAACATTTGGTCCTAGGTAAATGAAAAGTAGGGGCCAAACTGCACTGCATTCCAGTTCCTTTTGCCCTTGGCATTGTCAGTTAGGGTTCAGCAAAAGGCTGGGGCCCCAGGTTTATACCCAGTTTGCTCTACACTAAAACCAGTCCTGGAGGCTGGCGACCCTACAAATGTGCATTCAATATATCGTCCAATAGAACATACAATGTACCCTACACTTATAATGTGTTTCCTTATTTATGAAGAAGTAATCCATATTCAAAGAACAATCCACTGTACAATGCCTTGCTTGTAATATTTACAAAAGTACAATCTAGAGAACTTAGTGGGTCAGCAAATAATTGTCAATTTTCTAGAAGATCAGTCCGATTGTCCCATAAAAAGACCACGGTAAGCAAGTGGTTTGACTGCATCCAGTACCTAATAATAGGAGAGTCAAGAATCTCGATCTTACCCCCAAATTAGCAAGGATTCTGGGAAAACCTGCTTCTTAACTGCTCTACCTCGTTAGCAAGTACAATGCTCTCCTTAGCAACTGGGGCTAACTCATTAAACATTCGTTAGAGTCCACATTCTCCTCATTATCTCAAGACACTGACGTGCTCACAGTGGAAGCGAAATAATGAGGAATAAAGGACCGATCTTGCTATGAATATCATTACTCTCTGTCTAACCAGCAAACACAGAATCAGCAATTAAAAATTTCATTAAAATAGTAATGGCTTAAACAAATCTTATTTCTTAATAGGCAGATGAGACACGGTGTCACGAATCTATAACTAATATCAATTCAATTATGATAAATAAGATAAACACCATTCAGAGCCAGGAGATCGAAATTAAAAATGTATAGGTAGAAAGGAAAAAAAGAGATATTAGGACACGGGATATAGATCTAATTCCATCGCAATTATACATTGACAATTGCAACATGGAATTTTATTTATTATTCTTTTAAATCCGTTCTTTTCTACTTTGTTAAAGTATCATATTGAAGGTTGGACAATTCACACACACACCAATGAGTCTATCTCAGTGTGAAAAGAAAAGTTTGATTTTTGTTCTCTTTTGGCCTCTATACTGGCTCATGTCAACTGTTGTATTAAACTTGCTGTGTTAAACTTTTTTAATAAAAAACATTTGCAAACATTGATCACTGCAAGAAAAGGTTTATCACATTCTCTTATGTAAGTTTTGACTAAGGCTTAACTTATGGCTTGGCAACGTGATACATTCATATCCAGTTGGCTGAGCCCAGGCTCACCCTGTACACCACAGCAATGACCCCCACACCCTTTTTTTTTTTTTTTTTATATTTTTTCGAATGTCTACAGGCTGGTCATTTACAGAACAGAATCCTCTTCTTCCTATATTCCTAAAGCAGAGTTGATCTCCACATCATTACACTGTGCAGGGCTCTGTGGGGGATGTCCCCTCAAAATGCCGGTCCACATGGCCTTACTTTCATCATTCAACCCAGAATACCGAGGACATCTAGCAGTGGTACCCTAGTGGGGGGAATATTTCTTTTTACATGCTGCTTGCACAATATTCTTTAGCTTACCCAACAATATGATGCAAGAGCTTGTCACAATGGACACCGTAGCTGTGGCCTAGGGTGCCATGGCCAATAGAGGTGGCATTTGTACTGCTACTGTGCCTGTATTGTTATGAATATAATCCATAAAAGTGCTTAGCATAGGGCTGTTCTGCCCACAGCCATAATGATACCCACCAACGACCTTCCGCTATCAACATGGTCACCGTCCCATATTCTCTCTTCAAGCACAAGCAAGCTGGCCTAGATGGGAAAAAGGACTAAATCTGTCCCTGAGATATTTAAACAGGCCTTCACATGATATAGTTTTGACATCATGAAGCAGAAGATATGACTACTTCAATGCAACAGATGAGGTTGGCTTTGGCACACCACTGGCTTATGGTTTATAAAAATGAAATAACCCTATATGAAATATGTGCTGGCCTGACCTAGTGCCATTGAGGTGACATTTTATTTTCTATTTTTTAAAAGTGATATATGGTTTACTAGTGAAGCAGGTTCAGGATTTTATAGTTGTATATACGGGCATGACCTGGCTGGCAAGAGTGAAATAGCCATTGATCTGAGCATGCATGTTTGCATGATAGACGTGGAAGGAACTGGGCATCCCTGATTCCTATACACAAATATGTTTACATAAATTGCACTATTGGAATGCATAAGATTGTAACTAAATTAGCATTTACTACAGAGATTTTTATTTGATGTTTTTTATTTTTTTTAAACAGCCTAATTTAAAAAAAAACACTTGGATCAATTCTGGATTTTTTTTTTATTTGGAGATTACCCTTAGTTATATTTTTTACAGTAATTCCTCTACTTACATATATTCTCTGTGTGCCGAATGTACAGCTGCGGCATTGCTGTAACGCCATAACACTATGGCTGATGATAAAACATCCAGGACAGCATCAAACTGGAAGAAAAAAAGATTATGAGCTAAATATACTAAATTTATAGATCCATTTGGGTAAATGTTTGGGTTTTAAAGTTCTTACATTTTAAACACATATACTGGACTTGAATAAATAAAGATTTTCAATACAGGAGAAGAAAGACTCTCATGGGACAACCTGGGTGATGCAGCATATTTGGAATGGATCTGGTCCGGGATTGGAAACATTTGCCAAATAGAGGAACATGATTTTTAAGAAATAATTTCCAGATTTGCTGGAACACCCAGGTTCTCCCATGATAGTCCAACACATCCAGTCTTGGAGAAATCAGGTCCACTGTATATACATCATTTTTATATTCATATTCAGTACTGCTGTATTATTCATATTCAGTATGTATTGCTGCTAAAGAATATACAAGTATTTGAATAGGTATAGCTTGGTCACAGACATGAGAATCCTTAACTTAGAATTTGGTGCTCTTAGGAAGCTTGGGGAAGTAGCTGAAAGGGTCCGCTTTTGCAACATATCTAAAATTGAACTTGTTTTTTTTAAGTAATGCACAAATAAAAAAATTTCAGCCAATACTATGTCAATAACTAAATTAAACCCTAAGTATATATATGACATCTATTTTAAGATTAGATAGGATATACAGAATATATTGACACATGTTACCAGTTAATGTCCATTCACTACTTTTTCCCTAAAAACCTGACATTGCAAGGGTCCGTCTTCCAACTCCCTTGTATGCTGCCCTCTCTGCCCATCCATTAAGAAAATAAGCCTTTTGGTTTAGAAGACCTCTGAGGCACTCTGATGATTTTTTCTTAATAGACTTTAGAGAGCGGTCAGATATCCAGGCACAATCTGACCTCCCGCTAGACTGCGGGCAACCCTGCACATCATGAACACATTGGCTATTGTTATTGAACACATATGAGGTTTGCAGTGCTGAAAGTCATGTTTTGGCATCTTGTTTATTACATGGGAAACAGTTCCATGACTCAGGAAGAAACCTTCTAAACAATGATTATCTGTGAACACATTGCTTTTTAATGAAGAACAATAGGGAGAAAAATTAACATATGTATGGGGAAAGTTAGAAAACTTGCATCCTGCAGAAATTAGTAAATATGCTATGAAACGCAAAGAGAGATGGGGATCGCTCTACAAAAAAAACAGAAAAATCCCTATAAATTTAGGAGTAGTCCAATGTTTAAATATAAGTATATTTTGATAATGCATTTTTCCAACTGTGCACAAATGAGTATTTATGACATAATCCATCTTCAGAGAACAACAATGGCTAATTTTGAATGATAGAAATCCTTGAATATCTTTGGAAGAGTCTTATTGTGGTATAAAAAAATCACAATTTTGTGAATTACTGAGGACTACTTCAATGTGCAGGTATCCAAACCCCAATGTAAATCACACCATATTGCTGCTCAAAATACTGGGACATTCTTAAGGAGACATCATCACTTTATTCTTTTAGCAGTGTAACAACAAAATATGGAAGTCAGTATTAATTATGAATGAACTTCTGAAATGTTTGATGTTCTGGTGGAGATAGCAAGCTAGGAGACAGGTTGGAACTGGTGGCAAGGGCAGCCAAGCTAAATGTGCTCTGGGAACAGCAAAATTTAACGGAAAATAGGCAAAAACAGCCTTTGAAGCAGCCTTTGGATAATTTTCCCCTAACTCCTAAATCCTAACCCCCCAAAATAACACTGAAATCTGAATTTAGATTTGAACATCTGAATTGGTAAAATTCAGTCCAAATTTATCTGTAGACTTTGATTTGTGTAACTATGTAATGGATTTCTTATTTTACAAAAAGTATGTGGTAAATGCACCTATCCATTGGTCTCCTACTTACTAGCAAATACCTGGTGATCTTGCCAGTTACCTTTCATTTCTTGTAGCATTCTGGCCATGCCAAGCACAGAATCGGATCTAAGCGGAATTGTCAGTTGGCATCAATCAACCAGCTGATCAGAACTGCAGAATGATATGGTGATACAGGATGTGCCGGGTGACCCAAAGTAGGCTTTCCCACCATGCCACCTTGCCCACCTCTGATGGGACACATCCCACTGAGATTGGGAATTGTATTTCCTTGTTCATACTGACGTTATTAAGATGCCCACATTCACTCGACAATATGCAGAGGTTCTCAACCAGCCTGAGACCATCTGTGTTAATATTTTCCCCCAGTGTTTTTAAGGTTTCCTCCAGGTACCCCAGTTTCATTCCACAGCCCAAAACCATACACGCAGGTTTATTTGCATCCCCACCAAAAATTGCCCTATGACTTTGTTAGGGACAATCGATTATGAATATAGTAGGGACATAAGGGATTATGCGCTATTTTGAGGTACAGTTATTGACATGGTTATAAGCAGGGGTGGACATAGGGAGGTGCAAACTGTGCCATTGTATGAGGGCCCTGGACCCTCATCCTCCAACCAGGAGCCCGCACAGCAGCTAAATTATAATAGTGGTGGGGAGGTTAAGTCAGTTCTGCACAGGGGCCCACTGTTGGCTGCATCTGCCACTGGCTAGACACAGTAATATGTTGGCTCTAAATAATAAGATAATACCAATATGTAACATAGGTTCATTTATATAAGCAGTATATAAAAGAAAAATATTTTCTTTCTAATACATTTAAGTTCTGTATATGTTTTAATAGCTGTGCTGGCCCATTCATACTGGGGTGCTTTTATGTACTTTACAGCACTTATTCAATGCATGATAAAACTGGAGCTAATGGCAGTACATCTTTAATGCTTCCCTTGTATATTTTTTTTCTATAAGTGCACTTTGATGCAGCCATTTAAAAGCAGCCTTGTCTGCTGCAACTTTAGTGTGCTTAAAGGGTAAGTGCCATTCAAAAATAAAGCTGTGTATGCAGCAGTTCGGGGACAAGTTCCTGATGACTTTTTATATCTAGGTTTACTCCTCTATGCACTAAGCACTAACACTATTAAATCCCAAAACACATAATATCACACTTTACATGTCATTCTTTCTGAACAGCACCCAAATGTACATATGGAGTGTAAACAAATAAACATGACCTCCAGCGCACCCCAACAAACAGAAGTTAGCACTATCATGGTGTTTAATCCTATCATAAACAACTTGAACAACTTGTCACAACAACTGTTCAACACATCACATTATAATAAAATCATAATTTATTCAACATACTAAAACAATGTCCATTCAGCAATATAGTACTCTATAAACACTATAGTATGTGTTTGTGTTTCTTTCTTTTTCGACACGTTTCATAGGACCTCTGCTTCTTCAGGAAAAATTGTAGTAGGTGTACAAGATCACAAATCTTTTTTGGACACTTTTTATATATAAAAAACTTTCCAAAAAAGCCAGTAAACATCCAAGTCAGAATCCAACAGCAGGCATCCAAGCACAGCGGGAAAGATGGCAGTGGCGTCCACAGAAAGTGGTTCATTCCGCATCAGGATCATTTTTGTACCATCAGTAATTATTGCATCTTGTTTGTTTCATACAATTCTCTAAAGCTCCCACCAGCTAGTTCATCATGGACCATTTAATAAAACAAGCAGGCTCTAACATCACCAATTTTACAATTCAAATTTTCCAAATTATTTTTGCTGTGGTCTAGGGGTTACCCTGGTCTCTTGGTACAGCTTGAGCAAATGCCCTTTTTGCCCCTGGTTTTGAACAGCCTTGCATATGCCTTCCATGTGTTTGGAATGTTTATACCTTTTTGGTCATTATATCTTTCGAACACACACAACCATAAGTCTAAGGCACTAACAAAATTCATCCCAATCCTTAAGAGTTTCATGAAAATACATTAAAAAAATACCTCCTACAAGCGGTATCAAAGTGCTTGGATGATCAAGTATAAACATGTCCTACAGTAATTTATGTGCCTAGCAAAGAACACACAAGACAAATCTATTTTTAATGCAGCGCTGCTAAAGTATTACAACAATTATCACACCCCTTCCTATTTATAACAGAACCCTAAATCCAATTATCAGAAGGCATGGATGGACCTGAGGGTAATTATAATAATAGCATTGCAGGTTATTATGTCACATAAATTAAAGTCCACTTACTGCAAATCCAAAGGATGAAGCACTGTATCTCATCACAGAGACAGCTGGAAAGAGAAGAGCATACAATTGGTTTTAAGGTGTGTAAAAATTAATTTTTAACATTCAGTAATAATATATTGTGCAAATAGATGAAGGTGCAATAATAAACAGTGTTTCTCCATACAGAGAACTAACTCTTAAAGGGAATGTATAAAGGTAAATTTGTATAGTAAATTATATCACATTAAATTATATTAATTTGTTGTGATTTGGGATAGGTGAATGTGATTGATAGGTAACTAGAGACGGAACAAATTACTTGATTAGCTTTAATACTTGAAATGTATTAGGTAGACATGGACCTATGTATTGAAATACAAAGTGTTAATTTTGTGTAAATAATTCTGTCCTGTAATTTGTTATAAGATTGTGGGACAAAGCCATAAGTGAAGGGAATTTGCTGTGTATACCATTTGGGTCAGCAAGAGGTGCCTATTATGAATGGTTATCGGTGTACACATTTACTTTTGGACAGTTACTAAGGTACACATTGAGCATGTTCCTATTGGTTGGTGGTTAATTTAATCATTTCTAGACATCATACAGCAATGTTAAGGGTTTCCATTTTGGTAACATTTTTGCAGAAACCATAATTGGTAATATTGCAACAAAAACAATTTTACAGAACTAAATAAGCTAGAATAGAATAGAATAGGCTGATGTAGAATGATCTGGCTTAGCTGAGATCACAAAAAAAAGTTTAGATGTAATCACATCAGACATACAGCTAAACAAGCACCACTTTCCAGTGCTTTTTCATATGGTCTACATGGATTTACAATTAAACATTGGAAAATTAAAAACTAGGCAGTCAATGCAGGGCTTTCTTATCAAAAAGTCCAGTCCGAAATTCCCCTAACAGTGCATATTCCCAGTCCCTGTCTCCACTACTGCTTTATTCAGCCCTTGGCAGTTTAGAAAGGAATTCCTTTGTAAACTCCTGGTACCTCTAATAAGAAGTCTATGGACCTCCCTCCATATATTGCCCCCAATGACAGTGCTGGGCCATTCACTACGCTCAGTTGCTGTGACATGAGTTGATAGGGATGATGGAAATACCACTTGTGTTTTTTTCAAACTATGCAAGGGCAAAGCACAGTTTTTTTTTAACATTATTAACATAATTTTAGGAAAATAATACCATAAACATAACTAAATACATAGTTTGAATACATAGGGCATGATTTATCAAAGCTATTAAAGACTGGAGAAGTTGGACTACCAGGGGGGAACCTGACTGATCCAGCAAACCTGAAATGGATCTGGTCCTGGAGTGAAAACATTACTCAAATTATAGCAAGGTTTTTAAGAAATCCATTCCAGGTTTGCTGGATCAGCCAGGTTCACCTATTGTAGTCTATCATTAGTTTTGGAGAGCTTTAATAAATCAGGTCCATACTGTAAATGCAGCATATTCTAGTTCACACTGCTCCCTCCTTTTTATTCTAGATCTTGCTGTACATGAGCAATAAAGGAAACACTAAAGGGTGAAATGGGTTTGCTTGTCTTTTTTTAGCCTGTTTTTGCATGCAGTTTAATTTTGGTTCAATTAAAATTAAAAACACTTAACACTCCACTCAAGTCCCAAGCAATTTGTTTTTGTTCTCCAAAAATGGGTGTGCAAAACCATGATTGCGTCTGCACCTTATGCATTTTGCTGCTGAATCATCAATCAGTTTCAGATGTTAAAGCAGGTGTTAAAATAGGAAAATGAGGCAGATTGGCTTCTCCTGCTTAATGCCAATGATATTTAGCTGCTGACACGGGGAATTTAAAAATCAGGGGATCTGAAATTCCTTCAAACGTTCCCTGGTGGGAATAAATACTGGCATTGAAACACATAGACTGTTAATTCCCACCTGAAAACCCCAGATTCCCTGCTTTATAAATAGAGCCCAATGAGATGGAATCTTTTCTGGATTCTTAGGAATTGTTTAGGCTGGGATACATTGTATATATATATTGCTGGTTTTTCACCACATGTTTAAAATTAGATTAATTTAGCCTGATTTATTAAAGCTCTCCAAGGCTGGGGAGGATAGACTTTCATCAGTGAAGCTGGGTGATCCAGCAAACTTGGAATGGATCTGGTTCTGGATTCAAAATAATTGGTAGCAAATAGCGGATTACTTTGCAGATTTGCTGGATCACCCAGCTTCACTGATGAAAGTGTATCTTCTCCAGTCTTGGAGAACTTTACCAAATCAGACCCATTGGGTCTGATAGCCTAAAAAAATATAGCTGATAAAAAATCAAAAAGAATTATCCCTTGCAAGAGACACTTAGCTTAGTAAATGAGATAAAAACTTTTCTGACTTCAGTGTGAATGGAAGAATTCCGCTTTCTGGGCTGTCCTTGCATCTGATTGAGTATCCTTGGAAATGTGAATTTGCTCAGTATTCACAGTGACTTATCCCCTGCAAGTTGATCATGTGAACAACCTAAATTTCTTAAGTAAATGAGCCCCATTGTCCCTAGGAGTACAGGGAAAAAATGGTGTGCTATAAATTTCAGAAAATGCGCCCATGCCAAGCGTCCCTGAAGCGAAATATGATCATTTAAATCTTTCTCTTCCTTCAAGACAGAGTGGGCTGTAAAGTTCCTAATTGCAGGATTTCTTTGATGTTCCTGAGCCTTGCGGCAGGTGACAATTATGGGCAGAGGAGATAGGACACCTTGCTGCGATGGCATAAGCAGTGTCTACCTGTGGACTGAGAGAGAAGACGCTGGAATATAAGTAACCTTTTCCTGCGGTTAGGGCAAAAAAAGAAAGAGCAGCAGATATCATTATTTCATACAAAGCTGCTATTCAGCGATTCAATCCATAGCACCGAAGCCAGGCAGCAACTGCGATGATAAATGGCCACTAGAAGTGAATGACATGTTGGTCTTTATATTAGGGTTTTCAAGACAGTCATAGATAAATATGTAAATGTTCCTGAGTCTTGGATGGAAGATAATTGAAATGATTGGGGGGAGAGATTTTCCTATGCACAGGGTAATACGATAATCCAATAACATGAATGATGTATGTACCTATTAAAGTAGATGTAAACCACAACTGGGTGATGTTTAGTTTGATAAAGCACCGAGTCATAAATAATTTCTCTTTTAAAATAAAACATTTTATTCACCTTTTTGTTGCATATTATTATAGGTTTTTGTAGCCACTACCTGTGTACATGCTCTCCAGCAATGCTGCTTAGCATTTCTCAGGGTCAGTTTTCCTGATGGTGACAACTTTGGACCATGCCTGCTTAAAGTGGAATCAAAGTTCTGCTTTGAAAATGTTCAATTATATAAATATATACAAATATAATAATTGCAGGAGGGATAGGTGATGTCACTACTGCACAGTGGCAGACAAAGTCACCAGTGGCACCCTGGGCAGAACTGACTTGGAGCCCTCCAGTCGAATTGGCTTGGGCCATTTCTTACCAGGGCAACATTCTTACCTGCCTGTTCACTGTCTTCTTTTAAAAAATAACTGCCACCCTGGCATTGCCCAGAGCTGCCAGGACTGAAAGGCTGAATATAGGGAACTCAAAAGATGAGCAGAAGAAGATGGCAGTGCCCATTGTGGAACGGAGACAGGTAAGTATATTCAGAAAATTGCGATCAGCAGGGCGGATTATTTTGTAGCTTTACTTTTAATAAAGGACTGGCTTTGTCACAATTGTTTAATGTTAGGATTTAGTTATGCTTTAACTGAGATGGACATTAGCATTCACCATAAGAAGTGCATTGGGCAGGGTGACAACGCAGGAGCACATTTGGGAAACTGGGATAGATTACTGGAACCTTATAAGGAAGTGGCTGATTCAGGAACTTCCTGAATGGAACACCAGTTACTGCTAATTGAAAGCTCCAGGTTTTAAAGTACCAAATATGAAAGTGAAATTTAAATGCTAAAATTGATAAGATTCTAGTAATCTGGGTTGCAATTTTTTTTATTATTTGGTATATTGGTTTATTTTATCAGTATATTGATTATGCATTCTGCACAGTTTGACATGGGGTCGGCTACATTCGGATACATGCTCTCCATATGAAAAAAATGGAAATTGGTAACAGATTCTCTAAAATCTACAATCTTGACCTTACCTTACCTTTTTACGATAAAACTTTTGGCAGCACCATGGAAGCACTAGCTATTTTGCAGTGGTGACCACATACAAAATTTGGGGCATCCTGCACCCTAGTCTATAGGTGGATAGTGAAAGGAGAATCAGCATAGTGACAAGCTAATCTCTTGGTCACTTTGGTTCTATCTGTCAGCACATCAGCTGGCTCCTTGTCACACTTCTCCCTTCTCCTTATCACACTCTAGCTCTTCAGTACAGGGGCAGACAAATACCCTTAGTAGGTCAAATTCAGGTACTTATACTGCTCACATTAAAACATACATTACACTATATAATAGGGATTACAGATCTGCATCTATTTGTGCCTGGAGCTCAGCTTTAAATATTGGCACTGCAGATAAACTGAAATGTTTAAGCATTTCTTTCCTCTAAAAAACATCAACATGGTGAATAATGTTTGCAGATAATTTATTTTTAAACCAGCAAATCAGAGAAAGCGTAAAATGTTAAAGAACGGATCTGTCATTTCTGGCATTTGATTAAAACAATTTTGTGATAATGACAGCTCCCCATACAGTGATATATTTTCAGCAATAACAAACTGCTGCTGTGTAGCTGCAGAGGAAGACAGGGTGAGTCTTGTTTGACAGTTGTATAGCAAACATTTTGGTCCCAGGAGTGGTTTAAAATTGTGCAGTTTTAAAGCAAAATTACAGCAGAAAATAACAAGATACAAAGGAATAGCTAATAAAAGATAAACCAACAAAACCAGCTTCTGCTGCCACTTGCATCTGCAATCAAGAGATTTCTTGTGTAGTACCCTTTTTCAGCTACAAGGTGTCCTCAGTCTGTTGGCCAGGTGGACAACAGAGGTCACCCTCACCCTCAGCTGTCACCCTCCAGGACAGGGTCATCCTAGATTAGTATTTCTCAACCTCTTTACATGGAGAACCCTTCAGATAACTTCAGATCTTCAGGGAACCCCTGCCTTAATGACAATATCCACAGATCACTTACATTAGCTTGGTGATCAGTGGGAAGAATACCTCCTATACTGTGTCACCCTTACATATAGCCAAAAAGATTATTGGTGTCACTTAAAAACGTCTGAGAGCTACAAACTGCTCATTGCTCTAGGAACCCCTAGCAAGATCTGGAGGAACCCTGGTTGAGAAACACTGTCCTAGATGGACATGTAGCTTTCAATAAACTTTAAGAGACAAACACATTAACAACCAACTTTACATTGTTTTTAAGAAGTTGCAAAAAGTTTTTTTTTTTTTTACTTGGCAAAAATGTTCAAATTGTATGAAGAATAGGTGACCATTGTAAGCACTCCTGGCATTGTTATACTGCTGTTCTCAACCCTTGTTGCTGGCACTTTTGTCAATATAATAATAAACAAAATGTAGTTATGTAAAATTTAAAAAAGAAATGTTAATAATATCACCACAGAGTTACAAGAATACAATCACTTTCACTACAATGGGATTTTAAACAATGTAATACTATATATTAATATTGCTGTTTTAAAATACAGCAGTATATATATATATATATATATATTTGTAAATGAAAATGTTGCAGCCAACATCTGAATACTGAGAATGACCTTTAGCGGTGAGATGATAAATGTTTGAGCTCCAGAGAGTATATGCTATTCTTCACCTGTCAGCATAACACCGCCCTCACAATGCAATATCTCTGTATAAATGTCAGTGGCAGAGCTATGACAAGTACTGGGGGATGTCAAAGATTGCAAATAGGGTTGCCTCTCTGGAGGTAACATGTGTGACAGGCACAGCCACATCTGATGGACAGCTCTGGAGCTAACACACAATCATCAGGCCATGTTTCAGATATTTATTTTTTCCTGGGGGTCTCTATAAATCACTGTATAGAAGACTGCATAATAAAACTTATTTCAATGCAGATATGTTTTTAAAAATGTAATTATATAACAAAGCCTTGCCTAACATTTTTAAAGCTTGATTGCAGCTTAATGCCTTTATTCAAAAAAAAAAAAAAAAAAATTGTGCCGCACATTAAATTAACAATAAAAAAGTACCCGTCTGCAATACCTAACCAGACCCACTTATCTAGTGCTTTTCAACCTAGCCCTGAATAATTTTTATTACTTCCTTTGAACCCAGGGAGTCAAAGACACACCTTACCCCCTGGGGTGCGTCGTCAAGCTGCCCAAGACCTGCAAGGGAATCGTTTTGATGTAATTTAGGTCACTGATCTTTGCACCATTTATTACTGCCCATCACCATGGGAAGAAAAGAACCAATGACTGCAAAAATGGGGTAAAAGGCTTTAGGAAAGGTGCAAGGGTAAGGGTTTATTTCCAAAAAAATGGCATAGACCTTTAGAAAAACTAAATGTAGTTTAGTAGTAAAAAAAAGGGGGCAGCAGTCGGGCAAATCACACTTCACTAGTCTACTAATATTTGGATTTACACAAAATGCCTTACCAACTTCCTAATGGTAAATCCAGTCCAACTAAAATGCCACCATGCCAAAGCAGGAAAGAGAGGTAGCACTAGGGCCAATCAGGCCCTACTAAAAACACTCTGTGTCGGTAGTAAGAAGTCACATTATTTATCATCATTATGATGTTCATGAATATTGAAAAACGTTTAATTATTGTTTGGACCTACACAACATTGCCATCTCCCCCTTCCTATTGGCATCCAAGTGGTAAATCCGATCCTTAAACAGAAATACCACCCTTGGGTAGACCAACCCTTTAAACAGTATGGTAAAGAGCCTGCTCTTGCGATTTGTTTGTCTCCGCCTCATTCCATTAATATTAGAAGTTTTCTAGAAGCAATTAGCTTTTTTTTCACCCTAACAGTTGTATTTAATTGTATTTTTATACATTCTCTATATTCCTGTCAGCTGTTTTCAGATGGTGTTCACGGATATCCAAGTTGTGTTGACAAGCAACACAATCATCTCTTTTTCTTGCTGGCCTTAGTATCATAGAATGAGGATTTGACAGTGCATATTAGAATATAATTACTTTGTAAAAATGCAATATACTCCCACACAGCTTGCGCACTAGGAAATTGCCATCTAAGTACATATGTGGTACATATTATGGAGGCAAAACACTGCGAGCATAGAGCAAACCTGTCACAACAGCTATCTAGGTGACTGTTAACTTGTTACATTGTGACAAGCCTGTGATTCCATCATCGTTTTCTTCTCTCTCACAGGAAGAGGAGGTTTTATATTTAAATGTGAGATGCAGTTTATCCATGATTCAGAATACTTCTCATTATTTTTCACTATATGAAGATTGTCATCTGTGACGCACGACAAAGCATATTTTTTGTGCTTAAAATGTAGCAGGGATCACCTGTATATACCAGCCTTTCTCAACCATTTGAGCCCTGGGAAACTTTGGGGGAACCCCTATTAAAACCAATTGTTTAATGGAAATTGGTGTAGAAGCCTCCAACATTGGTAGGCAGTGAGAAGACAGTTTACCATTATGGTGCTGGCTAGAAAAATCATCCTTATTGATTACCAAAAAAGATCATTAGTGCCATGCATCTGGCTCTACCATGTACTGCTAGCTCCAAAAATAGGCAGGTATCATCAAATAGGAGATCAATTAATAGTTAAAGAATCCCTAGGATCCCTGGGGTTCCATGTAACCTGTGTTTAGGAATAACTTGTATAAACCATCCTGAGATAACTGAGATGATGGACCTCAGGGCTAAGCTAAGGAGAAGGCAGAAGTGGTGGCCACCTTGGGTTCAAGAAAATCTGCAACCTATGCTGCTCTGGTAGTTCATACATCATGGGGCAGTTTGGCCTTTTTGTCTTGGGCACCAAAGGATCTTATTCTAACATTGATGAGCTGCCAAACGGTTTAGTTGGTTTGGTTTGCAAAAAGGACCTGCAACCTTTGCTGCAATCACGGTTCCAGGAGGGGTGCATTTTGGCCTTGGGTACTAGAGGGTCCCATGTTGACTCTGATGGGCTGTTTACTTGGCACTCTGAGCTATTAGAATACAGCCCTGGGTTAGGTTTGTTTCCTATCATTTTCTGAAACCCCATCATTGGATAAAGCTAGATCTGAGTTCCGTGCTTTCAATGATTCAAAGTGCTTCTAGGTTTAGATATGTGTCCAAACCCTTGTCCTTGAATTTCATGCCCTCTTATTGTGATTGCACACATATCATTTCATCTACATAAAGCTCACAGTGGGAAAGGTCTGTCTGGCAGCATGCAAAAATAAGCAATATGATTTTTGCATCACCGCTGAGAGTATTGTTGGCACGTCTCCAAATGAAAAGCTTCCCAGTGCAGTGCAGAATTTATGAAGTGCTATATTTTTCAAAATCTCCAATTAATTTAACACAGAGTCCTATCCAAACAGCTAAAGTTGAAATACACACATGTACACCTCTTTACCTGCCCAAATATTTGCAATTTCGTTTACCTAGCCTGATGACCCTGGCACATGTATAGCTGTTGGGAGCAGTGGCACTGGTAATAACTACAGCAGCTTTGCAGCTTTTAGTGACAGGTCTATGCTCGTAGGATTGTTCTTCATGTGATCTGTCCCTCTATAGGCTCCCTAAATAGTCCTCAGTGCCTGAAAACCTGCAAAATTGCACTATGACATTAACGTCATCCTACTATGCTGTAGTTTGCTCACTTTTTGTGCAGTCTCCCTTTTGCACTCTTGTGCGGTAGCTAGAAGACCATAAATTCTACAATCAACCTGAAATAGAAATTTCAGTTTTAAGTTGACATAATGTCATTGCTATGAGACCAAAAAATCAAAAACCAATGTCCAAATTCCAAACTCAAGTCAGTCATTTTTTTCCCAAAAAGCCATGCATGACGGAGGGGGTACTATAAAAACTAAATGACGCCAAAACCATATTTTTCTACCTTGTATACTTTCATTTAAATAGTTTTAGATGCACACCTTTGGTGTGGCACCTGTGTCTCTTCCAAACTCTTGGATTTTAGACAAGGTGCCTTCCAAGGCCCTAACCACAGTGATTGTGCCCAACAGTATAGACTCCATCACTGGTAAAACGAACATATCCAGTGCCTCCTATCCATATCCTCCTGTGATCTATTGAAGTTAATAAATACATGAAATAGCTACAAACATTTAACAAGGAAAAAATTCTGGGGTTAGCTCTGCACCAAATGCTTACGTCTTCTTGGGACTGTTCAACTAAATGATTCAGCTCAGATGCTGATTTCTAATTCATTTTACTTAGTTAAAAAAATTAAATGCAATTAAACTCCGGGAGCCATGTCTTATTAAGCAATAAAATTATCCCTGTCCCCTCATATCTCATCTGGAAGGATATGAACACTAAATATGCTGACATTAGGTTCTGCAAATTGCTTATAATCATAATCAGCTGCCAAGAGAGAGTACAAGTAAAGGGTCAGTCCACCAAGATTTCAGTAAAATAAGAGAAAGGTCTAAGCCCAATCGCTACATGTTACTGTCAAATCAAAAATAGCTTGAAATATTTTCAAAACTTGCAATGTTTCTTACAAAAATGTTTGTAAAACTGTCTTCTTTCACATGTTACTTACAGGAGGCCAAACCAATGACATGATATTTACACTGGAGTGAATGCATATAAACAGAGAGCGACTAAAAAAGCCTAAAGACATTGGTAGCACTAAACTGGAAAAAGAGTGAAACTTTGTAAATAAAACATACAAAAAATAATCCTAAAATGACAACTGTTTTTAATACACAATGCACAGAACAAATTGAATATCACCTACTTTGGGTTTAGATCACCTTTATTTTTCTAGGCCAGCCTTTGTCAACCAGAATGCTGTCATACCCTAGACTTGCTATAGAGGTTGGCAGAAGTTCCTTAAGTTGTGGCTGATTGACCTCATATCTGACTGTGCCTGCATAGTTCTGGGACCAACATCCTATGGCACAATCAGCTGCATGAACACAATGTTAGCTCTTTGTAAGGGTGTCATTGTGATTCTCACCATCTGGGGAGCATTCTTCCCACTGGTCTCCAATGTATTGTTTCCATCAATGAACTAGTTTTGCAGGGGTTCTCCAAGACCTGATAATCCTTTACAGTAAAAAGGTAAAGAAAGGCTAATGCTGGTGTTCTGAAAATTGTTCTGGAATTCCTCTATGACTTCCCTGTATCTCCAGGTGACATGATAGGACCTTCATGAGATCCTGGCTCCAGCTCCACAGAGGAATTCCATGTTTCTTGGCAAATTGTTCTTAAGCACAAATCAAAGCTCCTTATATGTTCTACAGTTTGAAATGGAAGCCTATCAATTGCTTACCTTATAAAAAAGTCAAGATGCCCTTGACTGCTAATCTTACAAGATCTGCACTGAGATTTTGTGATGTCACTACTGTATGGCTTGCTGGAAAGGAAGACCGCCTAAATATTCCCCTTAAAGTCCTCAGTGCCTGAAAACCTGCAAGATTGCACTATGACATTAATGTAATCCTGCTATGCTGTAGTTTGCTCACTTTTTGTGAAGTCTCCCTTTTGCACTCTTGTGTGGTAGCTAGAGGGCCGCAAATTATACAATCAATCTGAAATGGAAATTTAATTTTTATGTTGACATAATGTCATTGCTATGAGACACAAAAAATCTAAAACCCATGTCCAAATTCCTAACTCAAGTCAGTCATTTTTTCCCCAAAAGCAAGTATTTGGTTTTCCACTAAGTCATCTCTGCACCCCCACCTTCTCTCATTTCCTGTTAAGTAAAAAAACAAAAAACAAGAACAAAAATAGACGGGGTTTAACCATTTGCCTAATTCTATAGAATGTTCATGAAATATTTTGAGCTTTTTATACATCTAAAAGTCATACAACTCCTCTGTAGACTTTTATAATTATTGGGCAGTGATGGAGCTATATGAATATAGGCATGTCTTAGTCATCAAATTTATTATAAGCGTTGAACAGGATTAATAATACTGTGCTGTATTCTATGCTAAGCCAATGCCGAATGACCATGTGATTTATATTGTGTTGTATACTACAGTGGCAGAATAAAAGGGAAAATCCAATCAGGTGAAATAAGCCACAGAAACAGGTCTTCCGTCATACATTTTTTGAAGGCTCACCATAATATAGCAACCCCAATTTGACAGATGCCACAAGTCTTTTATTTAAAAAATACTATAACCCCTTTAATTATTTCTACATTTTTCACCCCCTGGCTAGTTTAGGGTATGAATATCTGCAGAATGAGAAATGTCCAACAGACAGAATGGCGATCAATGGGATTTCTGTATCAACGATGAAGCTTTCTCAGCATAAGTTCAGTAAATAAACAGAAAATCATCACTCAGATCACGTTTGGGGTGCTAACTAAAATAAGCAGAAATCTACAGGGAGCCAATGATATATTACAAGCATCAAGAGGCGCAATAAACCTACAACAAGGAATGGTGAAATGAAAACATCTATGTTGTGATACAAGATGGATGGGGAATCATGTCCAAATTACAAAGAAATACTGTTCCGCATAGACAGGGGGACATTTAAAAAAAAAAATATATAAATTTTTGCATACTGTGATAAAGACTTGTGATAAATAAAAAAACCCAAAAGACGATTACCAATGAACCACATCTAAGGACTGGTCACCTGCAATATGTTACATTTCTGTTCTTGTGTTTGTGTCATTCTGTCTGTTGGACATTTCTCATTCTGCAGATATTCATACCCTATACTAGGGAACACTGATCTCATATCATAGTCTCATAGAGATAAAGGGCTTGATTCACAAACCTTTAAAGAAGGATAAGGCCTTGTATAGAATTTCAGTAGGAATAGCGATTCCTTGTAGCTCCCAGCCAGCCATCCCAATGCTGTGTTGATTCTTAATGCACCGCCAAATGAACATTTTAGAAAATACAGCAGTGCATGGTACTAAATTGCCCACTGCCTTTTCCATTAATTCCCCACGGACACTACATGTAGAGTATAACCTAAGGACACAGTTGAGGGGTGTGAAGAATCAGCTCTTGTGGATCTCCATTTTAGCCATGTGGCTGTACAAGTCAAAAGTAGAGAAGATATCTTTTATTTTATTTGTGGCCCTACAAATCACCCCAAAAATATGTATTCATGTTTCATTTTTCTGGAAGTTGTAGTATTGTATATTAGTCATCCCTTGTCTATTACGTGATAACACCTAAGCCTGGAAATAGGTCACTCAGGATCATATGTGTGTGTATGTTGGGGTATGCCTATGTTATTAACTGGAAGTTTGTGAATGAAAGCACTTTGGGGAGGTGGAGTATGTCTGTCTGTATGTATCAGTATGTCTGGAATCAATGTCAAGAAAATGGGTATACCTTGTACTATTCAATGCATTCCCCCCTAAGGGTAAGCAGTAAGCATATGTTTTTACAGATTAAGTTTTAGGTGTTTTTTTTAATTTGGACTGACAGAGCACATAAAATGTGTGTCTATTGACCAATGAGTTGATAAAGATTTAGGGAATAGTAATTATATTTGGATTTGGTGAGGGCTGGGCTATCAATATTCATTGAAAGAGCACAGTGACAGTTTCTCTTTAATGTTCTGCAATTTCTAACTCTGTACAGTCTGCTTTGCTAATTTAGCTAAGGTGAAAATTGGGTTTGCATCACAAGAAAAAAGCGCCTGACTATATGTGCTAGGGTAACACATTGTAGTGTGAATGGAGGTGCAATAGCAGCTTTCATTCTGAAAAACCTAACAAGCTTAATATGATAATTGTCATCATTACACCGCACTTCTCTTTTATCTCCGCTGTTGGAGCCATTGAAAAAAGTGACTGTTTCATGGCCCAGAATTGGATCCTTCATTAAAACTGACCCCGAGGTTCTCCACAATTGGAAACCTTTAAAAAACCTAAAATAAATGATTGGTATTAATCCTAATAATAGTTATAGGAGGAAAACTTAAGCCTTGTCTTTATAAATGAACATTTACTGATATGCCAGTCTACGCCTCTGGGAGCCTGGAATGGAAGTTTTCTGCATGAGCCTTCCCGCTAAAATTGAACAATCCTACAAAGTAAGCAGTTAAAAAAAAAAATTAAATTTTATATTTTAGATTTGCATACATTTGCAGCATGAATTTATGTTGCCCTGCATTGATGCTTTTGCTCACATGGCTCGCAATCCAATCTTCCTACCAAAGTCATCCGCACAAGTTGTGCCAGTTCCAAGTAAACAAGCCACTCCTAATACTTTAACTTGCAGAAAGGTCACTTGGTAAAGCTCCGTAAGATTTGTGCACGACTTCATGCCCCTTTAGGAAGAGGCGTTCTTAGGTCAGGGGGTTTGCATGGGAGTTGTCAGATATTAACTTTCTGTTCAGAAATGCCCAGTAATTAGATTGTTCCCACATTTGCATGGACTAGCTGAATAAATTAACCCTGTTGTTTGTTGCTTTTTGACCTGACAGTTGTTTAAACGTGACAGTTTTTAAAAAAAAACACATTACCTTGATGACCAGCTTCATGTCGTTAGATTCACCAGTAAATCATTAATACCAACTCATCGTATGGGTCTGGCATTTCTTGCTTGTATTTATGATCTGATTACTATGAATATTGACACATAATAGTTTCAGGGAAGATGCTGTCAAGGCAGCTTTTGTTCTGGTATAATGTTTGCTAGCTGGAGCTCTCCATGGTGCTGAAACTGTGTTTTTTTTTCCGAGCATAGAGGGGTAAATATTTTTTTTATATAATAATATAATATTAAATAATATATAATAATAATATATTAAAAATATATTATAATATATTAAAAA
This sequence comes from Pyxicephalus adspersus, assembly GCF_032062135.1. Classification (NCBI taxonomy): domain Eukaryota; kingdom Metazoa; phylum Chordata; class Amphibia; order Anura; family Pyxicephalidae; genus Pyxicephalus; species Pyxicephalus adspersus. The sequence goes on from NC_092864.1 coordinate 33,750,776, forward strand.
TTTGTAAAAGCACAGCATGCCATCCTATACACCAGGATTCCAGTCATTCTGCTGGTATGTCCATGACAAGGGGGAATGAGCCTGCAGGAAGATTCCCTATCCAAGTAACCATAATACTTTATTCTCCAAATTGCCAATGATATTTTGAAACTATGTAAATCTTTAAATTTTGCCTTTTGTACTTGTACTGGTCATTAGTGCTACAGAGGAGGGACCGCCATCTCACCTGTGATTACAGTGATACTTTTAATGATGATTCACAACTTTTTCTGATTGAATTCAATGTGAAAAATATGTAAATTGAAAACACTTATAAATAGATCACATAGCCTAATAAGAACTCTCTACTATTGAAATGGATCGGGTAATAAATAATCTTTCTGTGGGTGGTGTTTGATTACAATTTCATTTCTTCTCTTATCGAGCCCTGGGGCAGGAATAAGATATATATCCCCAGTGTGGCTTGTGACAGATTCACCGTAACAAAGAATCTATTCCCCTAAACAGTACCTGCAAATGGAGGGAACTCTGCAATTTATCCACAATTATGTAAATAGGTTTCATGGCAGAGTCACGTCTGAGACAGACAAGGGAATAACTTTATTGAACAAGATCCCAATAAATTAATTTGCATGCCAATTTATTACTATTGCAAGGCTGCAGTGCAAGGAGCGGAACCTGAAAAATGGGTGAATGAAGCCTAGAGATGAAAGTAATATGAAGCCCACCAAGAAACTGGACCCAGGCTCCTAGACAGTCCCATGTTCAACTAAAGTGTCCCAATTTACGAGCCAACATGGACGAAAGTTTGTCAGGTATAGCCAAATATTGTCTTTGTAGGTGGATCTTAGGGGTCTCTTTATAAATATTTACACCCAAGATTCACTTAATCTTTACCAAAAATGAAAACACTGTTTTACATTAGAAAATGTTTACATTTTTACTATCTTGCTTAAATAAATAAGACAAAAGTTTTTCTGTTTTACAAGTACAAATATTTTCATAATTCAGCTCTTCAATCTTACAGATGGATGAATACAATGTACTGCTGAATGTTTCCATCAGTGACAATTTAATGTACATAACTGCGTTTATATTGCTTGGCGGAACTAAATTGTCTGTTCTATTTGATCTTCCAGCAGGGAACTCAGGGAATAATCCATGGACCATTAGTCTCGCTGTCTGCCCTCCACCCTGCAACCATTACCAGCCACTGAACATGTGTAGATAAGTAATGCCATGATATACGACCTTTACAGTGTAATCACCTGGACCGCGGCGTCCATTCAGTGCCAGCAGAGCAAAAAGGAGACAACTTAAATGATGATAAAGAGGCTTAAATGTCTCCAATCTTTGTGATTGCTGAACCGGTCACAACACGCTGACACAACTAGACAAGTACAAGATGGTAACCAATCAGCAATAAAAAAAATATTGATTTCTAAGAGGGGGAGGTGTTCCCGGAAATCAATACTGCTTGTTTAATCTCAGCCTATTTTGTAACGGATAACTGGTAAATGATAGATATGAATAAAGAATGAATTACCTGAAAAATGCAACTGTAATATATTGCATCTTAGGGGGTCTGTTTATAAACCAATGAATCTGGTAATCACTAAAACATTCCCTGGTGGGGAACCAGTTAATGCAGCTTTACGTTTCTGTAGAAATCATTAGATCCTGCTGAATTCAGAGGTTGCAATTATGAACAAACTGCTACGTAGGCAAAAGGTGCACTTTAACATGTCTAGCTTGAACTTTATTTCCGCTGCTTTTGGCTCTGATCTATATCTGTGCTGTTGTGAGATCTTCCAATGATCTCACAGCAGATTTTTTATTTCCCTCTTTTTTATTCTCCACATGTGAAGCTGCATTGACTGGCATTGCTAGCTAAACTGTGTTCTCTTATTACATTAAACAAGCTGCATAAAAGAGGGGATGCGCAGCAAAATCAATCTTAGCCGCTTCTTAAGAGGCAGAAAAAGTCCCAGACTGCTGTACAAAGCTCAATCAGCAAAAAGCTGCAGCTTGAAACAGCTCTGTACTCTTTTAAGTAGATAAATAGATAATAAAAAAATAGTATGGCTTTGTACAATGGAGAAACCGTGCAGGTGTTTGAGCAAAAGATTTTTGATTTTAAACAGCAAAAAAATTTAAAAAAAACTATAAAAACTTTTTTTTGGCAACCTGGAAATTTTTTTCTAAAAACATGGCCCCTGCAAGGGAAGAGTTTAATATTTTGTCCTTACAGGACAGTTTCAAAATCTTCCAGGTGTCAGGTGTTTGGTCCGTACTGTATGCTGTCGTTCTTCCTTCTGCAATATTATTACGTGATTGAGTTGTAATTACAGCTGGCAGGATGAACAACACCACACAATGGGGGGGACCAGGAATCCAAAGTATTTGGAAATTTAGTGCTAACAGTGCTAGAGGTAGTAGGTAAATACAAAGAAGTCTATTTATAAAGCAGTGAATCTAACATTCACCAAAAACATTCCCTGTTGCAGAATCAAATAATGATATTGAAACATTTTGACCCTATGTGAAAGGTAGTTTAACCTTCCAGCAAATTTCTGTTTTTTGTTTTTTTTTTGTAGATTTACTAAAATAAATCCCTTCTTCATCTTCATATAACAGCACCAGAAGCTGCAATTATTGGTCTTTGCTGTAGCTCCACCTGTTGGCAAGATGTAGTGTTGCAGTGTAAAGTCTTGATACCACAAGCACCAATAAATTGGACCTAACTTGAAAAGTTAAGATTTGCTATGATATAGGGGACATCTAAAGGGGCTAAGCAGTATCCTGTTGTTCTTGTCTTGAATTCATCCTAAAATACTACATTACTTTCTGGTGTGCCTTAGCCTCATAGATTATTATCTGGGGTGTGAGCTGTGTGGCATTGCTGTTGCCCCCAAGACATATTGAGTGGAATTTAGTGAGGTCAGTACTGCACTGCTCAATGTTCTCCATGCTGGAGGCTATAAAAATAAGGAAGCAAAACCCTGCCATCAGCAGGATGGCCACCACCTTACAGAGACAGTGGGGAAAAGACCACAGGTAATACTGATAACTAGTCATTTGCCTAGTCTGGCAAGTTTCAAGTACGCATTGATTAATCAGTTCATCTTTATGACCTCATTAGGCACAACACGTAAATTAAAACATTCAACATAATTCATTATGTGTGTGTTGCAGACCATCGCCATTCATAGTCAGCTGCATTTCAATGCACCTCTACTGTGTACTACAACACATATTGCACTGATATAGGTGTTTTTGGGTACTGATGTGCATTAACAGCCATTCCAAATAAATCTCTAACATAATCCCATGTGCATTGCAGCACAATTTTATGCATGTTTACAATTTGCAATATAAAGAACAGCAGGTCCAAAGTAGTTCTAATATTACAACTCAAGCTGATATTCTCGTCAATGCAATTTACCTCTATATGGAATAATAGTAAATACTGATTCCTATACATTTACCATTAACTTTACACAAGCCTCTAAGTGACAGAAAAAGAAAGAATTAGCGGTAAAGCCAACAACTTGCAGTGATATTCATTCTTCACTCCATGGGTCCCCAATTTTTAAGGCACTGCATTCTACAGTCATAAGATAACAGCCTTGCTGGCTCCAAAAGCCAAAGCAGCAATCTGCTTTTCGCGTTACAGTATGGAAACTAAGCCAAGCAAGCCAGGTTAGCAGCCCTTCTCCTCATTCAATTCAGCAAGGTAATACATTTCTGCAGAGCACAGTGGCGAGGCCATTCTCTTGCTATAAATTGCTTCTTGTAATGTATGCTAAATTTTGCAGAGAGCACTCGGGCAAATTCCAATAATTCCTCTTGGGAGCTGACACAATTCCCCCCAGGTCACGGGCTCTAGATTGTGCACACATCTCTTCTCTTGCGTTTTAAATGAAGCTGAAGATATCTGCCATTTTTATTAAACAATTATTGTTATTACTGCTCTCTTTGGCAGCCCTGGTAATTATATTTACATGATATAATGAGAGATTGTTGCTACTACTGTCTAAGACCATTAATCAGCTGAAGATGAGAATTTAAAGCTGCGCTCCGGGCAAAGGGCTAAAGGCACAGATGAACTACATATATGGGAGGTGTTTTACTGGTAAAATGATTTCTATTTCTGCCCACCAGTCCCGTCTGCCAAGCCAGGAGACCTGATTTTTCTTCTGCTCATTTACGTAACATTTATAGCTCTTGTCTTTCCCCCAGACTGAGAGTGGACAGTGAAAGGAGAAGCAGAAGACCCATGAGCTCTTCTCCATGTCATTTAGCTCACTCCTCCTATTAGCATGCATCTTTTTAGCACATGAGCAATATGGCACAAGCTGATTAGTCTTCTTGTGATGCTTATCCCTCCTACAGTTTTTGTGCTGCTGATCCCTCCTGTAGGTATTTACATTGATTGCATTTAAAAAATGTAGCAATGTATTAATCAATGCAAAATTATCTGGAGTTCAGTCATAAAGCCCCTGGTTGTCAACTTTAGGATGTCTATATATAACATTGAATGCATGTTAAATACAGAATATTTCTTTAGGCTCCGTCCTTTCTTAGCTATATGTGGAAATTTAATTGTTGATAAAGAACAGCTTTCTGGAGAGGTTCATTCTTTTTGCCACTGCCCTCTGCTGGTTGCCCATAACAAACATTGCCAGTTTTGAGTGATTAAAACCCAATTAATTTCTGAGGAAGTGGACATTGGTCTGCGAAATGTGTTGAAACATTCAACAGAAAATAAGAATCATGATTGAGATACCATGTGATTTTAGTTAATGGTGTATGTTTTATCACTTGATAAAAATTCATATGGCTTTTGGCCCATTATGGCTTCTATTAGTATACTCTTCTTGGATTGCATGCCTTGAAAGTCCCTTAATATGTTTTTATCTTTGTTAACATAGTATTTTTTTAGTTACAAAGTTTCATTGTTGGTATAATACCATATTAGAGCCAAGGAGGTAAGTGTAGATTTTCTGGGCTAAAGGTGATAGTTGTGTTTTTGGCTTAATCTTGTTTAAAACAAATGATCACCAAAAAGATCCTAGTTGCATGGCTGTCTTTAATCTTTAATATTTCCTGAATACCTTGAATAACCATGCATGTAAAGTCCGAAATCCAAGCTTCCAATACTGAAGCATTTTAGGGCCACCTGTATCCTTCTAAAGTGTACCTCTGATTTGTCCATGATCAGGTCTCCAGAGAGTCAACTCCTGCAGATGTGATGTAGGGAGCAGAGGAAGGTGCCAGTGTTTGGTGGGGAACACAGCCGTCTGACAATTCTAGAAGTGTTGAATGCAAATGTGAGACTGATACAAGCCATGGGCCACTGAAGGCTGGCACTATCCTCCACTTGCAGCAGGCCCTTTCTTTTTTCACATACAGTGCAGGACTGCTGGTCCTGCCTTGTACATGATGATGTTAGAGTTCCTGCTGCCTCAGCTTTGGGAGATTGGTGATATGGGGTAAAGGAAGCCTGTAAATTGGAGAATAAAGAAAGCTGCTTATAGCTCAGCCCCAACATTTAACCTATGTGTGGGAAACTGGAAAAGGGGCTATAGTGTATATAAGTGTATAGACTTGTTTATAAAAAGCATCAAAAGCTGTCTAACTATCAAGTGGTGTAATACCATATATATTTTACATTAAAATATAAAAATACATTTCTAACATTTCAGGTCCATACAGCTCAGGTATGAGACATTGCTATACTCACTGAAAGCTGCCACAGCCAGGACCAGTGTGACAATGATGGACATCCAAGATACCCATAACGCCTTCTTTCTGTAACTCTGGGCCTCATGTGGCTTTAGTCTTGTGCTGCTTTCTAATAAACCTGAAGAGCATAAAGGAATACACTTATTAAAATATACAATGCTATGGTATTGTTACATCATTGAAGAGTTGTATAGACAAAAATTAAGAACAGAAATTCCTTTTCTATTATTTCTAAACCTCTAAAATTCCACTTGTCGGGCTATCATGCTGATCCTTTAGCTTATCGGTGGGATAAGATTATTAAAACTCCCAGCTTGTGCATTGCATGTGAGGCTGGAGGATCAGATTTTCAGATCAGTAATAAGTATTTTCTTATGGAAATCGGGGTTAACATCCTGCATACTTCCATTCTGATTGCTTCATTTTAAGGGGTCAGTCTACCAGCAAATTATATTTTGTAACTAATGAAAACTAATTACAAATTAAAGCCAAAGACCAGCAAAAATATTTCTGATGGGAGGGATATTATGAGTCACTATCAGTTCTATAGACCAAAAGAAAATAATTCAACTCGCAGCCCAATGCTCACCTCAATGGTGGCCCTTATATCCCTCCATTGTCCCAGAGCTGCAGTTGCGGTCAGTCTTTTGGGATGCCTGTGTCCCCTGCCATTGTTGTTCCTTCCTAATCCTCCTACACCATGGGTCAATCCTGTTGCAGAAAAACTAGCTAGCAGAATCCCACCCCTGCCCACAGAAAACCCCTCCTAGCTTTCTTTCGAAAATGGCATCACTATTGTTTAAAGCTGTTATCATGGTTTGGGGGGGGCGCTAGGCAGTGGTGCGTCTGTGATATGCTAGGGAGGGGTCCAGTTTAGTTTTAGATGCACCCAGGGGCAAACATAACTATACATTTGTAAATAACACATTTTAATTTAACAAAGAAAAAAGGCATTTTGGACACCCACAGCATGAACATATAAAAAAAATCTTCAATGGCATTGAACAAAACTTCAAAAAACTGTGTATTGAATGTAATAGGGGAAAAATTTGAAATAGAATCAGTTTGTAAGACAGCAGCTGTGGGTAGCTACCCAGTCCCCCCACCATTGTAAGGGAACTTTATTTTGCAATGGCTTTCGTGCACTGCTTCCCCTTCACCCATCATGTATTATCAGTACAGAGCTTTATTAATAAGTGTTTGCTTGTTTGTTTTTATAATTATAAAGCCATTGTATTTTTTTTACTTTAAGCCATGCAAGAATCAACTTTAATTCAATCTATTGATTTTTAATTCAATCAACTTGTGCAATATAAATGTCAACAGTAGATTGAATATCTATCACTACCACAAATCTTAAGTGATGTACAGTTGATTCTTTAGTATTATGTATCAAACTGCAAATAAATCACCATATTTGTGGTCAATCAATCTTTCAATTATTAGGAAAAACACAAGTGTGCATGCTGCAAAATTCAATCAAACAGAAATCATTTGTGAGGTCTCAAAAAATCATCAGCTGGGATAGCTACACACAAATCAATTTTATTTTACTGATTTCTAGTTTGATTGACTTGTTCAACATGAATATGAACTGTTGATTGGAAATATCGCTGCTACACACCACAATCAACCACAATTGATTTTATAAATGTTTCAAAAACCCATCAGATTCTTGAAGGGTCAACGTGAATTTTCTGACCTGACCCTTTGACTCTACACAGATCAATCACTTTTGGTCAATCAAATTCATAAATAATTAATTTATGGTTGACCATACTTGATTTTAGGTAAAAGTTGGGTGAATAAATAGACCACTTTGAAATGATTTACTGGACTGCTTGATCAAATTGGGAAATCAAACTGTGTGCCTTACCAATGGAAATTTTCCAATCAGACCAAGGTACTTTGGATCCCTAGATTTAATGTTAATTGCTTTCGCTTGATTGAATTTAAAGATAGAAAAATGATTGTTTTGATAAATTGGAATGGTCTGCTCAATAAATTTGGAAAATTGACCCATGTATAGCCAACCTTAGTATGGCTCCTCGGGTTTGGTGACCTGTCCCAGTATGTTAGGAATTTGTTTTAATTTAGGCCCTTAAAATGTAAAACTTTAGGCTCTGTATTATGAGATGCAGCCCTAATTTTTATGTGCAGCAGGATTGCATGCTGGCATCTGTTGTTCTGGACCACTGATTCCTAAATTAGTAAGTAACAAGAGCTACATGGTTGTCAATGTGCTGAACACCCACCGGCTCAATCTCAGTGATCCTAAATTAGTTACAAATGTAAATATAGAGAACACAGACATATTTCTTGGCACAGGCATATTCCTTGCAGAGAAAATGAAGCGACAGATTCTACCACCAGGCACGTTTATAAGGCAGATTTTTTTTTTTTAATTTTTCTGAAAATAGACTTCCGCCTCCCCCACATCCCATCTGTATCTATGTCTGTCGCTTTCTATTACCTCGCCGCCATCATGTACTATTTCTTTTCCACATATAAATAATAAAATACCCCCCAACCTCATATAAACGGGGTCCCCAAAGGGATTGTACAGGTGAGGGATCCATTTATTTCGTTTTCCAGCTGTTCCATAAGCTGGGGTCCCTGCCATATGGTCCTACCATGTCTTTGTTCTCCCTTTTTAATCCCTTGTAAAGCATTTGATAAATCCTTGCTCTGCTTGGGGGTCTGACTCATCCACTGACAATCAATACCTATATTTAGAGAAAGGGCTTGTGATGGTGTTAACCCCTTTCTCCCCTACCAAGAGTTTAAAAAAAAAGGAGAAAGCTGAAGTGTGTGCATCCCTGAGGCAGCAGTGAAAGGGTTATTTACCAACCACGCCTCTACATATTATATCAGTCCCAGGACTCTTCTCTCTTACCGTACATTACATAGATGAACTATTGTATATATACCATGAAATATGGATTGATATCACAATTTCTTTTATTAGGAATTTATTTTACCTTATATCTGTCTATTTCATTAATCTGATCTGTCTATTTATAAATGATCTAATAATTTCTTTCTTTCTTTCTTTCTTTCCATCTTTCTCAGAATATTTATATGCATTATTATTATTGTATGCATTTTTATCTATCTAGCTTTTATCCTCTACTATATATCAACTTATCTGTTTGCCTTTCAATCCTTCTATCAATCTAGGTATCGATTTTGATTTATCTAGCACTTTTCTATCTACTTCCTTTCCATCTAGGTATTATCTACTACTATTTATATATCTATTTACGTATCTGACTTTTTTCGTTTTTGTTTTCTTTATTTTTCAACTATCTACTATCTACAAACTATCTAACTACTTACATATCTGCCTTTCTTTCTTGCTAATTCTATCTATCTATCTATCTATCTATCTATCTATCTATCTATCTCTATTGTCCTTCTTAGGTAATTTAAAATATTTGTATCTATCTAATATTTTCTCTGGTATCTATTTATCTGGATACTATCTAGCTACTTTATTTTACTGTCTATCTATTTATGTATTCCCTTTCAATCCTATATATTTATCTATCTACATTTTTTCTAGCTAAATATTATCTATTACTACATATCTATCTATCTATCTATCTATCCATCTATCTATCTATTTATCTATTCATTATTGTTTTATCCACTCCAGCAGCCATGAATATATGAATCATGCTGCCCCTAATCGGATTCGTTACCTCTCTGGTTAACTCGTCATGTGAGTTTTATAATGCCTTAGCTTTGATTTCATGCTTTCCACATCTTACTCTGTGTCCTAAATAATTCATTCTGCTCTTGAAGCATGTGAACAGCTGAAGGCACCTATTACCGCCAACACAAAGACACACATACAGTATAAACAGCGGTATACGTATAGACAAATACACATACCAACACATGCACACACACAATCACATACAGCATAGAAACACACAGAAATAAAAAATGAAACCTATACACAAACACACTCATATATACACACCTATGTACACACAAACATTTACATAAAGTATACACATGCACATACATACAGTATGCTCACACACATTTCACAGGTAGCTGTGAGTTAGTGAATGATTCATGCAAAGTTCAATATATTTGTTCAGTCAACTGCTTGGTGTAAGTTGTCCCTAACACACTGCCTGGAAAACTGTCATAAAGTTTCACTTTAAATATTAAGTTCTGCCAACAAGGAATCAGTCACTCACTTCAAAGTCTCGGCATTTTCATGGCTCCCTGTAAAGATATTTGGTGATGACACCTATAATTCACCAAGGTAATAGTATAGAAGAAATAACGTAAACCGTGTCTAGATATGAAATCGGATTCACTGGTGCAGATTTACTTTCATCAGCCACAAAATACACAACCGCAGGATGCAGATATTCCCACTCCTAGATTGCTCTATAAATAGTACATAACAATGATGGCAATGATAATGAGGTGTGTGTGCTGTCATCTTAGGCCCTGACACCTAAAAAAACTATAAAAGAGGGGGAACTTGTGTTACAGTGATTACAATTCACATACTGCTAAAATAATACAAACGTGATCATAAAAAAAAATTTTACCTTAATTTTTGAAGCCAGCAGCCAAGTACTATAGTTGTTGTGTTAAGAAACCTATACTTTTTAATACACTATAGTCACAGGGCACAAGCTAGCACATCAGGATAAGGAACCTTTTTTTTAAATTACAGTCACATGACTGAAATAAAGTTCCTTATCCTTGTACTGAAACCTTGTAAACTTTACTAGTATTGCTAATCGCAGAAGCTCATTCTTGGTGCTTGCTACACTTCAATGTTCAAATGAACCCTCAGTTTTATTCAGCTATAAACAAATGGTGTTTTTGTCCCCTGCCAGCGTACTGGAGAAAAGAACCCTTGTCCATGTAGATAAAAGGGTCTCTTGGCACAGGTATGACACATTCTGAACCAGAACTCCCCAATCAGCATGGAGTATGAGCTGTGCTGACTCATAGCTGCAGGCCACTGATTAATGTATCTGTAAAAAGCCACAAAATCCTCCTCCTTTAATAAATCCACCTAACAAATGCATGCAAAATGTGTACAAAATGCAGGAAGTAATAACCTTAATTAAGAACATGCAACAAAAAATGCATTATCACAGTTTTTAATTTTTAAGTAGTTTTGGATAAGTGGGGAAGGATTAGAACTCCTGCTAGATTTTTTTTACTGTTTTTTGGGTCTCTGTTACAGAGAATTATCCTCATTTCCTGTGCGTCTGAAAACAGCAGGAAGTCTGGGAAAATCTGCAGCAAGTGCACAGAAAAAAATCAAATTATCACAGAGATTTATTCTCATTTCCCGTCCTTCTACCAACAGCAGGAAGTGTGGGGTAAATCTGCAACAAGCACACATACATAAATCAAATTGTAGCCTCTCCCCAATCTATTAAAGGAAAGGGGTTCTTGTATTTTCCTACTCTTATAAGAACAAATATTATTATTTCTGTCTGTGCTGCTATTGGAGCTTGCCTCTCATTTCCTGTCTTGTAAAATGTTGTCATCAGAACAGAAAGTAAGGGGATTTATGTGTAACAAAACCCTAGAAGGCACTAAAAAATACACAAAGCCTCTAATGTCTACCCATTCTATTCAAAACCCTCACTCTGTGATTTAATGGGTAACAATTAAGCAAAAAATATCTTACACTGTAGACCAACTAATTAGCTACAGAGGCTGATACCAAGACAAATTCAGGTTCTTACATTGCTTGATTAATTAAAAAAAAAAGGATATATTAATTATTTGTGTGATGACATGTGCTGTATTAGGCAGCTTGTTCAAAATGATCTTTCAAAATTATATTAGGAGCTGTCTGCAATTGCATATGCATTGTGCTGCACTGTGGTATTGCACATGCATTGTGCTGAGGTATTAGGCTGCCCACATGCATTCTGAAGGATCATTGTGGTACTATTGCCACAACACAATTTATATGAATGGACAGGATAAGGATCTTATTTTGATCATGTGACCTAGGTTTTACAATCAATTCAAATGTTATTGGTTGATCGAACCTTTGGTTGGTTGATTCTTGATTGATTCTTATTTTCTAAGCTCAGTGAATAATCTTTCTTTGTTTAATAAATTCTAATGAGTTCATAAAAGGTAACTTTATGCTTTCAGTTTATCATTGCAACTGATTGCCATGCCTGGAACAACAGCATATATCTTAAAGTTTAGAAATGCGTAGGCCACTGGTATGCATAACGTTCTTCAAAAAAAGCTATATGCAGCAAAGGATTATTTAACTTGATGGAAATTTTTTTTGATAAACTGCTTTCATTCTTTAGACCTAGAATGGTATTACTAGTGCTCGTATGATCTTTGAAGGCATTGAACTAAAATATTAAAGTTTGCATAGACCTGCAATACATGCCAAGGCCTATTTCTTCATAGTGGCAGATATCCTACTCTTGGCCGACAGATACAGTTGTTCCATGCTGGTGCCCGCAAAATGCAGAAGGCAAAAGTAATATACAACCAGGAAGCTCATACATCCACCAATGTGCTCTTAAAAATTGTAACTTCCATCCAACTGTTGAAAGTAATTGCTATGTCACACCAAGAAAAGTCTCCAAAATCCCATCACTAAGCTTCCATAACACTTAGGGCTTATACAGATATTGGCCTCTTAGTGTGTTGCATTAAAGTGCATGCGTTACATTATTGCAGCCAATTCTAATGAATGCAATGCACCAAAACGTCAAAGAAAATGGATATGCAGTTTTTTTTTCCTATGCAGCACACCACAATCCAAAGTAGTGACTACCATGCGTTGTTGCTCACTGCAATACATTTTCGTCAGAGGTGCATTTGTCTATGCATTGTCAAACTGAATGGGACTGCAATGTGTTAATGAACGTAAAATCTGCATAGCATCTCAGAAGAGAATTTTTGTTGCCCTTAGCCTAAAAATAGATAGCTGTCAACAGATTTGCGGATGATTTTCACAACCAATGCACAAATACAAAAAGTATTCTTTACTGAGAAAATCATCTGTTCCCCCAGACAATAAACAAAACAGAGCCATGTATTGTCAAACCACTGACTCCAGGTACAGTAAATGTGCATGCATATGGTGTGCATTGGCTTGATTATTGTAAAATGTCAATTTAGACAAGGATTTCATCCCTTTAACAGGAGTTAAATTACAGTTTCATGGTTTCTTTTTTTGATGTTTATCAAACATTGTTTTTTCTTTTTTTTAATTTGTGTTCCTTTTCTGATGAATAAACTAATTGACTTAAATTACACAATGTTCAGGCCATGTGTGTATGTATCCTTACATCTAAATATGAAACGTCAAGTTAGCTGGTAGGTCAAATCATAAAGATAAAGCTGGTACAATGTAACAGTTGTAGGATATATATACTATATATGGCAATATAATATATTTATATATATACATACTGTATATACAATTTTGATGGCAGCCCACACATTATTACAGATCACTTTACAGAACTAATCATTCACATTCAATTCACAAGAATACAGATTTTCATTTTAGTCGTGTGACAATTTTTTTTTAACTCTTTTAATACCTGATTAAAAAATAAGTCACACTTTTTAAAAAGAAATCCTCATCGTGGTGATTGTGAATATTGTAAATGTCAGTTCAGGTGAGATAACAGAGGGAATGTGACAAAAATATGTCACATTAAAGATCTGATACAATAGACTCAGATCACAAAGCTCCAATGCTATAATAGGGATCTTTATTTTAGCCAAGTGACTGTAATTTTCAATTCTTATGGGACACAGTTAAAAATAATTGTCACTTTTTGAAAACATTTTCTTATCTTGATGTGTTCAATTTGGAAATTGTGCAAATTTTATGTAATAATATCCAACAATATCTTAAAATGTGTAACGATACAAGTCAATGTCACAGCACAAGCACACTATAGTTATAAATGCAGCTCATTTAATATATGTATCCGTGTCTTCATGTAATGATCACAGGTCCTATTATAAAACTCATACATTGTATTACTGTATAATTGTTCTGGAAGGTCGGATAACAGAGCTGATAAATGGTAACTCAAATCAGATAAAAGTTGATACAATATAATATTTCCAGGTCCTTATCATAGGACTGATTCACTGTATTCATGATTGAAGGTCATATATTGTGAAACCTTTCTGGACCAGGTCACAGTATAGATCTGATATATTGTAACTGATGTCAGATACAAGCTGAAACAAAGTAACAATTGTAATATCTTATTGTAGGACTGCTACACAGTAATCAGGATCACAAGTCTTTTAATATGTCAGTGTGTCTGTACCAGGTCACATTATGACTCTGATACATTGTAACTGATGTCAGATAAAGCTAATACAAATTAACAATTGCTAGATTTTAATATAGGACTGCTACACTGTAATCAAGATCACATGTCACACATTGTGTCAATGTCTCTATACCAGGTCACAGTATAGATCTGATACATACTTGTAACTCATGTCAGATAACAGCTGATAAATTGTAACAATGACAATACCATAATATAGAACTGCTACACTGTAACCAAGATCACATGTCATATAATGTGAAATGTTTCTGTACCAGGTCACATTATAGAATAAAAGAGTAGATAGCAGATGATCAAATGTAACCATTGCAGGTCCATATTACAGAACAGTAGATGTCAGTTAAAGTCCTTATACAAGGTCCCAATATGGATCTGATATATTGTAACTGTCACCTGGTTTCTGATAACAAAGCAGTCACTCACTGATGATGACAACTCACTGACTTTTGAGTTCACAGCCACTTTCACTAAATGCACAGCTGATCCCCCCAAACTTCTCAGAGGGGTCCCATAAATGACTATATGCTGAATAAGAGGACTCACCCACCTCTGTTCTCCACCAGATCGCTGAACTGGCCACTCTCACTCATCTTCATCTGCTGGTCCATCTGAATGGGGGTCTCCAGGCTCCTGGTGGGGGGCTGCCCTGGCACTGTCTGTCCGTTACAAGAGGGCTGTATGATGCTGGGGTCCAGGGGGCTGCAGAGATTAGTGTCCAGGGGCTCCATGGTAGTGATGGCTGTGGAATGTGGCACCTAGCTGAGAAGTCAGGCTGGCTCTGTACACTGTGTGCAGCTGCTGGAGGAGGACTAGGAAGAGCCCAGAACTGTCAATGCAATCTCATGACAGCCAGAGAGAGAGAAGAGAGAGCTGCAGCCAGAGAGAGCAGGACACTAACACTGACTCTGCTGAATGACTCTTCCTGCCTCATATGAGCCCCTCATATGAGCACACACTGCACCAGCAGCATCACTCAGCTCAATCTCCATCCACTAGGGGGGGTCCCATACACAGGGGCACAGCTGCAAACACAATGGGGTTAACCAACCCCCTCAGTGCAGGACACACATACCCAAAAAGGATTCCTTAAAGGGGATCTCCATTGGCCATCTAATCTGTCAATGTTCTTCTGCTATGAAAAAAAAGCTGGATGTGCGATCATTATAGGGAAGCAGATGAGAACTATGTTAGTGAATGACTCCAAGGGGAATGCCCTGAGTAACAAGAGGCAGCTGGTGTGTGCCATAATTACTGAGATCCCCCTCCTCCTCTCTATTAGGGAAGTTGTCACTGTATTCAATTTGTTGGTATAGAAAAAAAAATCTATGCTGTATGGATTTTAGAATTACCACTAATTGCAAGTTACTTTACCTGGAGAGCTTTCTATAAGAAAATAAAAAATATGGATTGCACTCATTTTATAGTGATTATATATATTAGCACTGGTGGGTTTCAGCAAAAAGGTTCCAGTGCAGATAACCCTTTCTATGATTCTCCTTACACAACCTTTTCTGCAACTTTAATATTAACTTCCCTAAAACTCTTAATTCTAACCACCCTGTACCTTTAGCAATAACCCTCCCTGTAACCCTACCTGCACCTCTAACATTAACCTCCCCCCCCCTCCTCTATTCCTAACATGGACTCTTCCTGTACTACATTAACCCTTCCTGGGCCATTTACACTGACCCTCACTGTTCCCTTAACACTAATTCTCTCTTTAACCCTAATAATCCCATCCCTATACCCCTGACAATAACAGCGCCCCTAACAACCCTTCCTGTAACCTTAACATTAACCCAGCCTGTACCCCTATTGTTAACCCTCATTGTTTCCTCAACAATAACCCCCCTCCCCAACATTAACCTTCCCTGGTCTCCTAAAACTGACCCCCACTCTTTCCCTAATACTAATCCTCTCTGTATCCCTTATATTAAGTACCCCTGTACTCCTAAAACAAAACCCTTCCTGTAACCCTAACATTAACCCTCCTGTGCCCATAATACTATTTTCCCTGTACCCCATCACCAACAATTATTGTAACGCTAATAATAACCTTCCCTGTATTTCTAAAACTAACACCCCTGTATCTTAATATCAACCCTCACTGTACCCAAAACACTAATCATTTCTGCAACCCTAACTTTATTTGTATCTGTTAATATGTAAGGAACACTCCTGGTAACCCCACCATCATTCCATACACTAACCTACATTTAAAGGTAAACTATAGGCACAACTTAAAAAACTATATATATGATGCATTCTGTCACAAGCATTGGAAATAGAACTTATCATATAGGCATTAACCTCTCAGCACCCATTCATCTACACCTATGTATCCTTTAATGTCCAGTAACCATTTGTGTGTTTTACCTTCTGCACTCCTGTTTTACCTTCTGCGCTTCCTTAACATTGTTGGTTATATCCCCAAAACTTTCCCCTTCTGGAAAGGTCACATATAGTGACATGATTATGGCTTTGTAAAGCTCTGTGTAATATGTAGGAGCTATAATAATAAAAGGAAATCAAAGCAAAGGCCACTTGCCATACTGTATAAGTTTGTTCCAAACCCTGAAAATGTCACTTATGCTGGATAGTTTGGTCTTGGCCTTGATCATGAAAATCTAAATAAAAAGAATAAAAATGCATGGTAAATTAAAAAAAAGTTAACACCTAAACACTTAACACTAAATACCAATATTGCAGGTATAAACCTCATACACTTAAATATTTTTGTCCTTTATTTAGCCTTTCCTTTACCATTTCAGTGCCACCATCACCATTATAATTTGCAGCACCCTTATGTAAAACAAACTGCTGACAGTTGTTTACCTCTTTACAGCCTGGCTTTACCATGGGGTTGATCTGAGGTGCAATCCCTTTTATGAGCATTAGGAGGTAGAGGACATCCCTGTGATCCCTCCCCTTCCTTGTGTTATTATTAAACTAAATAAAAATAAAAGTAATGTTTAAAAATAATATAAATGTATATGATAATAAATGTAAATAAATTTAATATTTAAAAGTAATAATACATAAAATTAAAAACACAAACCAATAATATATATATATAGAGAGACAGAGAGTACGAACTCCCACCCCCACCCTGTATGCACTCCAAAATATGTGAACCTACGAATGTCAACAATTGCATATTACAAGTTGGGTATTGCTGCTTATGCCCTAGTAGTAGGCATGATTCTAGGAACATTAGTTAAAGACCATCAGACCTATCGACACATTTTAACATTTTTTAAAAAGATGACCCTATTATATAATATAAAAATGTGTTGTTTTTTTTTTCATTTTATATTTTTTGGGTAGGATAGCAGCAGTAAAGACTGAAAAAGGAAACCCACAGATAAGAAAGCCTCTTATGATGGATGGCTATGGCTGAGATAAGGCATGCTTCATAAGAGGCTTTCTCAGAACGTAAAAAAAAAAGTGTTGATACCACACATGTGCAGAAGACAAGTCACCTGATCTTGCGCCTGCTCGGTTCAAAATTAGATGACGTGAGGAACCCCAGAATAATAAAGAAAGTAGATGGCGGTGCTATACGCTACTGTGAGTGCCAGAGATAAGAGAAAATCTTAGCCAGCACAGGACTTGCTAGGCTCAGTTTGTAGATGAAGCCATTGAAAAGAGGTAAGTTTTTCATGAAAGTTCCACTATAAATAAAACTTTCAAATGATACGTTGTAAAAAAAATTTTAAAGCACCACCTATGTGCAGTATTGGGGATCATAATTAGTGATTATTTCATGTTCATCTACAAATCTAAGGTTTGGCATGGTTACTATCTATTTATTACACCACCTTTGTTAAGTGTTTAAAAAACAAATTGGGTTTTTATTGTGTTTGTAGTGTAACTTTTACATAAAAATAAGATTTGATAAGCAGTGGTTCAAATATCATATGACAAAAAGCAGTGAAATGGTTGAACTTCTCAGTTCACTAACACTTCCTGCAACATTTTTTCCCTATAATTGATCTTGGGACATTTTTTTAGTGAATAGTATTTTTTTTTTTTTTTTTTAGTAAATGGGGGCTGATTTAGCCAAGAAATTTGCTTGCACAATTGAATGGTGCAAGTCAGCAGATCTTCACACCTCATTTACTAAACTGAATTATCCTATCTATGGTTATATGTCACTCTGCTATGTGGGAAGCCTACACTAATTTAGTTAATCAACCCCAATATGATGGCCCAGGCTAACCATGCTTCTTAAATCGTGCAATAAGGTCACTACCATTTCAGCATGGCACACTCTGGGCCTAATTTATTAAAGCTCTCCAAGGCTTGAGAAGCTATAATGGAAGAACCTGGGTGATCCATCCAATGAAAAGAGAACTAGTCCAGGGTTGAAAATATTTTCCAAATAAAAGCAAATAAGTTTGGAGAAATCCAATCAAGGTCCAATCAATGTCTCTCTTTCTTAAATTTCAAAATAAAGATGTGCCCCAAAATTAGCTAGCTAATTACTTCTTGTGGCATCACCAGGCCTTCTTTTAAGAAAGCTGCTGAGAGATCACTCCCCAGAACTACGTCTCCCAAGAACTCTTTACCTATACACAGTTGGAGTGCAGACCTTTGGAAGCAGAATTAATTGCATGGAAAACAAACCATGTATGCATATGTAGTCTCTGTAGTCTAGCAGGCAGGGTGACAACACTGGTCGGGATTTCAGTGCAAACATAAAAGTTGTCATCTCCAATAGATTAGGATCACATTGGATTACTGGCAGAATACATTTTTACTAATAAAAAAAAATAAAATAATGTTTTTCGACATTTATAACATAAGGGAACTTATTAAAAAAAATTCAAGTCCTCGGGAATCGCTCCTATAATTATTATATCCACAGCTCACAGTATATTAGTGTGGTGGTCAGTAGGAAGAATGCCTCTTACATTGATGGCCATTGGGAAGAATGTCACCCTTACAGATAGACAAAAAGACTATTGGTGTCACTTAATTTGACCTGAGAGGTACAAATCTCTCTGTAGGATCTCTGGAGGACCCTGGAGTTCCATGAAACCTGTTTTGAGAAACAAATGGATAATGGGATAAAATTTGGGTAATTTGCAGGAATGTACTGAATAAAGTTTATTTTTGCCCTTTAATACACTGGATTGTATAGATTTGGCAGGAACCTCTCTTTATTGAATGTTTCGTCTCATTCTCAGATTAGCTTGTGACAGGATCTCTGTAAAAGGAATTTGCTGTATATAGCCTGCAAATAGAAACGTTAAATAAAGTCTGTCTGGAATTAGTGCTGAGCAGATTTACTGAAGTGTTTATTTATTCCTCAGAATTTAAATAAACTATCACACCAAGTTAGAGGAATAATTAGCAAGCTACAGCTGTGCCAGTTTTATTATCTAACTAAAAGTAGGCAAGCTCTGTGCCCAATTCAAAATGTCTAAAATGTGCCAAGGGAGACTGTTGCACATGCTGCAGTTCTGCAGAACAATTATTGGTTCTAGAGGCAAATAATGAGATGTGTGCATTGTTTTTTTCTTCACAGCCTGTCTGTATTAGATATCAAACTCCAATGAAGAAAGGGAAAAGCACATGGCAAAGAAAATGTATGGAGGCTTGATTTCTCTTCCATATTTTTCTAATAGTAGTAAATGTAGAGATTTGAAAACTTGTCACTAGAGAGAGCTATGCATTTGTCTATGTCTCTATACTTAAAGTAAAACTGCAGTATTTAAAAAAAATATTTCAACAAGTTTTAACAAAACAGTATTAAAAATAAAACAAATATTCAGGCCCTGAGACTCTCATTGAGGAATTTGGAGGGCATGTTGTTGTCTGGGAAATGAGAACACTCGATAGTTGCTGTCCAGTGGCCTCTCAGTCATCACAACAAGGGGGACAGAATGTCAGGTAAATGCCAAGTCCTGGAAATTCATTCTTCTTTTCCTCTGCCTTCCAATCTTTGTCCATCTTGATTAGTTGGGTCAGGATGATGTAACTCCTGTAGGAGAACCTGGGATGTTCCAGGTATCCTGGCAGCCGACGGACAGGTGACGTTCAGGCAGGTAAGAATGCTTTGTGCAGAAGGGGTATTGCCTGTCTGATGCCAAGTTTTTAAAATGGAACTTTATTTCCACTTTAAATATAACATTTGTTTACTTTTTACTAAAAAAAACAAAAACAAAATTGGCTGGGGGTGGGGGTAATTCCACCTTTTATGGCTTTAGATATTTGCTGCCATGTAATATTAATACCTCATATAGAAATCAATGTGTTCCTAATGTAAATGAAGCGCCGGTTGCCTGAGTATTTTTTTCTTATTGAGCTCCAGGCAAATTGCTTAATGCCACAGATAACAAAAAAGATGAACAGAAAGAAGTCAGACAAGGGAGATCTCTCTGAATTTGCCATGGCACGATTTGGTGTAATACAATAAATGAGCAAATAAACACAGAAGGACGTGACCCATGAGAACACCATCATGATATTTACTGGTGCCAGCATGCCCTGCCAACACTAATATTACCTCCACTTAGCATGACTGGTTAATGGATTTTCCCAACATGTTCAGATTTTTACTGTCTGACAGGGAACAGCAGATATACAAGACGTTTTGCTAAGTGCTATTTAGAGGCAGAGATGGATTTGGCGGAATGGGGCCCTGGGCATTGAGAAGAATTTCATCAGACACAGAGGAAGCCTCCCTGATTGCATTGCCTAAGTATGGGTCACATAGGACCATATCTGCATAGACATCACCTGCCCTCTTCTGCTTCATTGTAGAATGGGATTCTAACCTGCCTAATTCATGGTAAAACCACTGGAAGTTGTTTTTAAGTTATTGGGCTATTTCTCTAATTACTGCAATAGTATGAAGGTTGTAGTTGGGCTCCCGAGGCATCCCCTGGGTCCTAGGTTTCTGCCTAGGTATGCCTTGTGGATGACACAACAAAGTTTTATATACCTGTTCATTATAGTTTGGGCATAAAGTTGACCCTACTTACTGGATAGATGTTTAAGCACAATTCTACCGCCTTCAAACATCTTTGTGGTTCAGTCAGCCCACAAACAAATCTGGTGCTGGCATATTAGAGGGAAAATAGGATAATCCTATTCAGTCACTATTTATCAAATGAGACTTGGATGATGGAATCTCTAAAAAAAGACTTGATTGGTCAGACTGTCATCTAATATCAATGCACACCCTAACCCTAACGTGTGGCCAGGCAATGGCCATTGAAACGTTAGTGTAATAAAAAGCTGTTAACAAACCCTAATATACTCTAAGTGAAGTGCTCACTGATCCCTGTAGCTGCAAGCACTGTGGAGTAATTAATCCTCAAGTTTAAAGCAGAAATTCAGAATTCCTTCCCCCAGTAAGCAGTTGTAGACTTGTTGTTCAAATTCTAGTCAAAAAAATGCCACCTGTTGTCAGGACTCTGTAGAAAAGTGGGTGTAAGACTCTTGTTAATGTACACAGCGAGCAACTGCTATAATTAGGGGTTCATAGTTGCCAACCAAGTAAACAAAAAACAGAAACTTTCATTTGAATATTCCGAAGCCAAAATTTGCCCCAGTTCAGCTGAAAAAAAACCTCAAACTGAACTGAGGCAAATTCAAGGACAACACTTCTATGCATTTTAGTCCCCCCTGATTCTCTCTAACAGCAATGACCTGGCAACTCTTCAGTCTACCAATCTCCTAATGTAATTAGGAGGAGTTAACAGCTTCCCAAGTAGAGTTTGGGGATGAATTGCACCACAGTGCTTTCAGCTACAGGGGTCAAACTGAACTTATTTTTAATCTACTTTGTAATCAGATTGGGGGCTGTTGGGTTCAGAGACTCTTTCAAATTTTATCAATTTTAAAATTTAAATCAATGCAATTTGTTTATTATAATATATATTTATGTATTTTTAGGTAAATGCCAGCAGTGGACTTCTAGTATTAGCCTCTTGCAGACTATGGAACCACAGAGTATGTGGAGCAGGAGGTTAAGGAGCAGCAAAAGCAGCCAAGTAGTTGTGATGCAGTGGTACTTTTCCTTTCAATGGCCAGTTGCAGGATGGACGTGAAGAGGAGACCTGTAAATGAAAGTGAGCTGCAGAATAAAGGAACATCAGATCCTTACCACTGCTAGACAGGGCCATGTGGTGCGAAGCACTGTGTAAATCTCAAGACTGAATGGGCAGGGATACAAATCCTTTTGATGAGTATAACAGTATTGTATTTATTTGTGTATTAAGATATTTTCTTGCAGTGCAGCTTTACAGTATTATTCTTGTATACCAATATGAGCCAAAAATATAGTTTACATATCAGAAAAAAATATAATTAAGTCTTCAAACTCAGAGCAAATGAAACATGACAGATATAAAATAGACAGACTTTATTGCAAAAAAAGTAAAAAAAATAGAATAAGTTCTACAAAAAAGAAAAAGATATTTAGCTGAAGAATGGAGTAAGCAATGTAATATTTATGTGAAACCATCAGCATTGTGGCCTAAATCTATACAGCAACAACTAGGTTAGGGCTTAAGCCTGCACATAATCCCCAAGACATACCGCGCCGTGTACTAATATTGTGTTTTAACGAAGACGACAGGCGGACGGATTTATATTCCCAGGACAACAGCTGGATGGTGAAGCTCGACTCTGCAGTCACTGCTCATTTTGTCCAGACATCTCACAAACCTCTGAATCTTGCGGCTAAGTTTTCCGTGTGAATCCAAATAGTCAAAGGTAGTAAATGACCTATAGGATTATAAACCTGACTGGCTTAATATACATATGAAATACAGGTAGAAACTGAAATACCCGTCAAAATATCTGTGATGTTATAGGTGTACTTTTAGGCTTCTTTTTTTACCTGTGATGAAAAACTGCACTGTTGGTTGTTCCCAGGAACATAGCAAATTGTTGCTCTGCACCCAGAAGTGGCAAATCACACTTCAGGTAACATATTTGCACACAGTTGCGGGTCTGAAATGACCTTTATGATCCCTTAACCCAGCTGTGATAAATGACCTAATTGAGGGACGACTTTGGAAAAAATGGGGACCTGGGTAAATATGGAGTTAGAGATCCAAATGCACAAGATACACACTCCCTGCACATTTGCTATTATGTAAATAGGAGCCTGGAGAAGACAGAAGCCTCTGCCATTGCTACTCTACAACTGGCTCTGGTTGTATTGTAAAAAATTGGTGACAGTGTTCTTCAAGCTAAACTCCAGCCATACCCTTTGGTAATATGTAAGTAGAAGTAGAAGCTTCAGTAACTGCTTTTACCTGGCCTCAGTTCCAGGCTGATGGACTACAGTGTCATGAAGCCCCCTCCTCCCTATCCAGCAATGTCCAGTGCCCTCCCCATGCATATATTGTCAATAGATGGGGCACTTCCAGAAACACTTTTTTTTCATCCATGTTCAATGATGTGGGTGCCGTTTGGATCCTCCCATGGGGATTTTGAAGACATTATTAGTAGCAAAAAAAATACATTCCTAAAAGGATGGTCATTTATTTTGAAAAGTATTGCAAATATACATAGCCACAGGAAAATGAACTAAAGGAGAAAGAAAATGTGATAATAAAGATCAGTTAAACCATGAATTTAAACCCATGAACAGAAATTTTATATATTATATCATACCAGTTATTAGATAATGTTACTGTTTCTTTTTTTTCATTTTCACCTGCTCATCTTGTAGATACCACACTATCTAACAAAGGGTGACAATCACTGTATTGTGTTGTAACCCTACTAATTTGTCACTATTGCTTCTACAAGTGGTTTTAGTGGGAACAATATTAAGTTATATTCTCCCCTCAATGGCAATGGTTTCTAGCCTGCCTTGTGAAACAAATAAAAATCTTTGCGTGAACATGTTGTTGTCATGCAGTTTACAAAAATCAGCTTTGCAAGTGTTGTGATAAAATCCTCCTAGATAAGTCCACTGAGCAGTGGACAAGAAGAAAATCAACTTTTACAACTGTGCCATGAAAATGGTTGTTACTTCTGTCCAAGAGACAGCTTAGCGGTAAACCAAAAGTTCTGCAGAAAGAATGTTTTATAATGTGTATACATACCCTGTTTCCCCGATTATAAGGCACTGTCCTATATTTTTTGAAATGCCAAAATATGCCCTAGGTCTTATTTTCAGGGGGATGTCCTATTTTTCCATGAAGAAGACTACAGTACACATTTATTGTTGAAAATCACTCATGTGCCATTGATTGTCCCCTTCTGATCACTGCAGAATCGCGGGGGCGCGTGTACCAGCTTGTTACTTTCAGTTTCGCTCTGCACTGCAGCCAGCATCGAGGAGACACACACAGGATCAGGTATCGGAGGATGTCTTATTCACGGGTGAGTGCCTTATTTTAATTATTTTAGCAAAAATCAGGGGTGGCTTATTTGATGGGGATGCCTTATAATCGGGGAAACACGGTATGTGTGTGTAAATTTAAATATAAATAAATATGAATATTTATATATATATATATATATATTATGGGGCTTTTTTTTTTTAGTATTTGCCTTTCAATACTTTGAAACACACGGTAAACATATTTTTTCAGAACTGTTTCAGAATATTTCCAATATTTTACATTCATTGACTTTCAAATTGTCTTCAACGTCAGAATTCGGTCTTCACGTTGAATTTGATGAGCCCCAGGCAGTCTGGGAACCTCTCTGTCATAACATCAAAGCATTGGAGTGTCTTAGATGGAGCATAAATACAGATCACACATATGTGATGGTACCAAAGGGAGTCCTGTAGCATTAATGACACACCAGGAACCAGTACAGATGTCTGGTATCTAAACTACATGAGCTTCATTCACAGCGGGGCTTTTTAATCAGACAAATGCGCAGAAAAAGGATTCAAAGCATTCAAAGTTTTAAATTTTTCTGTATTCACTGCCATGCACCTAACTAGTAGGTAAGAAGAAGCGCTTTGCTGTGATAGGTAAAATGGAAGCCTTATACATTGATTAATGTTCGCCTTTTCCAGACATATTAAACTAACTGCTTCATCAAACTTTACCAATTGATGGAGCTGTAGATGGGGTAATGAACTGTAAAAAAATAAATAAGCAAAAAAACTCTGAATAATTACTCTAGATTCTGTGTTGGATGACTAAACAAGTGGCTGGGGACAACCACTGTAATTTCCTACAGGTGAAAATGCAGCAGGGGGCCTCCTACTTGTCCTCTGTTCTGCCCTCTAGAACTGAACAAAGATGTGTGTACAGTACCCAATCACTCTATTGTTGCTGGAAATATTCATGAAAGATGTAAAGATCTGGGGCTGAAGGTTATTAGGGCTACAATCATCTTATCAATTTATACAAAAGCAATTTTGTGTAAATGAAATCATTACTGGCCACGTGCCCAACATCATTACTTGACACTGTCTCTAACAGGTTCATTTTTGAACAGGTTCACTTTGTGTTTTTAACCTGACACCACATGGGGGCTACAGTCTCATTAGCTTTCCTTGCTTTATTAAAGCTCTCCAAGACTAAAGAACATATACTATCATGGGAGAACCTGGATAATTCAACAAACCTGGAACAGATTTCCTAAATCTGGTTTGCTATTAGCTGGCAAATGTTTTCAATACTGGACCAGATTTATTCCAGGTATGCCAGTTTACTAAGCTTCTCCCATGATAGTCTATGCTGTACAGTACCTGTGTTTGGGGTATACTCCTCATGGTCACTGTCATTTTTCTTCACCTGATGTGAAGGAACATAAAATACAAATTTGGGGATCACTGTAGCCTTGAAGTGTTATTCTTTTTGTGTTTCTATTCTATCTTTGCACTTCTTGTTAATCATTTTAGGATATAGAATAATATATGCCAGTCTAAACAAACCCTTAAAAAATAAACTTCTACCTAGGAGTATTCGTAAGGCATATAAATCCTCCAGAGGGAGGGTTTCAGAGAAACAGAAAAGTAAGGGTTTAGATGGCATTTAGATGAACATGTTTTATTTTAAACATATGGTAAACATATATTTTTATTCAGACAATATATATACAAACTGTATATATACAGTATTTACAGTATATACAGGAGTAGAAAATTCAAGCTCAAAATGTCTTCCCTGATTTTGTTTCACTTTGTTATCAAACCCTGAGTTTTCCTGATATTTTGGATACGTCCACCAACAGCCATCAACATCTCCAAGAACAATGGAAGCCACTTACAAACTGGCTTTTAATTTTTTGCCAGGTTTTGAGTCTTTGGGCCTGATTTATTAAAGCTCTCCACTGCTGGAGATGATACACTTTCATCAGTGAAGCTGGGTAATCTAGCAAACCTGGAATGGATTTCTTCAAAGTCATTTGCTAGCAAATGTTTTGAATCTTGGACCAGATCCATTCCAGGTTTGATTCTTAAATTGTTTGCCTATTGGTAAAAATGCCACCCTTACAGATAACCATAAAGATTTATTGTATCAGTGACCTGAGAGGCACAAATGGCTCTTAGCTCAAGGAACCCACAGAAACCCCTGGAGGTACCCTAGGCTACAACAGAACCCTGGTTGAGAAACATTGCATTAGAAGGTTAATGCTTGTTAAGAATTATGTGTCATTCTTTAAATAGGAACTAAGCTCATTCAAAACTCTCCTTTCCCTGTTCCACTATTTTCTTTTTTCTTCTCAATTCAATCAGACGGGATGTGCTGTGTATCCTTGCAAAGATTTTAGCCCATTACATTTATTAGAGTCTTTTTATTATTGATAATGTAATATTACTTCTTTGTGCTGTTGATGCATTTGGTGTTGGCTGTCCATAAGCGGAACTTTTCAAACGATAAAAAAGAATACAGGTTGATTTTAAGGGCAATGAATAAATAGAAGGCTGTTTTATATTATTTTTCTTTTTTGTAAAAACTTTCCTAAGCTTGTTCACCATTCTCCCAGTTCAAATGACTCCTTCGATAGAATCTCAGATGCCGAATTTTTTTTCTTCCGTTGGTCAGTTGGACCCTTGGGACGCCCTCCTGCCTAGGCAAAGTCTAAAGTAAGACAGAAATAAAACAGGTCGTCATGGCAACCTTGTTACACAGAGCTGGGTACCTGCTGTCTCTGAAGAATGTCTTTAATGTCTTTGTCTTTTTTTTTTACCCCATACTTCTACCATACCTAAACCGTAAGAAAATGTGTTAACTTTTTTTTTGGTTCATGACTCAAACAAATGGAAAATGTATGTGTCGTAGACACCAAGGAGATGTTAAAGGATTGCAACGGACCAAATCTCCTGCAGAGATCTGAAAACATAGACCCATAAGAGACAATCCTTCAGGTTATTTCATCTTTACTTCTTTCTTCCTCCTCGCGGTTTGTTGAAATAATAGAAACAGGACAGTTATTTTACCCAAGGTTTAGTTGAAAGAAATGTACTGTATGAATTTTAGATTCAAAAGCTTGAACATGTATTTCGTTATTTTTCAGGCCCACCTGTCGCTGTATATTAGATTCCTGCCAAGTACCCTCCTGACTTCTGAACACTTACACTATATGGTGAGCAATATGTGAACAACTTAATGCTACAGTATACAAAGACATTGTAGACAATGGTCCACTACCAACCTTGACACAATAGTTTGATGAAGGCCCTTTTCCGTTCCAACTTCACTGCACAAAACCAGCTCCACAAAATCATTGTTTGATGAGTTTAATGTTAAGGAACTCAAAAAGCCTGCGCAAAGTTCTGTGTTTTAGCATAAAAAGATATTGTACACAATAGTGAATTTCCAAACTTGACAGCATATGGAGACATTGAAGACAATGTTCAACTACCAACCTTGGCGCAACAGTCTGGTGAAGGTCCTTTTCTGTTTCAGTTTCATAGCACAAAACTAGCTTCATTCATTCATGATATGATGAGTTTAATGTATAAGGAATCTAAATGACCTGCTCAAAGTTCTGCCCATTATTGCTATAGCATACAAAGACACTTTGAACAATAGTCCATGAAGTCATGGTTTGATAAGTTTAATGCTCAGGAAATCAAATGACCTGGCCAAAACTTTGGCCATTATTACAACAGTATGCAAAGACTTTGTAGATAAAGGTCCACTACCAACCTTGATGCAACAGTTTGGTGAAGTTCGTTTTCTGTTCCAGTTTCACAGCACAAATGCAGCTTCATGTAGTCATGGTATCATGAGTTTATTGCTAAGGAAATGAAGTGTCTTGCACAAAGTTCTGGGTTAGATCCTGTTATCAAACTTCAGTAATCTTTTGACCGAGTGAGCATAGGTTCCCACACACCCACTTCAAAATCTTGTGAAAAGCCTTTCCAGAAGAGTGGATGATGGTATAGCCAAGAAGAAGAGCAACTCCATAATAATACCAATGGGTATGAAATGGGATGTCCAACAAGCCTGTAAAGGTATGATGGCCAGATGAGCCTCTTCATTCAGTTTTTGATATGACCATGTATGACCACCTGGGGACTCCCTTAGCAACCTATTTTGGTTCAATAATACCTTTCTGGGGCGACTCATGTTGCATATATATATATATATATATATATATATATATATATATATTTATATATTGCTTTAGATTAGTAGGTTAATTGGACCAGTTATGCTTTGCTAATTGCTGGCTCTCCCATGTCCTGGCATTTTTGTCACCAGTCTTCGTCCTTTGTTTTGGACAAACCTGAAAATGTATCCTCATTGTTTAATTTTTGTAACGTGCAAGGCTGCTTTTTGTGTCCAATTGCCAAGCTTAGTCTTAGTCAGTTGTGTGTAGCCTCTTTTTGAACTCCCAGATCTCATATACAAACATGTGGTCTTCTGTCTTTCCATTTCCAGTGATAAATCAGTGTTACATATACCATGAAACACATAAACTAATTATTATCTTCTGTTTTATGTTCATACACTTTTATCATTGATATAAATATATATATATATATATATATATATATATATATATATATGTGTATGTAATTGATCAATAGTAAGCCAATTTAAAGTCCCACTTTACATGAGATATGATCTATACCAATTTCCTGTTTTTTATCCTTGATTTATTGAGATGTGGCTAGGTGTTAGTAGCTCTTGGTATTTTTCATATGTTGTGTGATGGTCAGATGTCTACAAACTCCTATTAATATAGTGTACCTTGAATAACCCAACAAATATAATGGGAAAATGTGAGTGTGCTGAGCTAACCAAAATAGCCAGGTACTGGTTTATTTTAGTCATTCAGTTGGTCAGGTGGCTGAAAATGAGAAGCAGTTCATTTAGGAAGATCATATGACAACCCTACATGAAGTGCCATACATACCATCCACTCCAAGATTCTGAAGGCAGGTATTTGCAGCCTGAGTGTGAGAATCCTCCAGCAATCAGCGTATGTTAGCATCACAATGGCAGTGCTTGCATTGCGGGAACAGAGTGTGTTAACTGCATTCCTGGCATTTGTCACTGTTGTCTGTGAACACTTGGGTTTATATGTGAGCTCTAATCTGTGTTATTACATTTACAGGTTGTTCATGATTATGCACAAGAATTTCGAAAAAAACATTGGAGCAATCCAACAACTTCACAATACCATGTTACCAAAATTGTGAAATCTAATTTGTTTGCAAGGTGTGGAGTGTAATGCACTTAATATTTAATGCAAAACAACTTTAATGATGATTGCAAGAATTGAGAAGAGTTTAAAGGGAACCTGTAAGTTTTATTTTTTAGGGTGCTATGTATCAGGGGCTATGTATCAGGGGAGATGCTTGGCATTACCCATTTTTCTGTTCTCCTTGAACCTCAATTTGCCACTTTGGCATCCCAAAATTCCCAAGACATGTAATGACTTTTTTTGTAAAAAATGATACTTTGCACTGGACAACATTTTAAAATGAAGTCTTGTCAATGGCACACATTGGAGACTAAATTAGGAGACTACTTATGATTACCTATGGAGACACTCACTCAAGGTACTTTATATATGAAAGCTCCCCAAGACTGGAGAAAATAGACTTTTATGATAGAACCTGGGTAATCCTTAGATGGAATGGGTCCCAGATTGAAAACATTTGCCAACTGATAGCAAACAATTTTTAAGAAATAAATTCCAGGTTTGTTATTACGCATGATAGTGTTTCTTCTCCAGTCTCGGAGAGCTTTAAAAAATCAGGCCCCGTGGCTGAACCATTGAAATGCTGCTCCTTGACTATAGAGTCTGATTTTGCAGCATTTAATCCAGAAATGTTTTGCTACGGAGAGAATCTCACCATCTTCCAATGTAGCCTAAAAGTGCAACATATACAATATCTCTATAGAATAGCAATCATGCATAAATATGCAACATGCAATAGTCTCAGTGTCTCATAAGTTCTTTGTGTTTATTGGAATTATATCTGCTTCCTCAGGAACTGTTCTGAGACATATTTACTCTATCTTGCTTCATTGGCGAGCATATCAGCAAGCTATTTGTGCATGTGTATGCTAGAAGGCTGTTTTTTTTAGGTGGTAGCAAAGATCTGCAATGGATGAACTAGGAAGAAAATACTAAAGTTAGAAAATGATGGGAAAGATTTATCCCTTATGGCATGCATGCAGAAAGACTGTAGATGTTTAAAAGGTGCTTTATGCTGTAATATACAATCTGGAAAATTCATTGATGTTCATCTGAAACTGTGCTTTGTACACTGGCTAGAGAACAGCGTCAAATTGTCCCTGTTTGCAAGATGAACTAAATATGTCCCAGAACAGTTCCTGAGGAAGCAGATATAATTCCATGAAACGTGCACTGAGACTACTGCAAGTTGTATATGTATAATTTATTTTTAGAAATAAATAAATATTTTTATATACAATTAGAGGCCAATTGGGGAAACATTTGTAAAGTACATGGAAACCCAGTTTCTAAAATTTCATACAAACTTTAACAATTCATCTGCAGCTTTCATTACAATAATACCTTGTGACCATGCAATGTTATATATTATTTTATTTTCTGTTATGGAGTTACAAGTATCTCACAGTTGTGCTCCTGGGTTGTCACCCTGTCATATACACATTCAGTAGATACTACAAACACCTGTGCTTACACAAAACACACCAAGATGGTCAACTGTTGTCACCATCTGTAAGCTCACCTTGGCAAAAGCCAGAGGGCATGTGGAACTGGCAAAGGGGTGGCAGGAGCTCAACAAGACAGATATACAAGATAAACAATGAAAAAAGTGAAGGCAATATTTTTTTTATTATGCACAGTGACTTTACAAACTGAAGGTAAATCATTTAGCATTTGCACATACCATCTAGAGGTGCCTGGGTATGGCTAAAATACCAGTGTCTTGTTTCCCAAGGATTTGTCAAATGCAAATATGGACAAGTTTGCAACTGAAACTCATTTGTTTTCCTTCTTCACTTTTCAATAAGTTGGTAAGTCCACCAGGCTAAGAATAGGTCTAGAGCAAAAAGATTGAGCAGCAAGTGCCAGCACTGGAGGCATTCATGACATTGGGCAAAGCATCTAAAGATAGGTGAAGGAACAGCTCAGTACCTGCACTAGAGTACTGTATCTTATTTGGTATATTTATGGTACCAAGATGTTTAAATTGATGATATTCCTGACTCCTTACAGTGCTCTGCAGTGTGCTCACATACATTTGTGGCTCATGTATTTCCTGCTCTAGCACAATGTAAGAATCTAAATGCTACAGATAACTTAACAGTGGTACCTATTAGTATTCAAGTGAAGGGGAAGAAGGTTGCACCTTTCTTGCAGAAATGATAAAATATGTCAAGGCAGCAACAGGTGTAAAAGACGTAAATAATAGCTAATTAAGATAAACACCTAGTTTGAATTCACACTGACAGGAAGATTGTGGTGTGTTTACTGCTTCCTCATGCCAGGAACTGCTGTCGCATGTAGCATACAGGTAGCTCTTCCATGTGGGAGCCCCATAGGTAAAGAATAGGGGTGCAGTGAGCAGTACTAGTGCTGCCTTGAGCAATAGTGTGCAAAACAGTGCCCTTAGCAAGCAACTTTGTCTGCAATACTCACTGTCAGCTCAGAGCTGTACTATGCAGTACATATTTTGGCCACTAGATTTCCTCAGGCTTTTGGGTTTAATGAATCCATCATCATGCAACCAGAAAAAAAGGGAAAAAAATAACATTTTGGTCCTCTGGAGCTTCAACTCTGAACTACCAAGACTGCAATTCAGTAACACTTATAGATCATATCATTACCCAGCCTATGAATGGACAGTAAAAAGAGAAGCAGCACACTGATGAACCCAGCTCTCTTTCGCTTTGATCTTTGTGCTGCTAACTCTGCTGTACATAGACTGCAAGAGCCTAAAACTGTTTCAAATTCAAGGACTCATACTGCCTGTATTCAAATAAAATGCATTTAATGATGAATTAAGGAGCACATCTCTCTAGAGTTTAGAATTAACATAAAACAAATTGTACATTTTACATTTTACAAAATGTAAAGTCACAACGCCAAGACAAATTAAACCGACCATTCTGGGTACTTACATACTGGGTGACTACGTTATGAACACGGCCTCATTGTGCAGATTAATAGTGGAACTCGTAGTACTGATGTGGCCTATTAATGGTTTGCGAGCTCCTACAGGATCCCATTCAACAGCAGCACAAAACATTCAAGGCTTCTGCTTTATCCGGACATACAAAAGACAAACATAATTCACTCAACCCTGAATTCTTCCACAGGGAATTATCTGAAAAACAAACTCACACATTACACCATTACACGTGTAAATGTGTTGGATGGTCAAAGGTAAAGTGTACCTGTCAAATCAAGAATAAAAGGAGCAAGGAGGAAAAAAGGAAGCACTGACAGTTTGGCATTAAAGTGGAACTAAACTTAAAAAACTAAAAAAAATAAAAAATAAAAAAAAACTTACCTTAACTTACGCAGATCCCTCCGGAACTTTCCTGGATTGGGTCCCACGTCGTCTTGGCGCCGGGTGCCATTATCTTCATCCATCTTCTTTCTACTTCTGGCTATGTCAGCCTACTTTAAATGGTTAAAAAAGCATGCAGATCTGCTCCTCCCTCCCATGGAGGAAAAATTTCAGGCATGTGCAAGGAGCAGCCAGAAGCCTCCTTGGATGCGTGACATGGGTATCCTAGGAAGCTCTGCGCTCCAATTTTGTCTTTACTGCTGCGGCAGTGAGGACAGTAAGTTTTTTTTTGGATTTTAAACTGAAAAAAGGGGAAATTTTTACTTTCCATAAAAGGGTTGTCTACCCTATTAGTAAAAACTGTGATTCCTCTGACCCCCTCTCAACACTATTGTGTCCCCCCACCCACAAAACATTTGTTTGTTTCCCTCAAAACTGTAATCTCTGTTATAAGTAAAGAAGAGAAAGAGAGGGGATTCGTGGATAAATAGCTTGAAATGTATTTCATTCAAATAGAATATACTTGAATGTACACAAAAGCATAGTTACATCATCTTGTTTCAGATAATTTCAATATCTCAACATTCATTCATGACATGGAGTTGAAATAGCCAAACTAGACAGTAAACTATGAAGGTATTAAGACAGTGTGGCATTAACAAATGAGTTGATCATTAAACATCTTGTGACCCGATGCGTTTCACATAGCCGCTTCCTCAGGGGTGTATTAGACACAGGTAAGTTCTTAATTTATAAATGTTATAAAAGAATTACCAATAGTTTATTTCAGTTTAAGATCACAAAAATATATTGAATTAAATACAGTGTGATGTTATACAACAATAAGTCCATGTGTTTAGATGTGGTTATTATAAGTAATTCAAGATGAGTTGGTATTAATATAAGTATAGTGATGTACAGCAAATGATAATCTTGGTCCCATAAGGCTTGTTAAATTAGCATCAAAATATCAAAAATAATATAATTTTTTTCAAGGAGTATTTGCAACTAAAAATAGTCATACATGGATGTTGAAGACAATTGTATATATCAAGATATATCAAGCAAAAACTGCTAGGTGGGGACCTCCAGGAAAGAAAAGAGAGAATATAGGGTTGTAACAAGTACTGAGTATAGTTAAATAGATACAATTAAAAATATATTGCTAGACTTATGCCCAGGGAGATAGGGATGAAAATGTTTCCCAGAGCCTTAATTCAGTCAGATAAATATTCAGTGCTTTCTCATCTGTGCTCTGATAACCCGCTGCCACCTGGTAAGGGCCTTCTAACTTTGCTCTTCTGCTGTCATCATTCTGTGGAGCACCTGCAAGATTCTTTCCACAAA
Organism: Pyxicephalus adspersus; assembly: GCF_032062135.1. Classification (NCBI taxonomy): domain Eukaryota; kingdom Metazoa; phylum Chordata; class Amphibia; order Anura; family Pyxicephalidae; genus Pyxicephalus; species Pyxicephalus adspersus. The sequence goes on from NC_092864.1 coordinate 33,785,135, forward strand.
ATTATTATGTGCGCAAATCCCACTTCTTGAAGCTGTTAAAAACATTTGCAGCAGCTCTCACCTCCTCTCTATCACATACACCTTTTCCTATTATAATATTTTGCTTATGCTGCACAGCCACCATGTGAGAAAGATCATATTCTTTTCTTACCCTCCGCCATCACTAAGAATTTACTACCTTGTCTTCATTCTAGAAGATTGAAGATTTACTTATTAAAGTAGAATTCTTTAGAAACCATAAAGTATATATTTGAAATTCATGCATGTTTCCTGTTTTATCTGCCAATTTTTATAAAACTGTCCCAACTTCATCCCCTTGATACTGCCTTCCCCATTTACGCTTGTCCCACCAGGTACCTCCTGCTCCTTTCTACCCTGACCCCTTCTATTCTGATCCCTTCTGGTATACCTTGCCCCCTTCTGCTTTAATGCCTTTTGGTACCTCCTTCCCCTTCTACCCTTATCCCTCCTGGTACCTCCTGCCCTTTTCTACTCCATTCCCTTTAGGTACTCCTGGCCCCCTCTATCCTGATGTTATGTATTACCTCCTTCTACGCTTGTCCACCTGGTGCCTTCAGCCTTATTCTACTCTAATCTCTTCTGGTACATCTTTACCTCTTCTACTCTGATGTCTTCTGGTACCTCCTGCCCCCTTCTACTCTTATACCTTCTAGTATGTCCTGCTCCCTTCTACTCTAATTACTTCTGCTACCACTGGTCTCCTTATACTCGAATTCCTTGTACTTTGATCTCTTCTGGTACCTCCAACCTCCCTATACTCTAACCCAGGCATGGGCAAACTATGGCCCGCGGGTCGTATATGGCCCAATGGGGATGTTTCCCTGGCCCTTTGGGTGTTCTGCGGCTCTGACCGGTGCCACCCCACTGGGAGGCGCAGCAGACAGAGCTGTGGAACAAGTCCCCCAGGTCTGAGCCTGCGATGGGAGAGTGGGTGGGCTGTGTCCCTGCACACAACCCACCCACTCTCCCATCACAGGCTCACATCTGCAATGGGAGAGTGGTCAGGGTTATGCCATTATGACAACACATTCAGGGGCGTCATGATGGCATAACCCCACCCACTTTACCATCGACCCTCTGGCAAATTTTTTTTCAGGTTGTGGCCCCTGAGTCAAAAAAGTTTGCCCACCTCTGTTTCAACCCCTCCTGGTACCTCCTGTCCCCTTCTACTCTTATCCCTTCTGGTATCTCTTGCCCCCTTCCACTTTAATTACTTCTGATACCACTGGTCTCCTTATACTCAAATCTCCTCTGCTCCCCCCCCCCCCCCCTACCTTTTACTACGATACATGCTGGTTTGTTTTTTCTCCTTTCTACCCTGATCCCTTCTGGTACATCCTGCCCCCTTCTACTCTGATCTCTTCTGGTACCCCCAGCCTCTTTCTACTTTTATTCCTCCTAGTACTTCATGCCCCCTTCTACTCTAATCCTTTCTGGTACCACCAGACTCCTTCTTCTCTAATCCCTAATCTTTTCTACTCCTGCTCCCGAACCTTATGCATCCTTCCAATCATATTCCCTGGACACTTCCTGCAACCTTCTATTCTAATCCCTTTTAGGTAGTTCCTATCTTCTTAATCCCCTCTGGTACCACCTCTGCCTCCTTCTGCTTTTCCCCACCCTTTCTTTTCTACTTTATTCCCCCACCTAACCTCCTGCCTATCATCACTCATCGCCCACTATCACCCCCCACCACCCCAGATCCATATGACACACTGGGATATTTACCACCACTCATTGGAGTGGCCAAAATCCGAGCCAGAAAAATTGTGGAAAGCCTGCTCAACCTGCTTGCCAAGAAGTCTGTCAAGTTTAAAAAGTAAATCAGTGCAATTAAAAGTCTGTCCTTGGTTGACAAAACTTCCTCTCCTTAGCTACAATATGGAGAGTGAGCGTTTCCCCTCTCGGGCAGGAAGTGTGTTAATGGCAGGATCACCAGGTAAAGATAAAAAAAACTTAAATACCTTACAAAAGAAACTGAATTCAGCCAGCATATATAAGGACTGGCAAGGTGTAATATATTACATCTTGTTCTCTCAATTTTAGCTACACTTTAATGAAGAGTTACCATGACTGCTACATATCATCAGCAATCCCACTGAACTCTGGAGTTGGACTTTAAAGTCATGTGCTGCCGCCACTAAGCAAAAATAAAATTAGCATTTCACAGGTTTAGCATGACAGTCTGAGACTGGAAATAGTCAAAAAACAGCCGAAATGTGCAAATTGCTGCTCCATCCTCTAGTGAAACAGAACTATTAGTTTCATTCCAAAGTTCACTTTCATTTAATTAAAAGCAGCTCATCCTGGGATCTGCGCAGCAGCGGATGTGTTTAATTAATCATCATCGGAATCTGAAAATTGTAGTCAGAGGTGCTGATGATTTCTGGAGGATCCGGCCTCTAATTAAACATCTGAAAAGGTTAATTTAATTTCTAGAGGCAGGCTTCACATCACCGGACCTGAACGGTACTCTTCACATGCATCTCAATGCAAAATTATTCTAATGAACTGACCTTTTGCACGCTTAAATTTTGGATTAAATTACAGAGTTATTAAATAATGCAGGAATGTTCTTGCCATTTATTTTTTTGGGTCTTTTGTGGCTTTTGGCCTACTATTTTTATTGTGGAATAAAGAAATAGCCCATATGCTAAGTCTCATTCTAAAAATGTAGAAATGCTTAAAGTGGAACTATGACTAAAAAGAAAATACATTTACATTTACAGGTGGAAAGCCATCAATCCCTCCATGATCCCAGTTGAGTTGGTCCTGCACTATCCTGTCTTCCTTCATCATCCAGGTGCAGACTTCTATATCACTATATATCACATATAAAGTAAAAAATGTGATGATAGGTCTGTTTAAAGCCCAACTGAAGTCACAATGATAACTATATATGACTGTGCAAAAAGTGTGCATGGTGTAAAAAAAGCTGGATTGTAAGATATATTTTACAAGTATAAATGCATATTGTTTATTCTTATCCAATTACAAACTAGAAAAAGAAAAATCCAAAATAAATCAATATTTCGTGTGACCACCCAGAATTAGTTCTTCTTGGTACACTTGAACAAACTCTGGGATTTTGTATGGTCATAGTCAAGTCTGTGATTATACCAGATAAGTGCTAATGATCATTATTTTCATATGTAGGTTGTAACTCATTACCAGCTGTGTAGGAGGCCTAAAAATGGGCGAGGAACAGCCAAACTCTGCTGCCAAGGTGAGGTTGGACCTGCATGTCACAGGTCATACACCATGGCAATACTAAGCACAGCAACAAGACACAAGGTAGGTATATTACATCAGCATAATCTCTCCCAGGCAAGGATCTCAAAGCAGAATGGGGTTTAATGATGTGCTGTGCAAACTGTTTTGAAGAAGCACAAGACACAAGCAAGGTTAGCAAAAAAATGGGTCTCCTGTCCATGAAATAGGGTGTACTGTGTGACAGCTGCAAAACTTTGAATGGACCGAACACAGTTACCATATACATTGTATCTATTTTATCTGCATGGGAGAAATCTGTTTACATTGTGTCAGTTTTTTTTAACTACTATGACACAGCACAGGTAAAATATTATTCCATACAGGCAGCATGGTGGTTAGCACTCTGGCCTTTGCAGTACTAGGTCCCAGGTTCAAATCCTTGACCAGGACTCTATCTGTATGGAGTTTGCAGGTTCTCCCATGTTTGTTTGGGTTTCCTTCCAAAACTATGCAGTTAGGTTAACTGGCTTCCAAATTGACCTTAGTCTTTCCCAGACACAACAGCTGGTGAGTTGATAGCTGGAGGGAAAAGGGTTATTACAATGAATGTGAATCTGACCTTCACCTAATAATTGCATTTTTTTGACAAGGTAAATTTACCTGCAGAGAATTATGCAGGACCGTGGACTGTGATTGGTTCACAAATTACCAAATTCTTTGCAGATGGGACAAATCTATTCTTTTCACATATTTAGGTAGCTCACAAATATAAGATTCACCAAATTTACCATGTATTTATAAAAATTTCTAAATTCAGGTTATTAACACATTCAGTAGTGAGCTGTATGTGAAAAGGTATACCTTCGCTTAAATCCTATCATCCTGTGCACAGCACCTGAAGTTTTAATGCAGTCTAACCGAGGGAGGGTCTGCTTTGGTGGAGGTTGGAGAGGAATTGCTTTAGCTTATAACAAAGATAAAGCATACATGAGAACTGTGGATGGATTTGTATTTCTGTCATGCCAACCCTGAGATTCACACAGCTGTGCCCCATAGCCCTTTCGGGCACTGATCTTTATAATGTTATCAGTCTTCTTGTGTTTAAGCACCAGAGGGGTTTAAAGCAGAAGGGAGAAAAATATACCGGAATAGATCAAAGTAGAAGGGGGTAAGACATACCACAAGAGATCAGAGTGGTCCATTCTTCTGCTTCCCCTGCTTTTTTCTGAGCTTTGCTGTACAGAATGTATTGTAAAATGCATGAGGTCAGTTGGAGATACTTACACTGCTTGCATTTGAAAATGCATTCAATAAGATTTTTAACTTAATACAGATATACAGAGGGTACACTGATGTCCAAAAGAAGACTTTACAGGCAGGCTGTGTTCCTATTTGATCTTACAATTTCTTCCTGCAGTTCCTGTGCTGGTTCATAGTGGTTGTCACTCAGGGGATTAATGCACCAAGCTGTCCCAGGGAGGTCATTCTGAGGCCAAGGCTGTAAAAGTGGAACTTTGGGCAGAACTCATTCCATGCAATGTAGGGAATGGCGATTGTCTGCACTATATATATATATATATATATATATATATATATATATATATATATATATATATTATAGTAAATCTACATATATATATATATATATTTATAGATTTTTGTGCAGCTTTTACATCCCCAGCTTCCCTTTCCCATCCTCAAAAAAGTGCTGTTTTACCTTCTGCCTACTTATGTTTACCATCAGCAGCAGAAGTAAAGACTTCCCATATGTCCCATCTCTTCATGCAAACCGCAGAGCTATCAGCCACAGGTGGCACTTCTTGAAGTGACATTCCAGGCAGCTAATGGGTGAAAGGGCTGGGTTGTGGACAGTGAGGGAGAGGGCATGATGAAACTGCTTGTCCAGGGACGCCATCAGTAAAAAAAAAAAAGGGTACCCTTGTACCAGGCATCAATTAAAAAAGCATGTTTTTTGCAAAGCTGAAACTTTTAAACATGAATGCAAGAAGTTTACCTAGAAAAGGGCTCAGCCTGGAAATGTGGCAGGTTATTATGAGAGTTTAGAATCTGGGCAGGGCTTTCTTTTATTTTATAGAAGTAGCCAAGTAAACATTCTCATGCCTGTTTAACAAATGATAAACCCTCATCTGCATCCAGGAAAACATTCACCCATACCAGTCTATAGGAATGATATACACATGGTGAGTTGTTCATTCAGCATTTGACCAGCCACCTCTCCTCCATATCCGTGGTCCCCAACATTTTGGAGCTTGCAGACCACTAAATGCTCTTTTTTGCAAAGAGGGCCAGATTTGGTGAGGTGAAAATGTGTGGGGGCGGATCATTCAGCACACACGCAGGGTTAGTGTAGGCGTGGTCTGTGCGGGTCCCGCACAGCATATGCCTACCAGGGTGACTTGAGGGATTCCCTCTACCCGGAGTCCGGTGTCAGTGCGGGCTCCGTGCAGAATCAGAGTGGGTGTGGTCCATGCGGGTCCCGCACAGCACACGCTTACTATAATGATGTAGAGGATTCCCTGTGCACACATTGGGACTCCCATCCTGCCGATTATGCCCGCCGAGTAGTGGGCCAATAATTGCAAGGTGGTTGATTAACTCTAATTAAATATAAAATAGCTTTTTTTGTACGCATGTATTTTATACTGTGGTCAACAGTGCTGCCTGGTCGCATATTATTGATTTATGACAGAGGCTGCGGGACAGTGAAAATCTAAACATGGGCAGCAATTGGCCCCCGGGCCGGACTTTGAACATGCCTGCCCTAGGGCCCGAGAAATCAGGGCTGAGGGCCCGAGAAATCAACTCAGAATAAGTATTCACTTACTACACAAATTAAAAAAAATCCACTAAACCTATTCTGCAGGAAGTGTTCCCTGTAAATCCTTATAGTCAAGCGTAAATCTAGACTGAAGATTTATCTCAATCAAAGTAAACATAAAGCCATAACGATGAAGAAAAACCAAAAGTACAGACATTTCCATAGTTTAGCTCAACCGGAGAGCTTTTTGTACACTTGTTTAATGATGTTTAGGTGTCAGTGTGTTTTATATGGAATGTTTATGAAATATTTTGAGAAGAAATTCACATTTTAAGCCACAAATCAAATTTTCTGCCATTGTAAAAAGTTGTTATCTGGCCCCCCCTGGAGGGGGTTTAGTGATATACAATGTAAGAGAATCTAGAGAGAAAAATATACAAAAAAGACAATCAATGTTTTTTCTGATCTCTGGTTACAGAAATCTGGGTTGCTGAACTTAAAACTCTGATGGGCTGCCTTGTTGATTATGTGTTTTAGTTTTCTAGAAAAAATGACATGTTCCCATACAAGTCACCTTAATGTTGCCATCAGAAAAGTGGAACTAAACTTAATAAAAAAAAATCAAACTTACCTTTACTTTCACAGAGGCCCCATCCCTCTTTCCTCAATTGGGTCCTGCACTGTCGTGTAATCCTCTTTCATCCTTTGTCCTGGCCAGGGAAATACCTTATGTAATAATTGTATGTGTTATATTGTATGTGGAATGTCAGGGGAGGCCTGTTACTATACAGTGTGAACAAAAACCCAATACAAAAGGCAGACTCATTCTTATCAGTAATTGAGACTGTACAAACCAGTAATTTAGAGATCATGTTGGATTTCTCTACTTCAGGCGCCGGTGTGGTGATCAATAACCACTCACCATCCATCGTCTTTTTCTAATTATCATCTGGATGTCAGCTCAGAAGCTGCACCCTGGGGATCCGAGGGATACTATTTCCTGTGATAATTGGAAATCTCCCGATTATGTGGATATACAGTACCTGCTCTATGAAGACTACAATTCCTGGTGTCAGTCTTTTATAGAAAACTATGTGAAATATGAGAGTACATTTATTTTAATCCCTTTTGCTTCTCTTAAGGCAAATTGCTAAAAAATTGCTACATTTTAAAATGATCTAAAGAACTGTTTTCATACATTCTGGATGGATTCACGTCTATACTTTTTTTTTCACCTGATTTAGATTTAAACACATTAAGCAAAATCAGAAAAGCTGTCAGAAAATTCAGGCACAATAGGCAACCGAAATCTGAAGCTGACCCTAAAAAGTCAGGATTTGTTATGTTAAGGAGAAATTTTAAAAATGTTACTGATCACTGTTCTCCTTGCTGGTGGCTGTGACATGAGGAAGCAAAGCCTTGCCTCTACCAAGATGGCTGCACATTATGGCAACCACAGGCAATACTAATGACTAGTCCTCTTCCCTCTGTTTTGCCTTTCCATCAACAGAGCTTACAGAGTTCAGTTTTTATTTTACGGTGCATGCACAGATCAGCATTTAATGCCTGGGATACCCAGCAATCCCAGCTTCCCTTGCAAGAGGCTGAATGAACTCGAGGGTGTTACCATGCCAATCAAGATGACCAAAGATCGGCATACTGAAAAAAAAGAAGAGAGAAGAAGGTGGCATCTGTGATAGATCAGTGACAGGTGAGTATCCCCAGGGTTTAGTTGTGCTTTAAAGCCTATATGAAGTTAGTTTTTGGTTCACATATACTTATATTATATCTAAAGATTTTTTTTTCTTTTCAGGAGGTTTGATTTCAATTCCTGTTCCAGAAATGTTGGCATTGCCATTCAAATCTAACAAGTACACTGACCAGGATCAAAAAGTCTGGGGTAAAGCTATGTCTGGGTGAGACAGATGACTATGCTCATCTCCAGCGTAAATCTGACAGCGATCCCCTGATGTCATTCATTAACCGCCATGGCATTGATATATTGATTAGTCCTTCTTTGTAAATGAACTAAAGGTTGTTCCTTTAAAAATGAAATTCTCTGGATGTTAGTCAGCATTAATTTGCTCTTTGAACTTGGCTCTGGATGGTTATCGTTCTGTACCAGGCCTGTGTTCCTATTGGTTCTTGCCAAGGGGTGTGTGATTGCTTTGTTACAAAGTAACACAACATATACTGTATAAACCTTGCTGGGGAGACACAATTTTGTCATAAAGTAGCTGACAGCCATTCACACGATGAAAATAGATATTCACAGCCATATACTCCCCCGAGAATGGCCAGATCTCAAACAGGTAACAACCACTTTATAATGATTTGTGTCTTGTTCTGCAATAACTAATTATTAAATAATTCCATTTTTTGCCTGTGGGGGCAGTGTTATGATCTAGGGTACCTGTGGGGGCAGTGTTATGATCTGGGGTGCCTATGGGGGCAGTGTTATGATCTGGGGTGCCTATGGGGGCAGTGTTATGATTTTGGGTGCCTATGGGGGCAGTGTTATGATTTTGGGTGCCTGTGGGGGCAGTGTTATGATCTAGGGTACCTGTGGGGGCAGTGTTATGATCTGGGGTGCCTATGGGGGCAGTGTTATGATTTTGGGTGCCTGTGGGGGCAGTGCTATAATCCAGGGTGCTTTGTGGGTAGTAGTATGATTGGGGTCCTCTTGGGGCAGTGTTATAATCTGGGTTATCTGTGGGGGCAGCGTTATAATTTGTGTTGCCTGTAGGGGCAGTGTTATGATCTGGGGTACTTCAGTTGGACAGGTCTGGCCATGTTATATGCCCAATAATTAAGTCAGCTGACTCCCTGAATGACCATTTTTTTCCATAAATGGGTTTTCAAGACATTCAAGATGCCAATACCAGGATTCATTCGGTTCATATTGTGAAAGACTGGTGCAGACAGAATGAGACATTATTGTCACACAGGGATTGGCCACCACACAGTCCAGACCTGAACCCCATTGAGAATCTTAAGGATGAGCTGGAGAGGACTTTACACAGCTCCAACTCTCCCATCATCAATATAAGATCCTCGGGGAAAATGTATGTAACTCGTGCTTATCGTGCCATATCAGAGCTAAAGGCATCCAATTAAATATCAGGTGACCTTGTATTTACCAGGCACTGTATTATTTATCTAATCACAGCAATTTTGATGTAGGCGTCACGAGCTTGCTGTACCAATTTTCCATCATTGCTTTTCATGTACAGATTGATCATTTGTCTATAGCGCTGTTTTCAATGTCAACCACTCATCCGACCTAACTATTAAATGCTGAGATAAAGTCACAGCCACACAGGGGGTTCATGAATTGATGATGATGAATTGTGACCAAGAACTGGTGACCAAGCTAAATCACAACTGTACGGTACTTCTAAGCAGTCAGCAGAGCCCACTTATTTTATTAAACATTTGGTTGCCTCTATGTAGTTATTATTATAGAAAATGCAAAGGGAGGAATTGGAAGTGTTTATACCCGGAGCTCCTGCCTGACCTGAGATGACAGATGAACTTTCGCTGCTGCTGCCTCATATCTAACAACTTTCTGTGCTGACTCAATAAAACTCTGCTGATTATGGCATTCCCAGCAGCTCTCCAAGTACACTGCCTGGTAGTATTATACAAGATGGAAGTCTGGGAAAATATGAACTATTGGCCCCAAATGCACAGTTTTCCAAACTACCTGCAACCCCTGGAAACCTAGAGAAAATGGGGCCCCTGGGCAATTGACCCAAAAATTTGCCTTGCCTGGAAGATCATACACAAAAAAATTGAATGCACTGTTAATGTCCCCCAAGGTAGCTTCAACACACAGGTGGTGCAGTGTATCACAACACATAGTAATGCACTACAGTGTTGCATGTCAGTTTTTTATGATGTTTTGGTACATTGCTACAACTGCCATTCATTACCGCAATGCACTGGCAGTCTTTAATCGTTTTGTGTACACCCAATGACCAAATGACATAACACCCATGCATGTGCAGCTCAGTGCATGGTTCTGCAATTTGCCTGGATTGAATTAACTCCTGCACGCATGCATGGGATTTACATCATCCTGGTCAATCAAGATAATCAAAAATCAGAACCAAGAACAGAAGAAAAAGATAGCAATGCCTACAGAACAGAAAGGGGACAGGTGAAATTGTGATCACACAGGTAAGGATATTTTATTCCAGAAAGTATGTCATCTGTCTTTTCTGTAATAAATGCGCTGTATGATCACAATTGGATTTACTTTAGGGTTTAGTTCTGCTTAATGCCTTGTAAGCAAATCATATGATTGACGCCCAAAATGAACAGTTGTGCTTGCTGAACGGTGAACAGCAGAATGTGTACAGCGGTCCCCTGATGATTGACATCAATCTGCCATAACAGATTGCTGAATGACTGATTGGGAACCAGTGCAGTGCACTTCTATGGAGAGAAGCACAAAGAGTTAATCGCCCCCCTTCCTTCTCTAAAGGTGCTGTATGTACAGCGCTCGCTCGTTCATCTGTCACTGGAAACAATTATGAAAGATTATTTCCTCTAGTTTCTGTATAAGACTTTATATTAAATTCCATGCTTAGCTTTGCTAAGAAAGAAAAAAATGAAGATTTCCTGAAGTTGCTGAAAGGAACTAAAAATTTTCCACTTGATTTTCCACTAGTATCACTATTTCATGCAATGATCGGTTTCCCCCTCTGGGTATGAATGGGATCATCTCTCCTTGTTAGTGGATCAATACCCCGAGCAGGTCACAGGCCTTCAGATGGGCGAACTTACACCTCCCATCCACTGCTGCTAAAATATTAATGAAGAGAGAAAGGTGACCTTCGCTGGCTGTGTTCTGTACTCTACACTGAAGGACTTGCACACTTTCACTGACACAAATAAATAACTAATGCCTAGCTGACATACAGAGTTAATATGTCAAAGAATACAGAGGGAGCAGACTGAATTCCTTTTATCATTGTAACCATTGCTGAGTAAGATTCAGTGAGTCTCTGTGCTTGGACACCGCAAGTATTTCCAATTCCATATACAGATTGAATTTGAAAAACTAATAAAGCAGAGCTCCAAGCACACAAATTCATTAATAAAACAGAAAAAAACATAACAGTGTCAGTTTGTGGTTGATTAAACCAGAGCTAAACTTAACCAGTAAAAATTGTGAGCAGGTAGGTTATTTAATGCAGAAGGGACAGAAAATGACCCTTCTGGAATAACGAAAGCTGTGTGATCCCAATTTGTTTGATACACTCACCTGTCCTTGCTTCGTCATGAACGACACCATCTTCATCCAGTCTGCTTTGAGGTTTGGGATCTTTGGGCATGTTAATTGGCCAGAACAATTTAATTCCTTCTCAACAACAGGGGCTGGGGTATGCCTGGCATTGTTTCTGAAACTCAACCTGGATAAAACAACTCATCATCATCCCCCTCTCACATTCCGTATCTCCCCCGACATATATCTAACTGTTAACAACACTGTTATTCGGCTCTTCCCTCAGGCACGTTGTCTTGCCGTCACCTTTGATTCTGCCCTCTCATTCACTCCCTATATTCAGAACATTTCCAGGTCCTGTCACTTTCACCTAAGCAACATCTCCAAAATCCCCCACCTACCTGGGGACCACCAAACTCCTTGTACACGCTCTTATCATCTCCCGTCTGGACTACTGTAACCTCCTGCTCTCTGGTATTCCACTAACCCAACTCTCTCCTCTACAATCTATTTTGAACGCTGCAGCCAGACTCATCCATCCTTCCCTCCGCTCCTCTTCAACTCTTTGTAGTTCTCTCCATTGGCTTCCATTTCACCTTAGAATCAAGGTGCTGTGCTTTGCCTTTAAATCCCTCCACAGGTCGTGTCCCCCTTAACTTTCTGACCTAATAGAAAAATACTCCCCCAGTCGCTCCCTCCGCTCCTCCAATAATTTAATAATGACTTCCTCACTCATAACCTCATCACAAGCACAGCTCCAAGACTTTTTTAGAGCTGCCCCAACTCTCTGGAATGGTCTTGCTCCTCCTATTTAGCTTGCTCTTAATTTCTGTTCATTTAAAAGAGCACTCAAAACCCGTCTTTTCAGACTTTCCCTTTCCATCTTCTTCTGTCTCTTAAAAACCTCACTACTTACCCACCTTTCCATATCCTCCTTCTTATTGTGTGATACTTCCCCACCCTTTAGATTGTAAGCTCTTTGGGGCAGGGTCCTCTCCTCCTCCTGCGTCACTCTCTGTATCTGTCTGTCATTTATAACCCCTATTCAATATACAGAGCTGCATATTATGTTGGAGCTATATAAATAATGTTTAATAATAATAATTATACTCTGCACATGTGCAGCTCAGTGTGCATTGAAGTAAGGATTGCCAACAGGCCGGTATATCTATTTTCTTGCAGAAGGCATATCACCTGTCTCTTCTGCAATAATGAACCTGTCTGCTTGCAATTTATTTTCATAATAAATTTCAATACACTTTAAATAGATCCTGAAATATATTTTCTCTATATATAGCTCTTTTGTATTACAAGGGGTGTAGCTAAGAATCAGCAAAAGAAAACTGCAAATATAAAACTTACAAATTAGTTAATACAAAGCTGCAACAGTTTAAGTATCTGAATTTGACTTGGTATCAAGTCCCTTAACAGCAGAGCTTATACTGGAGGAGGGAGAAGCAGGGCAAGGAGCATGCTGATACATAAAGAAAACAGAATGACAGAGAGATGAGCTCATCAGCCAGCTGCTTCTCATTTAACTGCCCAATCAAAGGGGGGGTAAGGAGGAGACCTGTAAAAGTTCTGAATTATAGCAAATAAACATCAGGCCCCCTTACCTGTTAGACAGTACAGTGCTGCATTTTAGATCTCAGACCTGAATGCACAGAATTATGCCAGGCATACCACTTTATTTTGTCTGTAATTCAGTTATAGGGCAAGTTAATCCCGCCATATACAGGTAGGACTGATTGAATTATAAAGGGCTTCCCAGTGCTATTGTGTGATAATTTCCCATGACTAAAGTGTAAACAATTCTCCTGGAGAACAAATGAAATCAGGACAGAAGTCTCCAGCATTGGTGTGGCTGTAATTTTTTCTTACCACTGTCTGCTATTTTTAATGGTAATATAAATATAAAACACATCACAGGACAATGTGAAGAGTCTGACGCCATGGCCTAATTGTGTATTTGATAAATGTGGGCACACAAGTCTAAAATAGATGTAAACCCAATCATCGAAATCTCATATAGGCTTTAACATTTTAAAAATCATTTTCTTTGTAAAGCTTCCATCTTTATTAAAAATATTATCTATTGATTCTGCCATTAGGATTGCTGTGCTCCAGCATTGTCATCCTGTCTCATGCATTTCTGGTGCCCGAGATATCACACATGCATGAATCACTGTTGTCACTATAAGGAAATTGGAATGTTAGTAAACAAACCTGAACATTGTAACATGAAATCTTACTTATAATTCAATGTTCAAAGGTCCTTAAAGTGAATGTAAACTCTTACAGTGCAATTCTCTTATTTGCTTTCTTTAAGTCTGATAAATATAGCATTTGTTTTATATGTTTGTTCAGTGAACCTAACCCTAGTGCCCTGAAGCTCCATTCAACCAGCCAGACACAACTTCTAATAACACAAAAGGCCCAAAAAATTGATTTGGCAAGTTGATCAAATGACAGGTAGGTTTCTCCACTTTCTGAAATAGCAAACAGCTAAAAAGTGGCAAACGGGGAGTTTGAAGAAATAACACTGACCTCCACTTTCAGAATAGTGAAATAATACTGATCGGGCTGATTGGCACTTTATTAACATGGCAAACTTGGCATGTAACTGCAAAAGTGGTGTTTATTATAAAAGTGGTGATCAGGATCCCTTTAGCAAATCAACACTTTATTTAATGGGGCCAACTGAAAAATAATGTATACAAACATTTATTGGTAAACAGACTGCCTTCTTCTCTATAAGGAGGCCTGTAAATGATACAACTCATAAGCTTATGATTTGATGTACATATTTATACATAAATGTTCTTCTTATTCTATTTTAGAAATATGGTTATGGAGGATGGATCCACATGCAACATACCAGCAAGGTTAGATTTCTCTATTGAATTGTATTCATATTGTATATATTATATTCTAATTTTATAATCCGTAGCCCCACCAGAGTCAGAGCTGTCACTCATGAAACATTTTATAGCAGTTATTCTCAACCAGGGTTTGCCCAACTGTGGATGATTAACCTCTCATTTAATGATGCCTGGATAGTTCTGGGGCCAAAACCATTTTGTAGAGCCAGTTGCATGACTCTAATGATGATTTTAGTTGTCTATAAATGTAACAATCTCACCACCCTTGTAATAGGGGAATTCTTTCCACTGGATACCAGTTTAAGAGGCCTTTTCACCCACCAAATCCAAATAAATTAGTTTTAGTAGGGATTTCCCAAGACATATTTAATGGTTCCTTAGGGGCCCTAAAGGCACATCACAAGTTTAAGAAATAATAAAGGAAAAACAAGTAGGCTTTAAAAAGGCTTAATTTTCTGTTCTGTTAACTGCATTTCTGTTAAGTTGGTGATAATCTCTTGAAGTTTTAAGGGTGTGCTTTAATATACAAATAAATAATAATAGAAATAAAAGGGTCCTTATTCCACTTATTACTAATGTAAGAAGCAGATTTATCATTGACCACTGGTGAAGGGGACCATTTTCCCCCAATATATGGGGGTCTATCACCCACAGACCACCGATGAAAGAAGTCTTTTCATCACTGACCACCAGTGAGGGAGTATTTCTCCCAGTGAATACAAATATAGGAGTGGTACTTCTCCCATTGATCAGCAATGTAAAGAGCATTTTTACTATTTATCAGCAGTGAAAGGGTCCTTCTCTAAATGATTACCAATATAAGGGGGCTTTCCATCTGACCACAAATGTAAGAAGGTGTCTACCACTAACCACCAGTGAAAGGATCTCTTTTCCCAAAGAACATTAAAATTTGGTTGACTACCAATGTTAGTAAGATTTTTGCCAACGACCACCAATGAATCCTTTTATTAAACACCAATATAAAGGGGTCTTTCTCGCACTGACCACCAATAAAATAAACATTTTTTCCATTGATCACTAGTGAAGTGGTTCCTTCTACCAATGAATACCAATATCAGGGAGTTCTTTTCCAACTGACCACCAATGTAAGAAACACTCTACCATTGACCACCAGTAAAGGGGACTTTTACCAATGACCACCAATGAAGACGAACCTTCTCCCAATGAAATCTAATAAAAACAGGTCTTTCTCCCACTGACCACCAATGAAATTAGCACTTTTACCATTGATCACCAGTGGAGGGTTTTTTTCTTCTAATGAGCACAAGTATAAGGAGGTTCTTTCCCCACTGACAACTAATGTAAGAAACTGTCTACCACTTCAAGTAAATGGAGCTCTTTTCCCCAAAAACAGCAACCTAACCAAGAATGAAGATGATCCTAATAAACCATTATAAGGTGGTCCTTCTCCTACTGACCCTCATTGAAAGAACCATTTTTACTACTGAACACCACTGAAAGGGTTCCTTATCCCAATTAGCAGCAATATAAGCATGTTCCTCTTTAACTGACAACCAATGTAAGGAGCGTTTTACCTATGACCACCAGTGAAGGGAGCTTTTTTTCCAATAAAGACCAATGTTTGGGTAACTAGCAATATAAGAAGTTTTTTTTTTTACCAATTATCACCACTGAAGATGATCCTTCATCTAATTAACATTAATACAAGGTGGTCTTTCACCCACTGACTACCAATGTAAGGAGCATTTTTACTACTGACCACCAGTGAAGTGG
Organism: Pyxicephalus adspersus; assembly: GCF_032062135.1. Lineage (NCBI taxonomy): Eukaryota > Metazoa > Chordata > Amphibia > Anura > Pyxicephalidae > Pyxicephalus > Pyxicephalus adspersus. The sequence goes on from NC_092864.1 coordinate 33,801,018, forward strand.
ACTATTTTCACAATAAACACCATTATTCGGGTGACTTCCAATGTAGGGAGGATTTTTACCAATGACCACCAATGAAGATGATCCTTCTCCCAATGAACTCCAATAAAAGGAGGTCTTTCTCCCACTGACCACCAATGACATGAGCAAATTTACTATTGATCACCTGTAGCGGAGTTTCTTCTTCCAATAAGCACAAATATAAGGGGGTTCTTTTCCCACTGAGCACCAACGTAAAAACCATTCTACCATTGATCACCAGTAAAGGGGACTCTTTTACCAATGAACACCAATATTTGAGTGGTTCCTTCTACCAATGAATGCCAATATCAGGGGGTTCTTTTCCAACTGACCACCAATGTAAGAATCACTCTACACTTTACCACCAGTAAAGAGGATTCTTTTCCCAATGAACACAAATATTTGAGTGACTACCAATGTATGGAGGATTTTTACCAATGACCACCAACAAAGATGATCCTTCTCCCAATGAATATAAGGAGGCCCTTCTCCCACTGACATCCAGTGTTAGAGGATATTTTGAATTGTTTTGCAATGATAGAACAGTTATTTCATAGGTTGCTTCATGTTCCAAAGTTGATAAAGTCTGATGTAGAGGATCTTTTTGAATTCTTACTTTAGCAGAGGTAAAAATACCTGTGATTTAACTTTACAATAATAACTTAAAATGAAATAATACAAAAAATTCCTTTTGATATGGAGTCTTCTTTATCCAAAGCAGTTAGGTTTGCCATCACTTCAGAAGTCACTGGAAGTGTTGTCATTAAACCAAGGCGAGAACAGAGAGAGTGTTTATGGTGTGAGGAGTTATTTTCATATTTCCAGGATGGCTGATAAGCACGTTCTGGCAGCGTTGACATTTAAGACCTGTATCATGAGAGAAGAGGCAGCATTAATCAAGTTCTGGAACAGAGATATTGAAGGCAAGGGTTGCTACAGCAACCATGGTCAGCCTCTCAGTTTTGTATGAATAAATATCCTCATGAGGACTCTTGTGCCAGTTGCACGTCAATAGGCAGCCCCTTTATTCTTGTTTAGTAACTAATGAACTGTCTTTACGGCTCTCACAAACACAGACAGTTTATTCTCTTTAATTAAGGCAGTTTTTTTTTTATAGCTGTGACAAATGCATTTTACTTCTTCCTGCAGTGACTTTAAAAAGAATAACATTTTTAACTTCTTAAAGCTGAGTTCTGGTATGAGCATATTTTATCTACATCAGAATTTGGAAAAAAATTAATCTGTGTGCTTTGCAATGAAGTGTGCATTTGCTTTGGCCTGGCCAATAAACCGTTGGCTACTGGTTCAGCTTGGAGTCAAAGGACTCCCACAAAAAGGAGATATGCAATGACATTATAGCTCTGCCACATTCTAATTTGGCCAATTTTATCAATGGAGGAAGGGGTGCCCTGGTATTAAAGGTGGAATCACCACTGACTTTTGGAGCTTGGATAAGAAAAGAATTAAGTAATAGATTAGCCCAAGGGCTGGGTCTAGGTTTTTGACCATGGTTACAAATTATTTCAAAACTAGAGAGTACCAAGAACTACTTATAAAGGATTTCACCAACACATAAAAGATACCAAGGGGCGCCGGCCAGATTCCACTTATAGCTAAATTACCAGATCTGGGTAGACATTTTTATTACCTAAAGGTACAACAAATACACAGGTTTGCTGTAATTCCATAATTCCTGGTAGCCTATACCTTTACTCCTTCTCTTCCACACCATTCCATTTAGAACGAGGAACCAAAGAAAACACCCGCCACCATGTATGGAGGACCATGAGATTCAATGTATGTGATACAACTCTAGCAAAGGAGTAGTAGCAGAGTGGAAGGAAGAAAGTAATCCAAGTAATCCAAGTTGAACGCCAAAGACAATGACAGTAGCTGGAGAAACAATTAAAAACCCTCTTCTTGCAACCACCATTTTTCTGGATTTATTTTGTGCTTCTCCATCTACCAGAATCTAAGAGATTTCCTTCCACTTACAGATGTATCATGGATTTTGTCTTCATCCTTTCATTAAATATTGCAGTAAATCTAGGTTAGAGAGAGCTCTATAAATAGACCCATCACTTTGCTTTGATTGTACCTGGTTAAAATGCCGATTTTTTTCAGCTTCATCACTAATATTTGTTTCAATTTGACAATGCTGTAGTTTTTGTGTCATTGCTGTGAATATACCTATAAAAAAGCAGATTTAAATGTATATTATGCAAGTAGGATTTTTCCAAAGCACATTTGCACAATATTTCATACTTGCCAAAAGGGACCTATTCAGTGCTAAAATAAAAAAGGCCATGAGTACTATTGGAGTAAGTTAAAGTAACCTAATCACCAATAATTGAACATTCATGTCAGTCTTTAACATGATAATAAATTAAACAGTTTTATTAATTTTAAATCTGAAGCGTTTATTGAAATAATACCTGGTAATCTTTTCATGAAGGTTCCTGTTGCCATACATGCACCCCTGGGGGAGACTACAAGAAACATGATCTACAATTGTTACTATCAGTAAGCAGTCAAGAGAAGCCATTCTCCACCAGGGTTGGGTAGAACCAACAATATGTCCCCATACAATATGAAATAATATAGTCTACCACCTCCTAAGAAAGAACACAATCATTATACATTAAATCACCCAAAATAAGGGCATTTAACAAAACAGGGAGGAGAGCAATCCAAAAAAGTGGTTTTAGTTTTAGTGGTGCAAATATTGATAAAAACATCAAAACTCTTTATAAACTATTTACATAAAATATCTTTTACACATACATGGGTAGTACATAAACAAAATTATATCTTCATAAATGTCCACAGAAAAACATAGGCATGAACGTCATGGTTTTACCGTTTTATCCCGCACGTTTTGCCGGATGTATCTTCCTTCTTCAGGGTAAAAAGAAATATCACAATAACCTTCAGAAAAAAAGCTTTTGTTGCCTTTTGGGAGTTGTGGATATTAAGGATCCCTACAAAATTAAATTGGTCAGAAAACCTCCATATCAGAAACAGATAATGTAGCAGAAAAACCACCTAAGTGACCCCCAGATGTGGATGGAGATCACTTCTAGTTCTGGTTTCAGATGTGCTATGGTGCTCAATGAAGAGCTCAATTATACTGGAATTGATCAAACACGCTGAAAACATAACTACCACTCACGTATCAGAAGAAGTTTATTATACAGATGGCTCCACATGTGTATGAAACTTCTTGTAAAGCTGGGTACACATGTGCAATTGTTGTCGTTGGAAAGGATCTTTCACGATCCTTTCCAACAACTAAGGACTGTACGATGCATGAGTGTTGGACATACAGCACCGTTCTGTTCTATGGAAAGAGAGGGGGTGAGTGACGAAGTGGCACCCCGCTGCACGCACGCTCCCTTCACTTGCATTAGGATTGTTTGTCGGCCATCGTCTGTGGATCCGCCAGGACTGGCACTGTACACATGCCAGATTCTCGTCCGATATCGGCCCTGAGCCGATTATCAGGCAAGAACCATTGGACGTGTGTATTTAGCTTTAGAAAATGTTTTGATAATTAAATGTGAATAGGAGTTTTAAGAAGAACCAATATCATCTAATATAATTTCATTGAAAGCTTCCCATTACATTTCCAAGAATCCTAATATCCCTGTGTGGGTGTTTGTCCTTCACAAGAGATTTGATATCCTGGTGTTGGATGATTTGGTCTGATTTAGGGTATTTAAGTTTCTTTTAATGATTTACAGATTTCTAAAAGGGATGGACATGCACTGGTAGCCATGTATAGGAAGACTGCATTGCATGTATTACTCAACAGAGAGCAATAGGTGTGTCTTTGAACCATTTTTCTCAAATATATATTGAAAGGATTTTACCCCCTAGAATTTACCTTTGAATGGCAAAAAAATGGATGAAAAAAAAGTAATCAAAATTCATCTTTTACTGACCTAATTTGTGGGTATGGGTTGTTGCAGCATTATCACCAATCTTTGAACTGAGCAAATGTTCCATTCTTTTTTCTTTTCTTTTAGGATGAGGCAAAAATGATGAAGGATGGAAATGTTTTCCGAGTGGTTCAATCCAACTGCTGGAATCCTGAAGTGAGATTAAAGGAGATGGATCAGTCAGGTAGATAAAATATATGTCATTGTCAGTATGTTCTAACAGATATTATTTTAAAATAAATCAAAGTTAAGAAAACAAGTGCAAGTTTGCAAACCCCTATACATCGCCCACTTCCCTCTTAACCCCTGAAGCCTCCTTACCCCAATAGTAAAAAAATAAACCCAAATGCATTTCTTTTCTTCAGAAGTCTCTAGCTCTTGTGGAAAATTGGTCAGGTATTTTCCAGGCCAAAATGGCTCTGTTTATAAAACAGGAAATCTGACATTCCCTCATGATAATCTTCCAGGTCAATGTGGTTCAATGGCAGTGATTGATTCCCACCAGGGAATGCCAGGTTCACTGCGTTATACACAGAGCCCAAGGAGTTACATGTTAGTGCCACTTGTTTATGAACACAGTAACATCTAATAGATTGTGGCAATAGATCTAGGAGGAAGGGACAGTACTAGGGAGATTTGTTTTATACATGAGGGAGATTGGAGGCCCTGAAAAAAAATACCTTGAATTGTAGCAACGTTTTATTGAAAAAAATGCCATTTTCTAAATACTAAAATGGTTGTAAAGGTTTCTGTTACCTTTAGATCATGTCCCTTGCACTATGTTCCATTTACGCCATGGCACCGTGGGTGCGCACATGTCTCCAGCTCTGATGTCATGACTATATGTTCCATAGGTACTTGTACAATATATCACTTTATGAAAATCAAATTAACCTAAAAAGCATCATAGAGCTCTATTTATAAAACAAGAAATCTGACATTCACTCAGACATTCTCTGGTAGGAATCATTTACTGCCACTGAAACACATGAACCTGAGAGATTCCCATTAGGGGATGTTTGAGGGAATGTCAGATTCCCTGTTTTTTAAGTAGAGCCCATAATGTCTCTTTTAAATGCATAAAGTTCAGTTCAGCACAGCAGAGACTCTTCACTTCGCAAACTTATTGCTGACATCTCACTTGCTGCAGAGACTTCATATTAAGCCCTTGAGCTACCAACAGCACCAATAGCTTGCAGCATTTTTCATTTTGACCGACTGATTCTACTTTCTGCTGACCAGCAGATAAAATTCTATAGTGCATGAAAAATGACAACACTATTGTGACCAAATACATATAAACTAAGATGAATTCTTTTTCTCATACAGGAGTGACAGTGCAGGTGCTCTCCACGGTGCCAGTAATGTTCAGCTATTGGGTATGTATCATTATAATTCCATTGTATAATACCATTACAAATCCTTATGTGTGCTACTTCCCCCCTTCTCTTAGAGTCCTTTCCTTCTTCTAAATCATTGTATATAGCTGTCTGTCATTTGCAATCCGCACATTAATATACAGCTCTGCGTAATATGTTGGCACTATATACATAATATTATATGTAAAAATAATATTTAAAATGAAAAACTTGTGACAGATTTTAAAGTGTAAAGTATGCATCTGTAGATTTTGTAAATTATATTCCCTGCCTTAATTGCTCCTTTAATTGGTGCTGGCATTTGGTTTTGGGATTTAAGGGTTTTGCCTATTTCCAGTTTTTGGCATTTAGGCATAACCATGTATCCCGTAACCTCTCTGCAGTCATCAGGGGTTTAGAAGTGACTAAATATTGCAAAATGATAGAGGCTCATCCAAATGTTCAGCCTTTTATGTTGTTTGGCTTTTTATTTTTTTATGTTTTGTTTATGTAATTTATGTTTTATCCTAATACATTTTTATTCATACAAAATATAGATGACAAATTACGAGTTCAACAAATACAATAGAGACTGGCATGCCGGTTAAAATTATGATACAATGGATCAAATACAATATAGGGTCCGCATATTACAAGATACCTGTGTAAGAGGAGAACACTTCATTTATGTTTTAGCACATATTATTGATTTTTGAGCTGCTTTTCATATAGGTGATTGCATAACAAATTATTAATAAAAAAAAAAGAAGAAAGATAAAAGTGTATGTAAAGATACACATTTTCTTAAGTTTTGGAATGATTAGAAACCCTGGAACCTGAAAATATATAAACTGTGTTAACTTTTTGTGCAGCCTGTGTTGTTTATTTGCCCTCATTTCTTTCTCATACTATTAACACTTGTTAACAGGACAGAAAAAAAACCTCTCCAACAGAACCCCGTGATACCTATCAATATGAGAGGTTTTATTCTTTATATTATCCAAAGCTAGGGACTAATGCACACTGGCAGTGAGGTTGCAGTGCATTTATCACTTCTTGCACCAGGAAATGTTGCACTAGGGGAGACAGTCCTTGCAGCAGCCCCCTAAGGCAACGAATAAGGGTTGCAGTGAGCAGTACTACTAGTGCAGCCAACAGCTGGCACATGTGCACAAACAGAACCAGTGTTGCTGGGGGAGTGCTCAGTCGACTAGCAAGGTGCCAGGAACCATGCAAAATTGTGCATTGAAGAGGCGGGTGTGAAAAGAAAAGGCATTAGGCTGATCATTTTCTTTAATAGCAATAGACTTAAAAAAGCGAAAAATCAGTATTATAGGGTATTGCAAATTTGTCTATTTTGTGTTTTTTAATTCAGGCCAAACCTCAGGACACCCTGGATCTGTCTCGGTTCCTAAATGATGACTTGGCGGCTTTGGTTCGGAGGTATCCAAAAAGATTTGTAGGGCTTGGGACTCTCCCTATGCAGAGTCCGGATCTAGCAGTTGAGGAGATGCACCGATGTGTGAAAGAACTGGGGTTTCCTGGGGTACAAATTGGATCCCATATCAACCAGTGGGACCTGAATTCACCTGAACTGTTTCCCATCTATAAAGTAGGTACAACCTGGTACTTATATACGTAGGCCCTGATTTATTAAAGCTCTCCAAGGCTGGAGAGAATATACTTTCATCAGTGAAGCTGGGTAATCCAGGAAACATGGAATAGATCTCGTCCAGAATTGAAAACATTTACTAACAAATAGCAAATGCCTTTTAGGAAATCCATTCCAGGTTTGCTGGATCACCCAGCTGCACTGATGAAAGTGTATCCTCTCCAGCCTTGGAGAGCTTTAATAAATCAGGCCCAAAGTGTCTGCTTTTTTTTAGATCACCTGTAATATGAAAAACTTGCCTTTCCACTGTAGGTAAAGGTAAACACCACTCATGGGTAAGTGTCATGTTAGTGTTGACCCAAAATCTTTCCGAATTGCACTATAGAATATCTGCACTGCATGTATAGGCTAAAGCCAAACTCCATACAAGCAACTATTTATACATTAGGAATAAACATATGGTACCTGATTTGTCTGCCAGGGAATTGTTATACTTTTTCAGGTGATCTTGATACCCCTTCCAGACAACACAGTCTTCCACGCAGAAGCACTATCAATTGGTATGAGACATACACCCTGCTTGTGGATTCTACAATAAAGGAGCAGCAGTGCACAGCTGAGGCCACCCCTTTGTTCCTTATCCTGATTGGCTCCAGTGTTAGGCCTCACTTACCAAGTCTTTTTATAAATATTTTGGGTATTTTAAAAATGTACATTTAAAAGTAAATGTAATGATTTGTAATGAATACTTAACCCTATTATTTTGTGTTTTTTGACTGTCTAAAGTTTGGAGCTGGGTTCACCGTACAGTCATATGTTAGGTATGGGGGGAGACCATTAAAAAAAGTTACTTGCAGACTTCATATATAATTTGGCGTCCTTAGAGCTGAAATGTTCCAAATCCCAGCGATTTATCTTGCCCCCACTTGTGCTTTAAGTGTGCCTGCATGGTTGGGTGCTTCCATCCAGCTTCAGGTTTTACATTCTTCCATTTTCACCATTTTCTCATATTGAAAATACATTAAAAATCAATTATTTCCTAATGGCTGGGTGGCTTAATAGAAATGTAGAATGCCCCTTGTACAGCACTTTTGTATACACCAAGTGAACCCTATTCCAGCAAAATCAAAAAATATTTACAATAAAACTGATTGCTAATAATTTAGACTGACTACTAAGTGAATAAACAAAAAGTGGAAATTTAAATTTGGATTTAAAGTTCCTAATATTAGCCCCAAAAGGTTGTTCCCCTCTTCCTCTGCCATCACTGCCAAATGTCAAAAGCTAAAAAAAATTTCCCAAACATTAGAAAATACAATTTGATGAATGTTATAAACAACATTTATACATGTTGTATATTTTCCATTTTATACTTATAGTATGTGTGTATGTATATAAAGTTATCTCCTGCACATGGGCCTGGTAGAGTATAAATCCACACTCCAAGCTAGCACAGCTACAGGGAAGGTCTTAACATTTGTATTTAACATTTTTTCAGGCGGCTGAAGAATTAAACTGCTCTTTATTTGTGCACCCCTGGGACATGCCTATGGACGGAAGGATGTCAAAATACTGGCTTCCCTGGCTGGTGGGTTAGTAATGGTGTCAGATTTTTCTTGGGTTGTTGGGTTCAGGGATTTATTAAATGTCAAGTGACTGATTTACTAAATGTATCATCTATAGGTGGGTCAGTAGAGAAATTAATTTTGTGTCCCTTTGCTTTTCCCAGTTTTAACATTTCCTAAAGTAAATATTTATCCAGTCCTCAATGGGTACATATTTGACATTTACCAGCCTAAAAAATACATTTATTGATATATTATTAAACATGGAGTTGCACAAAAAAAATGTGTGTTATATATTTGCCAAGAGTTCATATTTAAAACTAATGAACGTTCTTGCAAAGCCAAAAGCAATTTTGAATTGCTTTTTCCTTTTCTAATCAAATAAAAAAAGTGTTGCTGGAAATGGTGAAATATACCCATCCAATCTAACAACTGGCAAGCTGCAATTATGTGAAATTTTAGTAATACTGTAGTTATAAATAAAACTTGTAAGAAGGTTAGAGAAAAGAGGTTTGCGGCTACCAGGTTGCTTGCAAAACTTAATTATGTGTTTCTACATAATGGATCAATGCATAATTACATGTGGTCACCTAGATCCTGTTTGACAATTCACAGGACCTGGGTGTTTAATACGCTATGCATACAGTTCCTGCTCCTAATAATCAGGAAAAACACACATGGGGGAGTTGGGGGGGACGACCGTATTTCGCAGTGTATAATCCGAGGCGTTTTGCCCTAACTCCCCTCTGTTTTTCCTAATTATTAGGAGCACGTATGTATAGCCTATTAAAATCCCAGGTCCTGTGAATTGTCAAACAGGATCTAGGTGACTACATCCTTAATGTACAAATACATAATTAAGTTTTGCAAGCAACCTGGTAGCCGCAAACCTCTTTTCCATAACCTTCCTACTCTTTACATATTTGTATTTAGGAGGTGGTAGTATTTAGGACCAATCAGTAAGTGGAGAAACGCACACTATTCTCTATAAATAAAACTTATCAATGTTTTTTTTAGGCATGCCAGCAGAAACAACCACTGCCATTTGCAATATGATTATGGGTGGAATATTTGAAACGTTTCCAAAGCTTAAAGTTTGCTTCGCTCACGGAGGTATGACATGATTATAATTATCCAATGGGTTTGAATAATCTATGTTTTTTGCCAAGTTTTTTTTAAGGTGAATGGCTGCATAGGTCAGATCTGTATTGTGCCTTGAAGACATGGAACTGAATATGGACAACCTCTGCACTGCATGTCTGTCTAGTTGATGCTGTCTCTCATGGTGACTTTTTCGGATGGCTGTTTTATTATTGCAACTTAGAAAAAATTGCAAATTGAATTAGAAAAAAAAAGTTTTCTTGGCATGATAAGCTTATGAAGATGAAAGTTTTCTAGGGCAAGTTAAGTTCTCCCCAATAAATGCACCAGTGTATTTTGGCTTGTTGGAAGGGACAGGTGTGAATATGGAATATGTAAAACATATAAAAGAACTTGCAAACATTAAAAAAGCAAACATGAAGTAAAGAAAGAGCATACAGATATGTAGTTAGCATTCTGGTTGGTTCTGGTGGGTATCACCCAAGTCCTGCAAGACTTACTACACAATACGCCTATGGCCTTGTGTTTATTACAGTTTCACTGCAGAACTTTGCTGCCAGTCGTGCCCTCTGTTAAACAATACCCCAAGATGTTTAATTTAATGCTTCTTTTACTCCTCTGCAATACATTACATGAATATTAATTTGCAGTATTTGTTACAATATCTATGGCCATTTTTTAATTTTAAATGGTGTGTTCTACCAATTTATTGTTAATGCTTTATTTATAGGTGGAGCCTTTCCCTTTACCATCGGCCGCATTACCCATGGTTTTAATGTGCGTCCTGATCTCTGTGCTGTTGACAATAAGGAGTCCCCTCAAAAATACCTTGGATCTTTCTATACAGACTCCTTAGTACATGACCCCAAAGCCCTAGGGCTTTTGATAGATGTGATTGGAAAGGTGGGTTCCTGGACCTAACTATTACAAAGTAATAGCTTACCTGTAGGTGCTCTAAATCATCTCCTGCAACCCAAAATACTGTCTTCCACCTAAACTTGACGTATGCATGTTTGTATAAATCTGGTTAAGCTGTTAGGCTTTGCTCTTTTTAAAGTCTAATGGATAGAAATGATTTGCATTTTTTTAAATAAGCACCATATTAGTTGCAAATATGTCAATAATCGAAAAATTTTATATGATCTCTTGAAAAGCTGCAAACTTGATTGAGAAATGTCCAAAGAAAGAGAGACATTTAGACAATACCGCCCCCTGCAGGATCGTGAGGAGCTGACAAAATGTTTTCCTAATTTAATTATTTTGCAGCTTCTCATTCCTTAGGAAGAAACAAAACTAAACCTGACAAAAAAATACACTTACCTTCAATCCCGCAGGGCAGTCTGATCCCTCCAGGGGTGTCTTGCATTTGGTCCGGCGTTGTCCCGGCATCCTTTCCGGAGCCATCTTCGTCTTTTCTTCCTGTACTTCATCCTATGTCACCCGACCCAGGCGTGATCGGGTGATGTAAGATGAAAAAGGACTTTGCAGATCCAACTGTGCATGCGTGAGATTGCACAATTTTTTTTTTCACAAAAAAGCCTCCTTCTGCGCATCGAGCTGAAGGAGCACCCAAGAGCCTCCCGGGATGCCTGACATAGGTATCCCAGGAGGCTTTGCACTTCCATTCATTCTCAATTGCCTAGGTTATCCAGAATTAGGGGGAAAGCTGCACCCCTTTTTTTTTTTTATAAAAAAGGGTGTTGCACCTAAATAAAAAACAGATTTTTTTTAACAAAAACCCTGTGCTCGGCATAAAAGTGTGAGTGCAACAACAACAGGATTTGTACCTTACATAAAAGTGTTGTCCACCTTTTTATGTAAGGTGATAATTCTGAGTTTAGGTACACTTTAAGGTGGTTGCATCATTTTTTTTTCTTTAAATTTACCTGTTAATCCTGTCAGTAAAACTACCTGTCCGGTGGTGATTCAATTATTGCACTGTGCAGTGTTGTCACCCTAGGCTGCTTTCCTGATTAAGACTACAAACACCTAAGTTAATTACATGGCAGACATTTCTTTGCAGTTCACGCAAGATATCTAAAGCTGATTATATTAGCCTAAAATTACCTAGCTTAATTTATCGACGGATGGTAAAATTTTGTTGCTGGAAATGAGTGCTGTACACACAGTGCTGTTCAGTTATTAGGGAGCAAGGAAAGGGGAGTTTTAAATAATTACAGGCAGGTATGTTTGTTTACAGAAGAGATATTGCCTGTTCCTTCTGCAATAAAGTACCAGCTTGCTTGCAAATGTTTATATGGTTAGATTTAGTTGCGATTTAGGAGATCTTTAGGGATTCTACTCATTAGTAAGAGTCTTTACATGTTTAAAGTTTTTTTCCTTAAATAAAATCATAGTGTTTTCCTCTCCAAATAGCATAAAGGGCCATTATTTACTCCCATAAGAACTTACCAGGATGTGGAATTAGAAACCTAACCTCTAGCATCACATAATGGGCCTGATTTATTTAAGCTCTCAAAGGCTGAAGAGGATTCACTTTCATCAGTGAAGCTTGGTGATCCAGCAAACCTGGAATGGCTCTGGTCCATGATTTAAAACATTTGATAGCAAATGACTTTGAATGAGTCCATTCCAGGATTGCTGGATCACCCAGGTTCACTGAAGAATGTGTATCCTCTCCAGCATTGGAGAGATTTAATAAATCAGGCCCATTGTATCAGTGTTTCTCAACCAGGGTTCCTCAAGAAGTTGCTAGGGGTTCCTTGAGCAATGAGCAATTTGTGTCTCCTGGATCAGTTACCTATGGCCCTAATGATCCTTTTGCCTATCAGTAAGAGTAACATTCTTTCCAATTAGACAATGAAAATGGCAATACCCCCACTGATCACAACACTAGTATGCTACAAGCTTAAGATATTGTCAGGTGATTAGTAGTGATCAGACAGCCATAAGGATCATTGGTTTGGATCAAAGGATCAAAGTCAAGACCTGAAAGTTTCTTTTCAAAGCTCCCAATATGTTAAAAAAAAGTTGATAAAAAGTGCATTATTTGATTCTCTATAAGCACTGTCAATAGTCCTCTGATATTCACAAGGGCTTATGCCAATCAATAGTGAGTACAATGTGACATATTAGTAATCAAAATCTGTAACTGTATTATTACCACAAATCATTTATTTCTCTTTTTTCACACAGGAAAAAGTAATGTTGGGAACTGACTATCCTTTTCCTTTAGGAGAGCATAATCCGGGACTCCTTATTGAATCAATGGAAAATTTTGATATTAAAATTAAAGTAAGCTTTTTAATTGTTCAGTTATTAAAGCATACCTGTAGTTTCCACATGTCTTGGTCAATATATAATGGAAAACATATATCAGTCACCATACACTACACACTACAATATTTTTAATACAACTTTCCTTAGAAACAGGTTGCATAAGTTTAAAAAAGTGACATTTTTTTGGCATGCAGGAAATTTATCTAATGCAATGCTTTGGATCAAAGTAGGTGGGAATATCAAATACATAAAACATATAAAAGAACTTGCAAAAATAAACTAAAAAAACAAACATGAAGTAGAGAAAGAATGAACTAACCTTTCGTAATACATATTCTTTTTTTAAAACGACTCTTTGCTTACTTTCTACATTATGGTTTTGAAATTGTTGGCCTGCTCAGCCATTGTAGGAGTTGCAAATAATATGTAATATGTACTATACACTGATGTGAGTTGCATTAGGAACTAAGGGCAAATCATATACAATAACTACACTGCTTTTCTATTTTTTTAATTTTTCATTGAGAACTGAGTTTTGGAGGGAAGGTTTCTTGATCATCCCATATCATACTTATTTTTTCCTTAGACTCCTTGGAGTTAGCATTCTGGTAGGTATCACACCCAGTAGGACAAAAAGAGATTTATTTTTGTTCAGTTATTAAAGCATACCTGTAATATCTACACTTATAATGGCGACTATGGACTTGATTTATTAGTTATCCAAGACTAGAGAGGATACACTTACATCAGTGAAGCTGGGTGATCTAAATGGATCTGGTCCAGGACTAAAAAAAATTTGCAAACAAATAGGAAATTCATTTTAAGAAATCCATTGCAGGTTTGCTGGATCACCCAGCTTTAATAAATCAGGCCCCATATATCATTATACATTTTTGGTTACACTCTGCAATATTTTTACCCCTTTCCTAAAATTCAGGCTGCAGTATTAAGCTTGTGGTACTCCATGAAGTTATGTTTTCAAAGTATAGCAAAGATGATTGAAAAAAGAACTTAACTGTTTAATGTCATTTCAAATGTGTACTCTGCAATTCTTTTACAATATCTGGTGATCCAACAATGATAGTTTACTATCACTAATAGTTAGATACTTATTATGGGGTGATGTTTTTCTCCCAGTTGGCTCCAGCACTCTTACCAACAAATGAAAAATAGAAGCTGAAAATAATAATTTATGAAAAAAAAACATGTAAATTGTTTATGATACACACTGCTTTAATAAACTAAAAGTCATCCAGTTAGGGTTTTCGTCAAATTTAAAAATTACTCCTATCACAAAACTCTTCCATTATTAACATAGGCGCTATTTCTACTTTTCTCTTTTTTAGGACAAGCTCTTGGCTGACAATGCCTTGTCATTCCTGGGACTAGACAGATCAAAATTTGAATGACATCAAAGAAATTGACTTCTTTACATCCAATGATACCATAATATTTACACTAGTTGAAAAGTTTTTATTTTACAAATGTCTTCTCAGCAGGAAGATGTTTTACAAATTAAGGTGTTAACCCGAATGTAATGTGTCCTAAAGCTAAGGTTCTATTTGAAAATATTACACCCCCAGGCTAGATCCCAGGTATGTTGTGTAACTAGTCTCAGGCATGGTACTGGAGTTGACAATAAGTGATATTAATTGGTTTTACTAGAAACAAAAGCCAGAGTTACAATTGTTTCTCTATTGAAGTTAAACAGCAAAGTTTCTGCTAAGGAACTAAAAACATGTTTACTATTGTACACATATGGGCAGGATTTCTCCTTTTGATTTTCCACAGTGAAACTTGTTACTTCAACCTATTTACAGGATTTCTTGCTTCAGAAAGTTTTCACATAATCAAGTTGTCTATTGCCCTTCAAACCCAAGGATAGGTTTGTTTCAGAAACATTTAGTACTCTGAATAATGGTCAGCTTTACTTTTATAAACAAATCTTTCTTTTGCATCAGTGTGAATAAATGTTTTCCCGATGTTTGCCCTGAGCCGATTATCGTGCGAGAACCGTTGGAAGTGTGTACGTAGCTTTAGGCTACGTACACACGTGCAATGGTTCTCGTCCAATATTCGGCTCAGGGCTGATATCGAAGGAGAATTTTGCGTGTGTACAGGGCTCGTCATCCATCGTCCGAACGATCGTCCTGGCGGATCCACGAACGATGGATGACGAATCATCGTATTTCAAGTGAAGGGGGAGAGAGCACAGTGAGGTGCCGCTCCATCGTCCTCCCCCTCCCCTCTCCATAGAGTAAACGGTTCTGCATGTACAGCACTCATTCATGCATTGTGCAGTCGTTAGTCGTTGAAAAGAATCGTGAAAGATCCTTTCCAACGACAATTATTGCACGTGTTTACATAGCCTTACTGTCTGAATTCTGCCTCCAGCTGCAAATTTTGATGCTTGGCATACACTGTATTTCTGATGCCCAACTATTTCTGCTATTTGGTATCCAGGTTGTAAGAAATATATAATTGACAAGAGTGAAGATATAAACTTAATAGCATTTTGAAACAGCAAGTAAAGCACATTCCTATGTAGATAGAAAATGCCAAATGAAGCAATAGGTTCGTACATTGGGGTGAAGGCATGACATCCTTTTGTAAAACTCAAAAGTTTCTGATCAGAATGCAGAGTTACTGAAGGGAGTATATAAAATGTCAATATTGGAGTGCTGGATTGTTTTCCCTATCAGATAATTTTGTACTGTTGCATTCTGAGTTTTTGGGATTTAGCAGAGAAGCTAAAAACACACAAAAAGGAGAAGAATTTTTAGATCTCTTTCTTTTGAGCACAATGGGCCAAATTTTTTTAAGCTCTCCAAGACTGGAGAAGATAGATTAACATTGGAGAACCCAAGTGATCAAGCAAATATGGAATTAATCTGGTCTAGAATTGAAAACATTTGCCAATTATTAACAGTTATCCCATCATTTAATAGAAAGCTATCCAATCATAGTCTATCTTCTCCAGTCTTTAATTTATCAGTCACAATGTTGAAAACCCTAGAACAAAATGGAGAAGTGTGGAGCAAATATTTCTATAGTGCCATTGATATGAACAGGATCATAAAATACAAAATGTTTAAAGCTAAACTTGTTTTTTTTTGAGTAAAGAAGAACTGAATTAACAAATAAGTAAGTTGTGACAACATATGGCCTTGTGGAAATATGGTTAAACAATACCATATGAAAACTTATATCTTCTAAATGATATATTTCTTACATGCTGGACATCAAATATCACAAATAGTTGGGCATCAGAAATACAGTGTTTGCCAAGCACCAAAATTTGCAGCTGGAGGCAGGGGTTAACAAGGGCAGTAAAGGTGCGTACACACTTCCAATTTTTATCGTTCCAATCGAAGGACGAACGATCGATTGGGCAAAAAATGGTTCGTAAAAAAGTAACCAACGACGCCGACTAACGAGGAAACTCGTTGGAAACGAACGACGGGACCGGCGGATCGGATTGGACGACGATCGTTGAACATCGTTCGTGTGTACGGTCGTTCGTTGATCGTCCATGTTCAGAGCATGCGTAATGAACGAACGTTCGTTCACTTTCCTGTCGTGCACATAGTTCCTCTATCGCTCAAACGATCGTATCTATTGTGTGTACAATATCTACGAACGATCGTGTCGTTATCTCTATGTGCAGGATCGGTGCTATCGTTATCTCTATGTGCAGGATCGGTGCTATCGTTCGTATATATCGTGCAGGATCGTTCGTCGTTCGTTTTCCAACGATAATAATTGGAAGTGTGTACGTAGCTTAAGGTTTTACAGTAAAGCATGTGAGAACATTGCAGTATCATTATCACCTAATCACATTGCTTTATTACATATTATCTGATTTAGATTGTGCAGACCTGTGCAGAAATCCTCTGACCAACCAATAGAGTGGGGAATTGAGGAGTGGGGCTAGACCAGGGTAGACTGTAGATAGACTTCTGGAAGTTTTAACAGTTCATTAGCTTTGTCTGCTACTATTTGTCAGTTGCTGTTACACAGTATGTAAAAACTTCCTGTAAAAGAGTGAAAACCTATTATTTACATGATGAGAACTTATGGACTAGAGATGTCCCACCTGGATCCAGGAAAACAACCCCTTTAGGAACACTGTTTTCCTGTTGCCTCTGTCTTTTACATTTAAACAAATGTTTTATGTTTTAAACAACAGTGCAGCTGCCTGCATTCAGTGTGGTAACTCAAGGACAGCAGGGGTCTGCACTATTCAGAGTCCAATATCCTGAATATGTCAATACATACATGGAACCTGTGGTGTAATTTTGGATGCAAAGTTGTGCCAGAGGTAAAAAGAAACTATTTGAATTAACTTTTTTGTACTTTTTGTTTTCAAAAGGGCAAAACATGGGTAAATGTGCTTGTATGTGCCTAATATTTTTTTTCAAATATATACAATGTGATCTATGTACCTCAAGAGGCTCAAAGAAAAAAATTTTATTGTATAAAAACAAAAAAAAAAATTCTGTATTGTCCTCAAAAATGTGAATGATCCTACACTGCCCTCGGAGGCCAAAACATCCACCTATTCACAGAATATTCAAAGAAGATCAAGTGGAAACTTTGCAGACTGATTTGGCCTTAGTCTGCAAAAACAATAATAATAACCTTGAGGGTTTTGAAACGTGAAAAATTATAATTAACTTGATTCTGCCTCCAGCTGCAAATTGTGGTGCTTGGCATATATTTCTGATGCCCAACTATTTGTGCTATTTGATGCCCAGAATGTAAGAAATGTATCATCATGTAGAGTGAGGATATATTTTCAATAGCATTTAGGTAAAATCCCATTCCTACATATATACGAAATGCCAAATTAAGTAATATGTTTAGACAATATGGTGAATGCAGGACTTCCTTATTTAAAACTAGAATGTTTCTCATCAGAATGCAGAAGCACAATCGGATTTTCGCTCACATGCGCGTATTTGCGGTCCAGCATACTGAATGGAATATATTTGACGACAGTCTGGGAGTTTTGGAATAGTTTTGCACTGTTCCATATTACCTCTCCATGTGGGATAAATTGGATTTAGCAGAATAGCTAAATACACACAAAAGAAAGAGAATGATTTTTATATGAACTTTTTTGGGCACAATTAATCTAAATGAAGTGGTGTGGTCCTAAAACCTTTTTTTTATTGAGTAAAGAAGAAAAGAGTATAACAAATAAGTAAGCAATGACAACATATGGATGAACTGTCACAAATGTGAATAAATCAATGTGTATACAATAAGATATAAAAACTATACATATAATCATCAGACAAAAAAAATTAACAAGAAACGAAACTTTGGCTTCAGAAAATGCAAAATGAAAAAAACTTAGGAACAAGGAGAATCAGGGGAGCATATGAAAAACAGGGTGTCTTGGTATACTGATCACACTTTAAAACAAACGGTTAAAAAGGACCACAGGCCGGCTTATGGAGTGTTACATCTGAGCCTAGATAATAGGGAAGGGGGAGTAAAGAATTACAGCTATATTGACCAGGGATAAATAAAAGCAACAACATGATCATCATATAATTGCTTTAAGTCCCTCCATTCCAAGAAGTTGGGGAGAGAAGTTTTTTTCAATAAAGCTGGATAGGTTGTTTGGCAGTCCCAAAGAAGTATATAATAAAACATGTTTAGACAAAACTGATTAAATGCTATTAAACTACTAACTGATAAAGTCCCTTCTCATGAGGTTCAACAGGGCAATAACTGTCCAATTAGTGAAATTTGTCAACAGTATGTAAAATCTTTCTGTAAAAGAGTGAAAACCTATTGTTTACATGATGGGAGCTTATGGGCTAGAGGTGTCTCACCTGGAGCCGGCTGAGCTAGGAAAACATTCTCATCAGGGATACTGTATTCATTTTGCCTCTGCCTCTGTTTTACATTGAATAAAATGTTTTATGTCTTAAACAAAAGGGAAACTACCTGCTTTATATGGGGTAACTCCAGAACAGCAGGGGTCTGCACTATGCAGGTTCCAATATCCTGAACATGTTACAAACATTGAGTGGAACTTAAAAAAACAATGAATAGTTGCTGTGTTTTAGCAATTAGCCTATTTGGAATGTTAATCTTGCCCTTAATGTTAGGCTGCACTTTTGCTGCATACCAGCAGTTTGGGTGCAAAATTGTGCTGGAGGTAAAAAGGAATGACCCAAATTCACTTGTAAAACAAGGGTAAATGTGCATGCATTGGCCCTGATAGTTAATTTCAGATATATACTTACACAGAGGAGTGAGATCTGTATCCCTCAATTAACTCTAAAAAATATTTATTGTGAGTTAAAAGAAAAAAAAATAATTCTCCTCTTTTGGTGGTCATAGAAAGTAGTTTTGGTGGAAAACATGGCCACAAATTCACACAGGCAAAACGCCTAAAAAATGAACTTGCATCATGCCCAATATTTTATCAGATAGATAAATAGACAGAGGAGAGGGATCTGTTTCCCTCAAATAATTCTAGGAAAAGGATTTTATTGTAAATAAAAAAAAAACAATTTTCCTTCCTGTCTATTGGGGGTCATAAAAAAATCTTTTACCTTATGGATGGCCAAAACAATTTGAGTAAAGGGTGGACAAAAAGGCCAAAAATCAACAGTTCACTGCTGCGTACAATACAAATTAGTTCCACAGCAAGCTTTGTAACACATTTCCAAGTTTTGCATTTTTTGCATTGACTTTTTTTGCAGTGCCTAACCTTGAAGAAAGCAATTTCTGTTGCTGTTAGCTAAAAAGCAGAAGGCTTGAGAGACCCAATATGGCGGGATAAGACCAACAATCAATGGTCCACAGCTGGGTACCATACAAATAGGTTCCACAGCAAGTTATGTAACACGTTTCAAAGTTGTGCATTCTTTGCATTGACTTTTTATGCAAGGCTGAACCTTGAAGAAAGCCATTTTTTGTGGTTGTTGGCCAAAAAGCAGAACACTTGAGAGACCCAAGATGGTGGCATAAGGCCAAAAACCAATAATCCTTCATTTAAAATGTTTACACAAAAACTGATTAAGTACTAGTAAACCACTAACTGATAAAGTTCCTTTTTTACTTTGTCAATTACTTTGTCCAAATTGTGAAAATCCTCCACAGTATCTAAAAACTTTGTGTAAAAGTGGCAAAGCCAATTATTTATATGTTAATAACCTTATGAGCTGATGTGTCCCACCTGGAGCCAGCTGGGCTGGGAAAACATCTCATCAGGGATATTGTATTCATGTTGTCTCTGCATCTTTTTTTTTTTTACAGTTAATAAAAGGTTTTATGTATTAAACAAAAGGGCAGCTGCTTGTTTTAGGTGTAAAAACTCCAGGTCAGCAGGGGTCTGCACTATGCAGGTTCCAATATCCTGA
>NC_092864.1:33822407-33876912 GCF_032062135.1 Pyxicephalus adspersus
CTGTGGCTGTTGGGCAAAAAGCAGAAACATGAATGACCCAAACTGTAGGGCCAAGGCCAACAACCAATGGTCCATTGCTGGGTACCATACAAATAAGTCCCACAGAAAGCCAGTGACACATTTCCAATTTTTGTGATTTTTTTTATCTAACTTTTTATGCAGTGCTCAACTTTGATGAAAACCATTATTGTTGTTAGCCATGAAGTGGAAGGTTTTAGAGACCCAAGAAGGTGTGAAAAGGTCTACAACCAATGGTCAATTGCTGTGTGTTGCACTAATAAGTTCCACAGCAAACTATGAAACACATTTCCAAGCATTATATATTTTGTGTTTTAACTGTTTATGTAGTTCTCAACATACATTTATGTGACATCTCAATAATAAAAAAGGACATAGATTCTAAAGACGTCCTGTGATTAGTCCACACTGGCAATAGGTAGCTTAATAAGGCACCCTGACTATATCCCACATTTATTGAAAAAAAAAAGGGGAGACATTTCCACTCAAGACCACCAGTCCATAATTTTTTAGCTCAGGGATACATTTTCAGTATAGTATGTATATTTTTAACACGTGCTGAGACTGGGCACAACTTGTATATGCAGCAATACCCATTAGTTGTAGAAGGATGTTCCTAGCTCAGAGAGCGAATGTTTACCTAACCCCCCATGTTCAGCCCTTCCTTTGTCAAGCCATACCTTTGAAACTCAATCTGGAATATGAATGGGACCTGTTCAGGTTACTTGCTATGCGGCATTACACCTTTGGATTCCAAAATCTGTTAAACACTTGCATATGAAAGAGTGACTTTTGCTGTCTCCACTGATGGTAATTTGAACTATAGCTCCATGACCATCCCATCCATCAGTGACCTGTCCATATGTACCAGTTTTAGATTAGTTTGTAAATCTAGACATTTTAGGATCAAAAATGTAAAACAAAAAGTTAGCTAGCTACAAGTTGGGGCTCATCTAGGGAAATGGTAATGGACAGCTTGGAAAACTTGAGCCAACTGGTATTATTCACTGCCAATACTACCACTGAAAGGCCAGCACCTGAAGTACCATTGGGAAACCAAACCTATGACATATTCACATTGGTGGTTTCACTACAATAAAAAGAAAAATGGGTTAATATTAGACATTAGAACAAATGTTTTTTTTCTCCTGGTGGCTGCATTTTTACTCAGGAGCCACGTGCAGTTCCAAGGGTGATTTGCTGCCCCAACCACCTAGACTACTTGCTATTGCATATACAATCATTTTAGTTTTTTTTAGTTTTCAGTTACAATAAAAATTGCATCTCTTTGCAAGGCAATGCAATGGTTACAACACTACTAAGTGTTTGCAATGGTTACCATTTTTTTGCGCCTGGGAGCTGTAAACGCTGTGAACATGCTTGTATTATATCTAAATATCAAAACATTGTCTTTGAGCTAAATAAGGAAGTTTTATTCCCAATCATATTGCTTTCTCTTTCACCGGATTGGGAATAAATGAGAAATCTTCAAATTGGAACATTTTTTTTGCAAGGGCAGGGGTTTTCCTTACTAAAAGGAGATTCTGGGGTCCTAATGTGTGATAAAAGACAATTCTGGGGAACATAGACAATGATATGTAGTTTGCTGATAGGAGTGGATAAGGTTCAGAATCCTGCAGGTGTATTGAGTAGCTGGAGGACCCCTTTAGCTGTTCTTAAAACACCATTGTTATCATGTACACCATGGGGAATTTTATATCATAACGATTGATATTTTTTTGAATAACCAGCAATAACGTTCGTTATGAAAATGTTTTCTATTAATTTCATCTCCAGGCCATAGCTCAGGTAGCGACACATATAAAAGGACATAAAGCATCCCTTTTTCATGTAAAATAAGAGCGCTAGTTCCCACCAATGAGGGAGCACACCCACATTGCTTATTCAGTCTCTAAGCTATTGCATTGACCACATGAATAGGTTACCATGGCACCGCCCAGTGGGCGTGTTCACTATCGGGCTGTCAGTAAGGTCTATTTAGTCGGCAGCAGAAGCGCACACTCAGTACAACTACGGGGGGGTAACTAGTTACTTTGCTGCTACTCACGTGACGAAGCGGGCTTCCGGCTCAGGCTCTACGGAATTTCCGGTGATTGTGACGCATTGGGTCTCCGCGACTGTGACGCTCGGCTCTGTGGGCTGGTGCCATGGCTGACTGCCGAACGCCGACTCGCTGGTTCTTCACCCGGGAGCAACTGGAGAACAGCCCGTCAAGACGCTGCGGAGTGGAAGCAGATAAGGAGCTCTCCTACCGGCAACAAGCGGCCAACCTCATCCAGGATATGGGCCAGCGCCTCAATGTGTATCCTTTTCTCCATACTTCTCATGCCGCGGCCTAGTGCCGGCTGGGAGCCTGCGGCCTGGGTTTTTTCGGGTTTCTGAGGTGGGGAGCTGCGGGAAGGGCGGTGGCCTGGTATCCTTGTGGATGTGCGATATGCTCTCCCGACCTTGCCGGCCGTCGCCCCCTGAGTCTGGGGATACGTGCGGCCTATACCGGGCCGGTGGGGGGATGCGGCCTGTACAATGTCACTTATTGTTACCGAGGAGGGTTTACTATACATCCCGGCTGCAGCCAGCTGTGTGTCCTGACCTAAGGCCGGCTCCAGCCATTGTGCGCCAATCCAAAGTTACATAGCACTAGACTTAGCCATCAGATCAGTATGGGCTGCAGAATTGTTATTATTAAACAGGTTTTTTATAGCGCCAACATATTGCACAGCGCTGTACATAAATAGGGGTGGCAAATGACAGACAGTGACACAGGAGGAGGAGAGGACCCTGCCCAGAAGAGCTTACAATCTAAGAGTTTTGGGAAGCATCACAATTATCAGTCAGATTTTCTGAGGCTTTGTATTTATCCTAAACAAAGTCTTTTTATAACCTTGGTTTTATGTTTTTAGCAAATCTTGCTTGGCTATTGTCACCCCATAGTCACAGGACTATGAGCAAGTCTTCATTTTACCTATAGACAGATTTCTAGCTTGCAGCGTAGAAAGTGGGTACAAGTGTTTGATTTCGCAGAGAAGACCGGGGTGCTGCATTGCTATCCAGATCATTGCTTTGTGATTTTAGCATTTTGGGGTCTCTGTAAAATCTCACACAATCTGCTTAGTCTGGTTGTAAAGTTGCTCAGTTTTTGTTTTGTGTTGGTTGTATGCATTTTGCAGAATTTTAGTTCTTTTATGGACAGCTGTGTTTCAGATAGAAACTATGAACTCCCAGCACTGCAAGGCTTAAAGCATGGTTTTACTAAAATGTGTAAACTTTGTTACAGAAGAGATGTTTTAGTTCTCCAGTAAGAACGGCTTCACAGCCTTTTCCCCAGCAATTATTATTTGCAATGTGGGGGAAATCAGATTTAGTGTCCAAACATCTTTGTTACATTCAGTAATAGTTACAACTGGTGCCAGATTTGTATTTTTACATTGTAAAGATCTTTCAAACTGTCCTATGCATAGAAGGAAGTGAGATGAAATTGCCAAAAGTGTAAAAAATATTGCCCTCTTATTACTAGGACATTATTTCCTGCTTTGTTTTAGTGCCAAATGTTTGCATCTTAGTTCACTTTGTCTACTGTAATTGATGTAATGTAAAATAGAGGGGTGAATCGTCCCTGCGGGAGTGCAATGAATGCTTGTAAGTTTATTTCAGATAATCTTTAAATCAGGAATGATGCTGCAAAAGAAACTTGGTGTTAAATTTTGCAACCTTTTAGGGTTTCTTTTCACCATGCAATGGATAGTTTTAGACTGCAATATGCATACACTAAAACATAACCTGTGTTATAGCTCACAACAACTCTACAAGAAATTGACCCTAAATATAGAACAGGTGAGATTTTTCACCTAAATGCATTAATCACTTTATAGTGTAAATTAAATCTGAAAGAAATGATTGCACACCTTTGGTCTGGATTTGTTAAATGGAATTAGTAAAATAATGTAAATAGACTTTAGAAAATGTAACAATTTCTTTATTATAGGAGAAATGATTAAGAAATTGAATTACTGTTAGTGTTTATGTAGTCCTTTATAAAAAAATATATATATTGAGAAAATGTATTCAGTATACATTTTTATATGTATATGCTATGCTTTTGTTTATTTTCATTTCCAAACTGGTTCCTGCTTTCCTTAACCTAAAATAAAACTACAGATCCCAGCTAACCATCAACACTGCCATTGTTTACATGCATCGATTTTACATGCATCACTCGTTTACCAAATACCACAGACATGTAAGTATTGCTCTTTTTATTCTCTTGCTAATAATGAACTGTTTTTATTTTGCTGAATTGTTGCAAAGTTGTGGCTTATGTTTTTGTACTTTATGGTCTTTTTTAGGTGAGATACAAACTGCTGGGTTTATGTGGAACAATCGCGTGTTTTGTAAAACTCAACTAAGACTAGCTAAACATTTTTCTAGCCCTGTATCTTTTTTTTAATGCCTTTGGCACTCTGGGATTACTTTTTGGTGGCCATAATAGCCTGTTCCTTGTGTGTTTGGATATCCTTTAATTTATTTTAATGCAAATAGTGGAAGTGGCTGATTTGTACCCTAATAGGATCAGCATGTTACAGGTCTCCATGGTAGGGGGGATGGAGACCTGTACCTAAATGGTACCTGCAGCAGAGAATAGTCAGGTCTTTTCCACCACTAGATGGATCTGTGTTGTATGTTTATTTCATCTTTGTATTTAGTTTGGAAGACAGCATTGCAGCAAACTAGTGTGTTGACTATGCAGGATAAAGAAACTGGTTTTGATTTGTTCTTGAAAGTGGTCATGGACTGACTTCAGATTGGTAACACAGGCAATACAGACGGTGAACTAACCGTTGTGATTGTGTTGTATAACTGTGACTTGTCTTTCACCAGTGTTTGTTGTTGGTTTAAAATGACATAAATATTCTGTATTCTTGCTTATTATCAGCAGTAAACTCTTATAATGAAAAAAATAGCCTGCTCATTATCTTACTGTCCAGACAACTTCTAGTACATTCTTTGTTTACCTTTTGACACCTTTTCCTGGTTTGGTAAAGGTGTTTTGTGCAGAAAACAATCAATACACAGGGGATCTGCCCTGGCTTATTTAACACCTGTAAATTGTTTCCTCTTCTTTGTAATGTTTGTGCTTGAGTGGATTAAACAATTGGATTGCTGCTTTAGGAAATAAAATGAAGTTTTAGTTTCCCCGTTAATTGCTGTTTTGTTATAAGTGCTTGTTAATTGAAATAGCAAGAGTAATAAGTAGTAAAAAATGGTTAAAGATAAATATTTTTTTGTGTATTTGGCCTTGAAGTCATAATACATTTAAATATACACAGGTTTCTATATCATGGCTATAAGGGTTCTGGAATAATGGCAGCAGCAAATGATGGTCATTGTTGTGATGGTAATCTTAACATAAGCTTATCTAACATTTATCTACTTGGGTGAACAAAGCTGCAGAGTATCTGTAATACTCTTCACCCTCCTTTCCTGCACATACTACGTCCTGCCATAACCTCCACATTCCATTCATGTACACATTATCCTGTCGTGCCATTTGCAGTCCTTTCTTTTGCATATAATGCCTGCTTGTCATACTCTGTACTCCTCTTGTACATACTGTCTGCTGTTATACCCTCCGCACCTACAGTCCACCTACTGCCATCCAAACTCCCTATCCTCTGCACTTCCATTCTACATATTATGCAAACTAAATCTCGTGTTGAGCTTTAATGTTCCCAGTTGGAATATGCATACTTTGACCAATATAACCCAGCAGTTTGAGGAAATTATTTAAATGTTGTCTTGCTGAATATTAGCTTAGCGTCTCCAAAAGGTTACTGTCTATAAAAGAAGTTGGTGTACTCCTGGCAGCAGCTGCCTTAACACTGCCTTGTAAGTGTTAATGGGGTTATCCAGTGTTTCCCATCCCTTTATTTTTTCTTCCTTAACCTATGCAGATAGGCATCCAAAGCAAAAAATGCAGTCCAGGGTTTTTTGTTGAATAATATCTGTAAAGCAAGAATGAGCATCTTTCACATGTACATGAATATATTCATCATTTTATTGTCATTGTTGATGTCTTGATCTTTGGATGCTGTTGCAGTATGTCTAAAGTTAAATCAAAAATCAATATTAACGTTAGCAACTTTGTCAGATTATTGCAAATGGAAATTGTGAATGGGTCCTGCTGGTTTTCACAGCACATGAATTAAAAATCTACTCAAAAAAGTTTAGCTTTACATTTACTTTGGGTAGATGGATCAGTCAAAAGTTTAGACTGAGTAAATGAATAGAGGCTAGTTGGTTATCAAGAAAAATGATTAAGGCAAACATTTGTTTCTTTTGAATACCCATTCTTATGCATGGGAAACTGTTTCTGTGAAGTTGGGTTCACATTACAAAAAGTCTTATTTTATTGGATTTTAGTTGCCGGTAGTGTGGCCTCACAACAGTTGTGTGTACTCACCTAATTGTTTTGAATGTAACAATGCTGATCACACTTCTGTTGATCTTGTAGCAAAATTAGCGTTAAGGTTAAGGTCAAACAGACTGGCTGACAGATTTGCATTGATGCTGGTTCTAGCTTTATACCAACCTCAATGTCAAGACATATTTTTAAATGCAAAATGTGGTTGATCATAAACAAAATAATAAAGTTGCCTTTCTCGCTGCTTTTTTATGCAGATAATTTCACCTACTGCATTGTTCCTGGCTGCCAAAGTGGAGGAGCAGCCTCGAAAACTTGAACACGTTATTAAAGTGTCCCATGCTTGTCTTAATCCACTAGATCCACTGTTAGACACAAAAAGTGACGTAAGTAATTTACCTTATTTGTCTAATGGGAGTTAAAATGTTTCTTTGGTTATGGATTTCACTCCTTTTTTTGGATACTTTGAATTATTTGATATCTTTTTATTTACTGGATATTAATAAGTGTGTTCTGATATTTCTAGGCGTACCTGCAGCAAGCTCAGGAGCTTGTAATACTTGAAACTATACTGCTACAGACCTTAGGTGAGTACTTGCAGCCTGTTGTGAAATATCTTCTAGATTAAATCAAATGTAATGAGGTGAATAAACTAAATAAGAATATATTTAGGAAACTATACCTTTTAAGATCTGGATAAATGTTTTTTAGAATGTATGGCTTGAATTTATAGATATATAATTTATTTTTAGCCTGCTTTTGAAAATGTTTTTTTTTTCAGAATGGTATGGTTGTATTTTCAGTCAAAGTAACATTTTTTTGATCAAATAAACAGAACTGTCTTTTCATTTCCCTAAGGTTTTGAGATCACCATCGAGCATCCCCATACAGATGTTGTCAAATGCACCCAACTAGTCAGAGGTTTGTAGTTGTTACTTTAAAGCAATCTATTTTATCTTTTTAGTATTTACGTTGTTTAATGGGGGAGTCCAAATATATCAGTATCTGATGTATACATCATATACATGAGTCCACATCAATATATACTGGGTGTGTACTCCATAATGACCATATTTATTCTTGGGTAATTCTTTAACTGCATCTGGTATCGTTTACTGGTAGATAATAGTCAAGGGGCGAAAAGTGTTTTCATTGTAAAATTTATTTTCACTTCCTCAGTAGTACAATGAGAGACCAAAAGTCTTGTAGGGGTGGGTTTGACTTGTGAAAGACAGGGCTGAGTTGGAACTAAATCTTCTCAGCCCTCTCCCATAGATCTCTAACCTATTGTAGGCTAACATCTCACCAAATAACTTACCTTTCTTTCTAACAAAGGTTCAGAAATCTCAGTGCAGCATGGTCAGTAATTTTCCATGCACTTAAACTTGATTTTTCTTTTATATCACTATCTATGGGGGGGCTGAAAGTATAAATTCTGTTAGAATTCTTGGGCAGTTTCAAATATTGTCCTAATGAGGATAAACAGTTTGCTTTTAGACTAAAATGTTTATATACAGTTGTTTTTTTACTTGGAACTAATTTCTTCTTTTCTCTTTTCTTTTGCAGCAAGCAAGGATTTGGCACAGACCTCCTATTTTATGGCTACCAACAGGTGGTTATCCTGAACCTTTATTGCACAGTAGCAGCACACTATAGCTTTCTTTACTGCAGGGTCCCCCTTCCTGTGTCTTATTAGCCTTGGTTCATAGGGGGGTACTGGGCTGTTCTATGTGGCCTAGTCTTTCCCCTGTGTCTAACGCTCTGCACTGTAGGCAGACCTCTGACACAGAGGGGTAATTTGCATAACAGGAAATGTAGTGTTGCTTTCTGATCAGTTTCTTGATTCTGAGTGCATTTGCTAAACTGGTAGCCCTGAATAGAATCTAAAGAGCTAAACTTACCTTATGGTACGGTAAGTAAATTATGCTTAAGCTTCTCATTTAAAATTAATATACCTAACCTAGTCTTAAATATAGTCTATATATATTTTTTTATATAGTTTTTTTTCATTTTTAATGTTAGTAATACGTAAACATTATTTTCAAACCAACTACACAATAAAGATGAAGATTTGTATAAATACTAAATTCATCTTGTACATATTTCATAGCCCATTAATTTATTTACCAGACTCAGAATCCAGATTCTGACAAATCATTTTGGTTGTTATTCTCTTCAGGTTAATAAAAACTCTGTTTTGTTTTTCCAGGAAGCTGGCTTATTTCTTAGTAAACTGCAGCCATGGTTGCATGGCTGCAGTTTTTCCCTTTGGATGATGTCGCCATTTTGTTTTGTCCTGACAGGACAGTTGGCTCCCAAAAAACATAATGGGCAGTGGACTTGTCTTGCAAGCCCAGTGCCCATCATGTAGATGTCCTCCAATGCTGATGTGCTGGGAATATGCGGGTTGCTTTGATGTCTTCGTAACAATTTTTCCCATCAGAGCCCAATGGAATGTTTTTTCCCCTTAGCAGTTCTGTTTTTCTGAGAGACTGCCCACAAATATTGTATTTTGCAGCCACAGTTCATTTAAATTTATCTAGTCATTGTACAAATTCAGTTTTATGTTGCACATGTTCTGAAATATGTTCACTTGCACATGGTTTAGTTGGTTTGAAATGTTTGGCTTTTCTGTGTCTAGATTTCCACATTGTATTGTTTTACTTTACAGGTGCTTGTTGAAGGTTTTTAGAGAGCTGGGCACATAATACTGATTACTAGTTTACTCATTCCTGCAAGCCCAGTTGGTTTAGTACCGCTAAGGCCCTATTAACAAACAACTTTCAATGGGGTCTTCCACAGTAAAGGAACAGGTACTTAGCAGGCAGCACAAGATACCACAGTATTACCCAGTTCTAGTTCCTTTAAGGATAGAAATTTTGTGGCATGGTTTAAATTGACATTCTTTGTGTTAAGGGACAATTCCTATAATCTTTTTTTTTTTTTTTTTTTTTTTTTTTTTTTTTTTTTTTTTAATTGAAAGCACAAACCTGTAAAGAGGCTGAATACTCTTCTCTTCCGGCTGCACTGTTCAACAATGCTCCTTTGCAAACAACTGATGTTCCAAAGTCCTAGGAAAACTGACACTTCCAAGAAGTCTCCCCGGTCCACTTGGATATCACTGGTTCCTCCCTTTGACCTCACATCACTAATGTATCTTACTGTGAGGTGAAAGAAAGGAACCAGTGAGCATTGCAGATGACCACAGAGATTGACGTTCTCAGAAGTGTTTGTTTTTGCTGGAGACTTGGAATGACCAGTTGTCTGCAATGGAGCAGCATTGCGTGGTGCAGGCGGCAAAAGAAGTAAGTATCGGCCTACCATTCCCCTTTAAATTCTGAGATGCCGTACAAGGAGCATCTTTAGGGGTTGGCTTACATGGTATGTCCTACCAACTGATGTAGTCCTAGAGAAACATTTTAATTCTGAATAGAATATATATCTTAACCACTCGTAAATAAATGTATGGATTCCACTTGTATAGCCTAGCGCTATGCATATATTTTAGGTCTGTTTATATAAAGGATTGTTTATATAAGGGTTCTTCACTGACTTGGACACACATGAGGGCATTGTGAAGGAAGGAGTAGCCACTCTGTACTGTCTGCTATATCGTGTGCACTGTAACTATGGTTTTTGTGACCCTGTGTGTAAAAGACTGCAAAGTGGTTGCAGGTGCCAGCATTTTTTTTTTCCTGTTCTGTCTCAGGCATGCTTTTTAGGAGGTTTTCAGTAATTATATCAAATGAGCTGCTTGTTCTGACCCATATCCCATCTTCAAGGCTTTGCTTTCATTTTCAGCAGTTGGGGGTTAAAAGAAATGTTTACATTCTGACACAGGGTGTGTCCTAATCATTGCTTCAACACAGTGATGTACACAGGAAGGGGATCCCACCATTGCTTTCTAGAATGATTCAGATTTCTGTGCCAACATTTTTTATGTATTTATTTGGTATAAGTGAGTAATAGTGTTCTTTTGTTTTTCCCCTTATTTACAGCCTTCACCTCACTACATTTTGCCTGCAGTACAAACCTACTGTAATTGCATGTGTTTGCATTCACCTGGCTTGCAAGTGGTCCAATTGGGAGATACCTGTATCGACGGATGGCAAGCATTGGTGGGAATATGTGGACCAAACAGTTACATTGGAATTGCTGGATGGTAAGAATGATGGTTTATGTTCAGATTAGGGAAGCTTCTTGTAAGACTTGTTTTGATAGCTTTATATCTTTCCAAAGTGAGGCAAATTCCTTTTTACAGATGCCAGCTGAGCAGACGTACTCATTTGGAACACACCTAGTGCTCTAGTGACAAATGTATAATCATGTATAAAATGAAGCATCACTCAGGTCAATTTTATTATTTGGGTCATAATTGTGTAGATGCTGCCAAAGGCTTATGGGTATAGGATATTAGATTTGTATGGGGAAAATGAAGTGATCCTAAATCTGCATAATAGCAGTCAGTCCTTGCTTATGCAATCATTTTTTTATGTATTTTAGAATTGACACATGAATTCCTGCAAATACTAGAGAAAACACCAAGCCGCCTAAAGAAGATACGCAACTGGAGGGTAAACAGTTTTATTCTTTAATACCTTTGCAAATGTCCATTTAGATCAAATCAGCAACTCCAAGTGTATTTTTTTTTATTTATTTAAATGTTTCATGTTTGCCAGGTTGCTACTTGCTACAATTGTGGTAGTTTACTGTTGACTTTGTGTAGGACTTGCATTTGTGATATAGAATTTCTGCAAAATTCATTTGATATAGCAAGGTATTTAGTCATGAATGTTTTGTTTACATTTAGCCAATGAAAGTACCCAAATTTTATTTAGTTTCAGATACTTGCTTTCAATGTACCTTTAGCCAGTTAGTCTGCTTCTGCTCTTTTCAATGTTGAGTCTGCAGGCTAGGTGTAAAGAGGGGGGACACTACCTCAAAACTTTGTTATATAGTTTATAAATGAAACAGATTTTTCACAACACTTACAACTACTTTTACTGGTACAAGAGCTTTTTGTTAAGCTACTTGCCCAGCTATTGACTTAAAAAGAAAAAAAAATACTAAAAGAAAAAAAAAATTAAAAAGAAAATACATTTTTATTAATACTAGGCTTCTGATTTGTATTTTAATTTCAACTGTTGTTTTTTGTGTATTTTTTTATATATAGTTATATTGAATTTTCTAAGCTTTATACAATTACAATTTTCTTTTAGGCTACCCAAGCTGCAAGGAAGCCCAAAGCAGATGGACAGCTTGATAACTCCATTCTCAACTCTTCCTTAGTCCCAAACTCTATTTTGGTGGACCCTGTTGCTGGTATCACTGGTGCCAGTTTTCCAAAGCCCTCAACTTCAGCATTTCCGGCACCTGTAGCCCTGAACTCAGGAAGCATGCCCATTCAAGGAACCCATAACTCGGATGAACTGCCAATTATAACGATGCCTGGTACTTCCTACGCCATGGCATCTCATCACGAATGGCCTCAACACCCTGAGCAACCCAGAAATGATCAATCATTCACCCAAAAGCAAGATGGTTCCCTTGCATCTGGTCAGTACAATATGACTGCCACTCAGCTCCACCCTGGCTTACATCATCGGTCTGAGAAAGGTTCTGAGCATGCAGTGAAGCAGGAACACACTCACAAAACATCCAGCAGCAAACACCATGGACAAATTTACGCTCCACCTGTGGCAATGTCCCATAAAATGTCTCTGGACAAGTACAGAGAGAAACGAAAGCTTGAATCTGAGATTGATGTTCGAGATCAGATAGTATCTGTCCACCTTGATCAGCCCCAACAGCCTCACAAAAAACACGTGCAAGTTCCTGGCGGTAGCTCCGTCTCCTCACCTATCAAAATGAAAATTCCTATTTCTACCGCAGAGAAAACAGATAGACATTCTTCCGACAAAAAAGATAAAAGCGGCTCCCTGAAGTTGCGGATACCTATCCCTCCGACGGAGAGAGGGTCAAGTAAAGAAGACTTAAAAATGAAAATAAAAGTGTCTTCTGCTGACCGACACAGCTCATCTGACGAAGGCAGTGGCAAGAGTAAGCACTCGAGCCCACACGTCAGCAAGGACAAGCACAAAGATCATTCTTCAAGTCGGCATCACAGCAGCCACAAGCATTCCCATATACACTACAGCGGTGGGAGCAGCAACAGTAGCAATAAACTTTGCATGGATGGGATGCCAACGACCGTTTTACGGAGTCCTGTTGGTGTGCCCAACGATGGTGGTACCTCGAGCTCCAGCTCCTCAAGGAAGAGGCCGCATTCCAATGACGCCTCTTACAACCACCACACCAAAATGAGCAAAAGTTCCAAAAGTTCAGGTAGTGCCACTAGTTCATCTGTTAAGCAGTATATATCCTCGCACAACGCTGTTCTTAACCATACATTACTCCCTCCCCCCCCTGTCACATACCAGGTGGGCTACGGGCATCTCAGCACGCTTGTCAAACTAGAAAAAAAGCCTGTGGAGACCAACGGCCCTGATGCCAGTCACGAGTACGGTGCAAACAGCCAGCACATGGACTACAAAGATACATTCGACATGCTCGATTCGCTGTTAAGTGCCCAGGGAATGAACATGTGATTAGCTCTTTTTAATTTTAACGGCTTCTCCCTGCCCACTCCTCCCCCCCATCACCTTCCCAACTCCCTTTGCCTATTCCCCTTTTTAATGTGTAAATATTATATATATATTTCTTTTTAATTTAAAAAAAAAAAGTTGGTATGGAAAAAAACTTCCTTATCTAACCAATGGTAACAACCGTTGCCACAATTTCAATAAATCTTTAAATGCTGCTCTTATCCCTCAAAAAAGAGGTTTAGTGAAAATATCTATCTCCACATACGATAGTGTTATAAATACTGTAATTGCATGGAAGGTGCAAAACAAAAACAAAACTCAGTATTTCTTCAATTCTATGAACATATTAGAGCGGAAGGGTATGCTTCTAAGTCGATAGATTGCTTCAAGCCTGGTTGACTCTGCCTTCAGCGTTGGCTACCCAGCAGTTTTTTGATGCTTAGATTTTGTCAGATGTGTGTTTAAATTTTTTTTTTGTATATTTAAAAAAATGTATGTATGATATGCATGCCTCATAGATAAAGGGATAAAACAGAATATACAGACAACTGTTTACAAGAAGGTGGAGAAGAAAATGTACATACATTTTTGTATGTTTAGATATACCATAAAATACTCAGGTTTGGAGCTGCTTGTAAGAATAACAATATACAGATTTAACTTTATTTTATCTCGTCATAGTCCATCAAAAGTCCTAAACAAAAGAAATACAACTTCTCATCTCCTTTTGAAAAAATAATTCTATTTTGTGCTACAGTGGCCTGGAATCAGTGGGCTTTTGTGGCACTAAGACAGTTAAACTGTAGGCCTTAATGGAATCAGCTTAAAAACCACTAAAGAGGACGTTTTGTTGTAACCCATGGAGGAGACATCCCTGTATCCATCACCAGAGCAGCAGTAGGGGGCACGTGGCTCCTTTTTACTTTTTTTTTTTTTATTGTTTTTAACATGGTAACTGGCTCTTTCTCAGTCCTCAGGGTTGCGAAGGAAATAGGAAAAAAAAAGAAAAAAGCAAAGTTTACATAATCTTTTGCTGTGAAGTGCATTTTAAGTGTTTATTGGCTTGATGCAGTAATATAGACAAGAGTTGATAATGGTATTTGTAGGTTCATGTAATAAAAAAAAAACATTCATTTGTAAAAAAAACAAAAACAAAAAAAAAGAGAGAAAAAAAACCTTGTAGTGATCGGTTAAGTTTTATTTTTAACAAAAGTTATTTTATTAGCTTATGGGATCACTGTTTTTATTGGTGTGTCAGAATGTACTTGTCATTTTGCCAATTCATGCATTTTCCGAATAAATGCAGTCTTCACACAAGAGTCAAAATTGCTACCCCATTTTTATTTTTTTCCCAGTGGGGCAGTTTTCCCTTTTTTTTTGTTAATATTATAAAGCATTGTACATTGTAAGATTAGACATTGGAGGATTTCATCTTTCCTTTATTTGTGTCCCAGTGGAAACACCTGCCCCTCCATTCGATCACTGTCTATTTGCGTCTGGATGTTGAGTGTTCATAGTATGTGCAGTCTGTTATAATGAAATTGTAGATATTTTTTTTTTTTTTTTTACTTTTTCTGTTTATTTGCTCGTTCTAAAACTTCTTAGGCCTAACCAGTGACTAGTCTTTCTCATTTACTGTACATGTACTCAATGCTGACAGACCATAAAATAAAGCGTATATTTTTATTCATATTTTGTATTTGAAAAGTACTGTATGCACTATTGTTGGTCACTTTGGGGTGGGGGGTTTAGAAACTGGAAAGTGTGTGTTAATGTAAGACACTGTTCCTGTTAAATGCCTGTGTGAATTGGTGGGAGCTATTTTCCTGAACAAACCTTGCAGCCTATCTGTCCATTAGGAATGCTTGATAGGAAGTGAGGTCCTAAGCTCCTGCAATGTAGTTTACATGAGATAACTGCCCTGGCCACGTGGCAGAATTTAGTGGAACAGGTTAAACAAGCTCTGGGGCACTGCAGGACATGTTGTCTGGACTGTAACACTGTATACTTGGGACATTCATATTCTGCTCTAATGCTATATACCCAGACATCATTTTTATTGTTAGTCAGATTTTTGGGTGAATGCACAGGCCGTGACATTTGAGATGGTCCTAGCCAGTATGCAATTTTTTTTTAATGAAACAGTGGGCATCCTTGCTATAAACCAATGACTACTCTCTAGCCTTACAGTGTATACATGTATTATTGATATTGTTAAGACAGAATGATAATAAATGTAAATACATCTTTGCGCGATGACTTTATACCTGCATCTTCTTTTTTTTTTCTATATGTGTTCTGGATATTTATTTGTGTGTGTGCCTCTTCGACATTTATTTAGTACATAGCTGAGGAATTCATGGCCATTGCACCCAAAAATTGGGCTGCCATGTGTAAATCCTAAACATTTTCCTGCTCTGATTAACTTACTACTGAATATACTGGCCCCTGAAATGATGGCTCCTTTTAGCCTACAATCTTTAGGGATTGTTCTTCTTTTGCTTTTAGTTTTCTTTTTAACCTTTGTCTTAAAACAGTTCTTACAGGCCATGAAAAAATAAAGCAGCCAGCACATTTAAGAGCATATTTAGAAGATACAAAAAATTTCTGATCTTGCCTAAATTCAGTGTCCTTGTCACTTCTGTGGGCTTAAAAAAAGGCTTAAACAATTCTATCACTTATGTAAACCTCTAGTCCCATCAATCCACCATATAATGGGCATACAAAAAAGCATATTTAAATTTCAGCCTCTAACAACCAAAATTTTATCCTTAGATAACATAAAGAAGTGAGTGTTTGTAGCTTTACAGTGAAAACAAAGGTAAAGACAGAAAATTAATACAGCCATATGTCCTCTAAAGACTGCTAAGCTGTAATTTTCCATTTGTCTAGATATGCTTTAAATCCAAATGCATTCTATAAATGACCATTGCTAGTCCTTTTTCTTACCCATTAATATTATCTTACTATTATTAATAAACGGGTACAGTGTTTTACATTAAATAGCACATTGTACTTGCACTTGGAGGTTGTAGGTCCTTATTGTCAACTCCTTAATTACTAGATAGTAGCTTGGCAACTCTAAAATATCACCTTTATCTGAAGGCTGGGCAATAATATGATGCTGCACTGTAATTAGCTGGGCCATCAGCCAATTGAAAATAATTGAAAAAAGGGGATGGTGTCATGTATTCAGACAGATAGAATAGTGAATAGAAAAAAGCTGTTTGACATTAAAGGCCTCCTATTAACGACAATAGTATGATTGCTGGCTCCTTATATCTCAGCTTTGCAGTGAGACATTTTTACTGGATTTTTCAGTTATTCCGTAATGTAGTGGCAATTAGACTTAAAGCAGAACCAAAACTGCAATACTCATCCTTCCCCATTTCCTCGCAGAGTGCCACAATCTTTTTTTCCCTTCCTAGATAATTATCTTAGGCCATCTTGATTGGCATGTCTGGGTGACCCAATTCCCGCCCAGGTGTATGGAGAGTTCATTGCTGGTTGTTCTTTAGCTTAACCGATACCTGGAGTGAGGCCTACCTGACCTGGAGTTATCAGGCAGGTAGGATAGATTATTGCAGAAGGAACATCACCTGTCCCTTCCTGCAATAATGTTTTGCCTGATTGTGGATTGGAACTTTAGTTACTCTTTACGGTTGGTATCATGCCGCTGATGGATTCTAAGTACTGTGAAAGGAACAAATGTGTAATTGACTTTCTTGCCCTGGTCAGGTACCGATCATTTTCCATCAACCTTATCAACAATATAAGGTATGAGTGCGGCATTTACCTTACTTATGCACACCATACTAATGCTTGAAAAGACTGTTTACTATAGGCCAGAAGACATTGTTTTCTGTATTTTTCCCAATTGTGGTCTACCTATAGATTCAGTAAAATTCCTATATGTATATTGGACAGTGATACATTTTTATTATTTTTTGCTTCCGTTCCAAACCACACCAAACGTAGATTTTAGCAAGATTTGATTGATGTATCAACTTGAATTCCAGGGGTTCAACAAATATTACATTAGCTATTTAGGATTTTTTATAAATAGGTCCCCACCTTTCCCTGTTTTCAAATGCTCCATTTTGCATAGAACAGTTCTCTGTATGTTTTAGGTGGTTGTCCATCTCTTCTGCAAAGCACTGTCCTATATCACATGTAGCATTTGGTTAAATCTGACTAGATGCTATAGCCCTTTACACATCCTATTTATCAGTCTGCTTTTGTTATCATTCTTATATTTTACACCAGTGTCATAACCTTCCTAACCAAGTATCAGTTTTGTGGTGTTTTTGATCATGCTTTAGAGCTGTTTCCCCCCTTACTGTCTGCATGCTTTTCTCTTACCTTTACTTTGAGCATTTTCATCTTCATTTTATCCATCCAAAGGATCTTCTAAAATCAGGCATGCTTTAGATTTTCTTCACTAGCCTTACCCTCAGTTGTTTGTACCTTGTAGTAAACACTTTATATTTACTTGCATGCCTTCTTCTGTTTGTAGATTCAGATGACAAATGGCCTACCTACTGGAAAGTGCGCTTAGCTTAGTTAAAACTTTTTTTTGTATTAATAGAATTTTAAAATCACTTAGCACTGACACTTTGTGAGCATCTTGGCTTCATGGTGTTGCTTCACTCCCCAACTATATTTCCTCTAAGAATATACCAAATTGTTGATTTGGCCACACTGTTGTCTGATGGTCCCCTTTCTCAGCCTAAAGTTGTCTGGCTTTATATTGACAGCTCTTGGACATCATATATTTCATTGGCTTGACTTCCAATTGCAAATTCTAAACTTGGACTTTAATTCAGACCTTTTACCTTCATAATTGTTGTTGAAGTCACATGGGAATTTCCTTCACTGGTCGTGAAACAGCTGATCAGTTTATTGTTCAATTGCTTTTCATTTTGAAAAGAATTTATTTCAATATATGGCGTAGTCATTTCTAGGCATTCAACCAATAAGGATGTATATTCTTTAAGTGCAGTCTAGCAGTGTGTACTTCTAGCCTTCACTGGTAACTCAAAATCAAACCTTTAAAGGTAAAAAGATAAAGTAACATTACTTCATCCATGTCAGAATATTTATGAACATATCTTTGATTAGGTTTACACATAAGTGAGGTTTTTTTTAATTTTCCTCTTCCTCACGGCAAGAACAATTGCCTTTGAGGCTGAATAGGGGCCGCCAGATGGCAAATGTGCATACGCTGGTAAGAACCGGTGATGAAGTTTGAGTGTTCGAATGGCTGGCAGGTTGCCAGCCACATTAAGCTCTGTTTAATCTCAAGGCAGGTGTGAACCATGTCCTAACAAGTGGCTGCCCATTTTTTTTTTAATGATTATCCCACATAACCAGGAACTGGAAATCCTTTGAGTGGCCTTCTTGTGAAGTCTTAAAAATATCCCTCAACATTCATTCTGGTCTAAGGATGTAGCTTTAAATCCAACCCGAGAATAAGCAACAATTGTCCATATACAAGAGATGTTTTACTTGAATCTTGCTGTGCTTTGTATATTTCCTCAAGATCTCTGTCGAAAGCCAGTGAATCTGCCTTCTGTGTCGAGTTTTCTGTAGTAAAGACCAACATGTGTTCCCCGCTTTCCTGTTACAAGGTGACTTGTGCCCTACCCAGTAGTTTTCTGCAGGCAGCTTGTAGCGGATGAACCTACTGATCCCCTTCCACATGTCTCTTGTGCAAAGTGATGATCCTGCAGCTTTTACTAGGTGGTAATTGGGTTTGCAAAGGTATTTGGGGCATCACTTGTATCTTTTTCAGTAGTAGTTGAAAATTTGTCTCTAAAATTTAGGCTTTAAAGGAGAATATTTTTTGTTCCTTTTGGCAGATGGGATGTTATTTGTCCAAGTATGGAGCCCTTCCCGTGTCCTTATAGATCTATATTGCCCACTGAAATCTTCCTTTAAGACAGAGGGGAATGAGAAACATAGGCAGCAAATCTTGTTAGGTTAAAGACACCAGTCTGGAGAAGAATGGATGAATTTTGTTAAGGATGTACAGTGCAGTCAACCTTTTATGAAAACATTTAAAATATGTAGTACATAGAAACCTATTCTTATTCTGAATTTTTAGTTGACAAAGTTAAAGTTAAGGTACCAGTTCTGTTTCTGTTTTTGCACATATTGTACATCACATTGTGGTTAGTCCACTGATTGGGAAGGTAATACCATCACTTTTACTTGTGTTAAATGATACTCTGCTTAGGGCCACATTTCTTCCCACCCCAAATATGGACTCACAGCAGGCAACTGAAAAATGGTGGCCAAATAATACTGCTGTAAAAATCCTGTGTGTTCACTCTGTCCACCTTCAACTATCCCCTGCTTTAGTTTAGTCAGAGGTCTATCTATAAATGTTTTCACGCAACATTTAGAAATCTTTCAAGACATTTGTTTAGTAAAAAGTTTTGGAATCATAGAAAAAGTTTGTTTACCCATTTAATTGAATCCAGTGTGAAAAATGGGTAAATATTGGGTGAATCTTGGGTGTAAACATTTATAAATGGGACCCTTTAGGAGTAAAAGATGTTAGCAAGTGGGGTGTGTAAAGGAACACTCAAATATTTTTCTGTTGGATTAAGGTTTGGTGTGTGAACTCCATTTTCTCTTAATGTGTTTTTTAAATGTTTGGTCCCAAGGATGAAATCAAATGAAAGTTTACCTCCAAACCAAAAAGTATTCCGTGTTCTCCTTCCCCTAAGAACTGCGGTTGCTAACAGTACGGCCCAGCCTATGTGGTCTCCCAGATGTGTAAGTAGGGAGCCCATTTACCATGCAAAGCAGTAATGTGCATTGAAGTGCTATTAAGAATGAATGAATCCGCAGTGAACCATTGTGTAGGTTACATTCATTTCTGTTTGATGTTATCATGCTTTGTGTGTGTATCAGTGCACAGATGTGAAAGAGCCTAAATGTAGCTGTACTGTGTCTGGCGGCTATCGTAACACAATACAGTTTTTACAGTGACTTATGGTTGGAATTTCATGAATATCATTTAGTATGCTATATCATTACATAT
Organism: Pyxicephalus adspersus; assembly: GCF_032062135.1. Classification (NCBI taxonomy): domain Eukaryota; kingdom Metazoa; phylum Chordata; class Amphibia; order Anura; family Pyxicephalidae; genus Pyxicephalus; species Pyxicephalus adspersus. The sequence continues at coordinate 33,842,521 of NC_092864.1, forward strand.
ATTTTCTTTACATTGTAGTCACATGTGCATTCCTCTGGTGTCTGAATTACCACTGTATGACATTATTAGAGCTGAATTACCACTGTATGACATTATTAGAGCGAACTTCTGCTCATTAGGTCTTGCAGCCTCTTATAGTTAGTGACATACCAAATTGAGAGTTGTATGTGCAGAGCAAATTCTGTGGTGCAGATTCTTTTCTACTAATCAGTTCTAATATTCCAATCTACTTGTGGTATGACTTTGTTACTCGGATAACTAAACTTCTGTATTCCACCTTTCACATCATGTAAACATTTCTTGTATCCCCTTTTGATATGATGTTTTTGTAGGGGGGAGCACTATAGTTTCCAGATTCATGTGAGTTTAATATGTAAGTAAGTAATAATATACCTTTTGTATAATTTGATATAGAGTAGAATGCATGTGATGTGGATGAGAATAGTGTGTATTTAGAATGAGGGATTGATTTTCAGACTTCATTGATTAGGTGGGTTCTATATTAAAACTCTACTCCACACAAATGTTAGACTAGGTATGTTAAATTCAATGTAAGACACCTATTATGATTCTGTTAGCTACCTGAAGTAACCTAGGTGCCCTTTATAATTCCTTTGCTCATATTTAGAAATGGAGAAGCTACTTTCTGGGCTATTTAGGGCTACGTTGCTTTGAAAGATGCTGTACATTGCAACAATAGTGGACAATAGTGTACACACAACCTCAATTTACATGTGGTGATGCTCTATCATTAGGCACTAGGTTGTGTGTGTGAAGTGATCAGTTTGTATTACTATTTCAGGATAGAAAAGTGAGAGGCCATCTTCACTTTTCAATGTGGCAGATAAGTTTGCAATTCAAAAGTGGCTGCATGCAAAAAAATATTTTAGCAGACATAAGTTAAAATAATTGAATTGGTGAATTTTGACTTGGCAAGTGTACTTGTACATGACGTTTAGCTTTTTTTTTTTTTTAATCAGAGTAATACATATATGTTACTTTGTAATGCCTCGGTGGATGAAAATTGACACGTGGCTTTCATGTCCTGCACTGGATGAGAATGGTTAGAAGGCTCATCAAGCAGGTTGTAGATGGTCATTTCAGGATAAGTGCGTCTCAAACTAGTAGGCCTTTCATGCTAAGTATCAATTTAAAAGTGGCTTTTAATTTCTTTTCATTGTTCTGATAAAGTTTTGCATTGGAAAAATAGGTGGAAAGTGACTGTAGCGGGTAGCATTCCCGTTTTTTTAGCACGTCATGAGCTTTAGCACCCGTTTAAGTGGCAGCATTAAACCCAGGCAATCTATATAGATAGCAGAATCTCCCAACTATTTTTTATACATGCCACGTTAGATTGGCAGGTGAGAGCATAGTATAATTGTTCTTCTGAAATAAATGCTGTTTTCCAGGTAGACATTTGCATAATCAATGCACTCTTTTGGTCTGGTAAGGTGTAACAATTTACCAGCAAACCATTGGGGCAATGATTAATTCCTTCCTGTTGCTTCAATTGCTCTCATGGCCATCCTTAATATGGCAAGATATATGGATATGAAAAAATGTTGTAAATCAGCACTCTTAAAATTTTCTTCTTCTGTGGATCAAAGAAATGCTGTTACATAAGCCCTTAGGGCATGAACCAAACCATATGTAATTTTGTCAGTTCAATAAAGCATTTGATCTACAATTCTCTAAAATGCCACCACCTTCTGGTTGGGATTTCCACTGCAATTCAATGAAATGTGTATTTGGTAAGGGGGGGGGGTGTTATAATGAAGTAGATATTAAAACAAATCATGAGATGGAGTAGCTATTTGTAAGAAATATACTTTCTATGATCGTATGTGAAAGTTTTACTTTTCTACTTTTAAAATTGCCGTCTGAACAATTTTACAATAACATTTCAAGAATAAAGAAAAACACAAGTTGGGGAATCGACTTTAGCTGTTAGCCCTAGCAACCAGTTGTACTGTTGACCTTTTTTCTGTGCAACGTATGATAATGTGAATGTTAAGTGAATGTGTTTTTTTTTTCCTTACAGTAATTAGAAACCTATACATAAGTAACACACAAAAAAGACACACAGATAAAGCAACTTTTTGTCCCAGCAGTTTAAAATAACATTGATCACATATTTACTATTTATTGTAATTTGTAAGGACATATCATAGCTTCACTGACTGTAATACACTTCTAAGTATATTTGGGAGATTGAGTTGTCCATAGCTGAGTCATCTTTCTTTATATACTGTAATCAAGTCATGTTTTTGCAATAAAATGTATATATTTTTCAAAACGATTTGTGATATCTTTCATAAAGCTTTGATTTATTCTATAGTAATATATACAGACTTGCAGTGACATTGCTGCTAAATCACGAAGTAAGAAACGATGTCCAAAAGTGACTTTATGCTTACTGGTCTTGCAGCCTACCTGGCTGGTCTTTATGCTTTTCATGAAAAAAGTTAACCTTCATGCAACACAGTTGCAGGTGTTTACATGCATTGTGCCCTGCCATGCTTGTAGGTCCATCTGTTGACCCCCCTATGTTTCAGTACTCAATCGTAATATAGGGACCAGTGGAAGGAGCCATGATAGATTGTAAGCTCTTCGGGGCAGGGTCCTCTCCTGTGTCACTGTCTGTATCTGTCTTTCATTTGCAATCCCTATTTAACGTACAGCGCTGTGTAATATGTTGGCGCTTTATAAAAACTTTATTATTATTATTATTATTAATAATATTAATAATAATTAGTTATGATGCTCAGTAGAGAGCTAAGTGTCCAATACTTCCAGTGGTCTTGGCTATAAAGAATTCTCAGGACACCATAGCTTCTGAACAAAGGAATTTCTGTGCTAGGACAGGCAAGTATATTTTTTCTTTATATAAAATCCTATTTTTACAACAACCCTTGTTTCTAGTTATTTTCAACTAATTAGCTGTAAATTTTAAATAATGACTTTTATAACAAATTAACCCGCATTTTCTATTGGCTTATACAAAGATCATATTATATACACGTATCCCAAACTTGGAGTACTTCCAGTTTATCCAAGGTGAAAAGGACCTCTAAAGAAAGAAGCAGACAGTCAAATACCTTAAATAGCATGGTTGCAATAAATCCAAATGTTGAGTACTCATGCACCCTTGATCTATCCACATTTAAGTTGATATACTTGACTGACTGATATGAATATTAATTTTCAGCCTTTAGGCCACCTATACTCAAAGTTTTGGCATTGTTTAGTTTGGTGGTTTACAATTTGCCTCAGTCGCTCTGCAGACAGTCCTTGCCTGACTACTTTTCTAGAAATAATTAATTAATGGATATTCTGTCTGCCCATCATTGTTTACCCAATGTACAGCTAGTGCCATGGTGTCTGCTCATTGTGTTTGTTATGCTAAATGAACCGACTTAACTGCTTTATCTTACATCTAGTAATGACTTTCAGTTAGATCCTTACCATGAATATTTGAACATATGTAGTTCAACTGTTGAGCCAATGATCCAAAGAACTTTCTTTGTAATTTGCATTCTCACTTAAGGAGAAACTAAACTAAAAAAAAAACAAAAAAAAAAAAAACGCCTTCAATCCCGCAGGGCAGTCTGATCCAAATGGGGGTTGTCTTCCATCTGGTCCCGTGTCGTCCCGGCATTCGTCCTGGAGCATTTTCTCCTATCTTGCGCCTGGGTCGGGTGATGTTGAAAAAAAAAAATTGCTGATCTCACTGTGCATGTGTGAGATCTGCACATTTTTCTTTGAACTAAAAGGCTCCTAGAGCATCCCGGGCATGTGCAGAAGGAGCACCCAAAAGCCTCCCGGGATGCCTACTCCATTAATAGGCGAGTTAAAAAAAAAAAAAAAAGGTGTTCCACTAAAAAAACTATTTTTACATTACATAAAAGGGTTATCTATCCTTTTATGTAAAGTAAAATTTTCTGAGTTTAGGTACACTTTAAAGTAGGTGTGAGTATAATCTAATAGTTATGCAGGTTCCAGTTGCAACAGAGCAAGACAAGGTAAATGGCACAATCCTATCCCATCACATAATGACAGTGTTGGGCTTTGAAAAGGTGCCAGCCTGCCTACCTATATCAGAATGTTCTCATCGATCCATTGAAATCAATAAATGCATAAAATATAAAATCTTACTTTTAGACAAACTATTAACCCTCTGAGAATAGGGAACAATTAATTTATTAAAAGCTTTTAATTCTTTTAATTTTGCAACTTCACTGCCCCAAATTACAGTATTAAAGAATGTGTTGATCCACCAAAATGTCTGAAAGTTAAACCTTTTTACAATTTTGTTTTTCTAAAGGTTTAATGACTGTTTCCAAAATACATAGTTGCTTCGTCATTCAGCCATCTTTAGGAATTCAACGCTAGTGAGTAAATGTGGCTAAACTTTTTGTATTATAGGGAATTAGTGATTAAAAAGTGTAGCCAAACACTGACCTGGAAATTCTAATCTATGTGATTTACTTATTGAATCTTAAAATTGTTCTGTGAACATTGTGTGAACACTTTTGTTTTTGAACTTGAAACTGTGTGATACCATTACTTTCAACTTCTATAGCAAGAATAAATGTCCTGTCATTTTCTTTTGAGAATGTTTTGTAAAAAGGTAATTCAGAATCGTGTACACGGGTTGTCGAGGGGTTGAAGTTCTGTGGTGTTTTGTGAATCTATTTATTGTTTTTACGGTTTTATGTCAAACTTTGTTTAAAGATGTCCACTGACCTAGGTGAAGTTTCTCGTTGGCTAAATACGAGTATGTGGTTTTTTTAATTCAGTTTAAGTATTTGTTCTAAGATTATCTACAGAAACGTTGGTTAGGGTTTTATATATTACTTTTTACAACTCGGGCTTATTGCTTTGCGTACAGTAATATAACCACATTTAGGGTTTATTCTATTTCAATGTTTTTTTGTGAACTTTTGGTATAGAAAAAAAAGGAATTAACAATATAAACAATTGAGAATAAGGCTAGTCTGACGAGAATCTGACGTGTATAGTGGCTGTCCGACATTAATCCTGGATCCGTCCTGACAGATTCATGAACAATGAATGACCGCAGTGTAAGTGAAGGTGAGAGAGCGCACTGTGGTGCCACTTGCTTTATCTCCCCCCTCCCCTTTCTATAGACAGAATGGCGCTGTATGTACAGCGCTTGTTCATTCAGTCTTTTGTTGTTGAAAAATATTGTGAAAGATCTTTTCATAGGAAAAAAAAACTAACATGTAAACGTCTGTACACCTAAAACAAGAAAGGAGGGACAATAGTGATAGACAATGGTATATAGGCTGTATTTAAGTAACCTGGGCAATTAAAACAGGGCATCTACAAAAGCAGAGGTGTGTCCTTCAGTGGTACAAAACTGTACAGTAGACCCAGAGGTAAATGCAGCTCCTCAATTTACTGGCGAGTAAAGCTTTGACCCAGCTACCAAGCCTCCTTTTAGGTAAATAGCCTTCCAGCACTCTGTATCTACCGTCTACTTGCACTTAATTTATTCTTCGGATCTTCTGATACTTTACCATAGATAACTTCTGCTAATTAATATTTTGGATCTCATACTTTAAAATTTCTAGATTTGTGAAATGACTCCTTTTATAAAAGTCTTTTCCTTGTATTGTCCTTGTCTATGTGCAATCAGTTAGTAATTGGCTGTACAGAATTGAAAGTGGTGTCTTTGAGAATGTTTAAGAACTAGGCTCTTCATGGTATCTTTTCCTCCCCAAACGTGTACCTTTTATCTCACATTGCACAGCATTTAGTTACTGTTGACTTAAAAGAAACCTATATCATTACCTGCTGAATGGTGTGCCTTCCTAACAGAAGCTGCTGTCAAATACTTAGCATAGGGCATTGCAGGGGGGATGTGGACTACTTGTACATAGGTAAACAATCCTGAAACTATCGGGCTCACTGTCAGGTCACTGGGTGTCTTTGTGTAGTTGCACACACTAAAACAATTAGGAGAGAAAGTACTTCAAAGTATCTGTAGATGGTGGAACAGTTGCCTCCTGATCATTGGAAACGCCATAGGCAAATAAAATATGGCAAGACCTACAAGTGGTCATTATCACAAAGCTAAAACCATATTTAAAACAAGTTAAAATACTAAGCCTAGCACTTGAAATTGCAGAAGGAGGGACTTTTACCTGCAATAGTCTTTGGTCTGGTGCTTTTCCTTTCAGAAGGTTTGCTCCAGCAGATGACTACTCATTTCCAGACTGAATGATGCTGGCAAAACTATTATGGACACCCTATAGGTATATTGCATGCCATTCTAGGGTCAGCTGCTTCACTAAGTGACAGTCATTAAGCAAAATAAGTGCAGGAGTAATGGCTACCTACTGTGGCTCTGTGACCTGTGATGTCACTGGGCCAGCAAATAGGCCTTTGGGGATTTGTTTAGGTATGTTTTACTTTTTTATTTAATTTATTTTTTTGGGTGTAGCTGTTGCTTTAGAGCAGCTGCCTGAGACTTTGCACAGCTGTTCAATACCTGGTCACACTAATGGCTCCGATTTCACTGGCTACTGGGCGCCAATTATGGTGGTTTTCAATCACATTAGCTGTGATGCAGGCTAGAGGTTTCAAAGAGTAAAATAAGCCTTTATGTTGCAATGGTGTCTGAAGTGTACCCCCTGTTAATTGATGCGTTTGTCAGATAGACATATATAAAATTTGTTCCACAAAAAGTTATGTTTTCTAAAAACATATAAACTGGCTATGGAATTTAGCTATTAACTGATACATATTTGCTATATTTGCCCTGGGTCACCAAGTTACAATACTCACAAACAGTTTTGGCCTTGAATTTGGAAGCACTCCTACATTCCATATTTTTTCCTGTGGACTTATCGTAAATCTAAACACCATTGTGCTGTGAGCCTTAAGCTACATACACACTTCCAATTATTATCGTTGGAAAACGAACGACGAACGTTCATGCACGATATATACGAACGATCGTATAGCACCGATCCTGCACATAGAGTTAACGACACGATCGTTCGTAGATATTGTACACACAATAGATACGATCGTTTGAGCGATAGAGGAACTATGTGCACGACAGGAAAGTGAACGGACGTTCGTTCATCACGCATGCTCTGACCATGGACGATCACCGAACGACCGTACACACGAACGATGTTCAACGATCGTCGTCCAATCCGATCCGTCGGTCCGGTCGTTCGTTTCCAGCGACTTTCCTCGTTCGTCGGCGTCGTTGGTTACTTTTTTACGAACGATTTTTTGCCCAATCGATCGTTCGTCGTTCCATTGGAACGATAAAAATTGGAAGTGTGTACGCACCTTTAGTCTACAAGTGATAGTTTCCCTTTTTGTTCCTATTGCTCTTTCAAAACTCTCAACATTTGCCTATTTACGAAGCTTCACTGAAGAATTTTTACTTTAACTGCTTATAGTGGTTAAGAGTGAAAATAGTCCTGGAAATTAACTTTAAAGATTCTGGTTTCCTATTACATTTACCTAGGGTGTTTGCCAATATCTTGACTCCTTATCCAGATCATATGGGGTCTAGGAATAGATACCCTGCTTCCTTAAATCTCCCTCAAAGTCTATTTCTAAGCTAGCAGGTCTCAGTTTACATGTAGATTCCTTCTCCTTAAGTGAAGGGAATTGTTGGAGAATGAAAGCTGTACTTTCACAAGTATAACAGCTAACCCCTTTCCCAATTTGATTTTCTTACCAGAGAACAAAAACAAAACATTGAGGAGGTACCAAGAGATGAACCACAGTACAAAGTGTCAAGCACTTCTTCCACATACCCGAAGCGTACTGAGTATCAAACTGGGAGTATGGTCCCACCATCAAGTGGCATTTCGTCAGATTTGGGCATCATGGACATCTTATGGCATCTAGGCACAATGAAAAGCTTTGTAGTCAGAGCAAGATAACCTCCTGAAAGAAGCAGCCAATGTTCTGGTTGCTCTGTGGATGCCATATTTTGTTCTCGTTTCCTTCACAAAAACTGAAGCAAATTTTTTATTTTCAGAGTTTTGATTGTCTCAGATTTGCTGCCATTTGCATGGTTAGCCAAGTGCTTCTGACCATAGGTACTCCACAGTCCCTTCCTGTTCAGCCACATCTTCAATTGTTTTTTAAATCTTTTTACTTGCTGGAGTGGTTATGAAAGTCCAGGTTCCAAAAACGCAAAACTTTAAGGTTGTCATCCAGGGTAAGGTCATTTATGTTCATGATTTTATCACAAAAGGTGGCATTCCTCTTTACCAGAAGGGTTTGTAGTTGGCAGGGTTTGTTGTCTTGGAAGTCACCTTTTCTCTCTTCACATTAAGGTTGTCTTTCCAGCCAGGTCATTCTTTTTTGCTAAGGTTGTGTTTGAGTTACTATAATTTTGACTCTTTCCATCATAGCCTCTGTATCTCTCTTTGTAGATGTGTTATAGGTTGTCAGGTTATGACTGCCGTAGCATTTTTATTTTATTTTTTTTATAGATGTTGATTCTTTTCTTGTTCAAGTCCACACGAGATCTTCAGCTTGATTTTCCCAGATCATTTTATTAAACTGATTATTCCAAAGGAGTAGAGCCCCTGTTTTTGTCCCTGCTTATGTGGTAAGCACATCAACCTTTTTATCATCGAACATTAAATCCTATCCAGGACAGTATCTGCATGGAGTTGCTAGGCTTGTGTCTGTGTGGGTTTCCTCGCACATCCCAAAAAATATGCAGTTAGGTTAATCGACTTTCCCTCAAAATTGACCTTAGACTACATTAAGGACATATGATCATGGTAGGTAGGTAACATTAGATTGTGACTATAAATACTGGATAATAGAAATAGCCACTGGATTTCTTTAATGCTGCATTATCTTTTAGGGATAATTCTTTCCCTGTATTATGGTCCCTATCAGTAGAAATGTCTGTTTTTGTACAGTATCTAAATACAAAAAATATTGAAAAATTTATTTCATTTTCAGCTCCTAAGTGTTTTGTTTAATGTAATATGCTAAGTTGGAAAGAATACCTATTGATATTGCTTCAAATCAACTTCCTTTTAGTCTTACCTATATTGTTCTCTGTTATCTACTAGATTGTAAGATCTTCGGGGCAGTGTCCTCTCCTCCTGTATCACTGTCTATATTAGTCTGTCATTTGCATCCCCTATTTAATGTACAGCGCTGTGTAATATGTTGGCGCTATATAAATCCTGTTTATATAGTAATAATATCATGAAGGCCTATGGAACGTCACCCCATTGTTATTACCATTCTGGCCTTTGCAGTGCTAGGTCCCAAGTTTGAATATCAATCAGGGCACTATATGCATTGAGTTTGCAAGTTCTTGTGTTTGTGTGGATTTCTCACACATTCCAAAAGCATAGTTTGATTATTTGCCTCCCCCCCCAAATTGGCCTTGCACTGTGTTAATTACACTATGGACTTTGTAAAGCGCTGCGTAATATGTTGGCGCTATATAAAATACAAGTTAATAATAATGTTGAAATAGAGGGAGCAAAGTTGAGCAGTCTTGTTCTTGTTGTCTTTATAAATTACATTGAATAAGTGTTGTCAGGGCTGGAAGTGTGTTATTGGCAGAATTGCCAGATGAAAATGGGGCGGAAAAAAACTTTAAATGTTGGAACCTGATCTAAGCACTAGTAAACTGCAATATGTTTGTTTTTGGATTAGATATACCTTAAACCCGGACATATTTTATGTCTGAGCTCAGTGCTTGTAACAAACGGGAAAAGATTTGTGTTTAAACATATAAATATGAAGTTGGGGGGGGCCTGTTGGAGTTTATGGCACAGTTTGACATTTTGCATCTATAAGAATATCGAAGCCAGTGTTTCTCAACTAAGGTTCTGTGCAACCCCAGGGTTTTCTTGAGCAATGGAAAATTTGTGACTCTCAGGTCAGTGTAAATGACTCTAAATACTTTTTTGAACATCTGAAATGGTGACATTCTTCTCATTGGTCACCATGGTAATATAGTGAGAGCAGTGGATATAGTAATTGAATAGGGGTTTCCTTAGAATCTGTAAGTTTTTAACGTGGTGGAACCCTGGAAATTCCAGCAGTGTACCAGTGCAGCCTTGCTGCAAGGACAACATTCTCAATTGTTAACAATTGCATAGGTTGAAGTTCCTTTTTATTGTTATACATGTAACAAAATTGGTTTTGCTAGTTTTTTCTTTATTTGTAAGGTAATTTTAACACAGTTTAGTTCAGATAGGTCAAGTAACACAAATCTTTTACATTAAGTTTCCAACTTGATTTAAACATAAAGTAATGCAGTGTGTACATAAGTATGGCAGCTGCCAGAGCCTACTTGTTGTGAAAAGTACAAGCCTCAGCAGAACCGAAGCATTCATGAGGTAACCTAAGCAGGAGCCTAGGGCCTAGTAGATGTCCTGTGGGTCCAGATGCAACTTTTATGCTGCTGCAGTAAACTAAAGAGATAGTTATTGGTTTAAGCTGTTCACTTGACTGACACGCCAAAACAGTATGTACTTGTAGGCAGTTAATGTCTGATGGACTTTCTGGAACAAAATATGCAAGTGGTGCCCATATATGTGTTCCCTTAGTATAAAGGGTTTGTCACAAAGCAAAAACCTGTCTAAAGTAGAACCTGCTGTTCTTCGAGAGTGTGCCTGGAGATTGAAGCTGAACTTTTGTTTGGCCCTTTTCTGGAGTCTAATAAAGCAAACCAGAAGTTGGGTGGTTCCTTCCATCCAAGTTTTCTGGTAGATGCAGGAGGTTAGAACCTCTGTGTGGATTGGGTTTTCTTTTCCCTGACGAGATTTTTTCTCACATCTGAAAAATGTCCTGGGAATAAGCGAGATTTATATCTTCAATGGAGAACTGACAATCTGTCTGTTGTCAATGGACTTGGAAGATTAAATCCACTTCCTGCAAAGTCCTTAAATAGCTAGTGAGAGGAAATTTCTTTGAGCACATGGCAATAAAGGTCAATCTATTTGGCAAATCTAAATCTTATCCATACAATCAGGCTTACAAATTTGGCTGAAGTAATGAACACAATCTTCAAAATACACTGGTGCTTTAAAACATTTCTCACTGCCACAAAAAATGGGTAGTAAATGAAAACTGGTTTCTCTTAAAATATTCAGTATATCAGATTCTGCTTTAATAATCAAAGTTGGTTCTATTCCAATTTGCATCCTTTTAACCTCTTGAACAACTCAGTTGCATGCAATAGACTATTGGTATTATTGCAATAAGGTACTCTAGTCCTTTTTACCAACTCCCAAGCCCACGTATGGTGCCTGAAGGTGTAGAAATGTTTGCATAAAGTTTAGTTGTAAAATGTTTTCTCCTCTGGTATTCAGTCCATGAATATTGGCATATTTATTGCCTTATTTGACAGATTTACAAAGTAAGTAGAACATTTTCTTTTCAATTAAAAGTACTACTATACATGTTTTATTGCACCGAATGACAACTGAAGGTTTGGCTTTTCCCCCTTGTGAATGAGTGTTGTAGTAGTTGTTCTGCTGAGGGGCGCTCCTCCTGGTCCCTGTCAATGTAAACAGAAAATTAGTATGAATTATAAAAAAAGCTTTGTCGACAAATATTAATGCATGGCTGTAGATTTTCCACTAAAATGGAAGGTTTGTTTACACATCACCCATCCCAAATCACTTATTCTTAATGGATAAAACCTGAAAAGAAATATATCTTCTTCCTCTTTTTCTTGTCCCCCAGGGCCGGGACCAAGGATGTTACTGTCCTGAGACAATTCATGTGGGACACAGAGCAGTGCACAAAATCTTGCATTCAAAATTCCTGGGAAGGAATAGTGTCCTCACAATATTTCCCTTGCTCTGTGTTTTATCAGGTTCTTCCCAAGTGACCTTACAACCACCAATGTGAGACAGATAACAAGAATAATTCTATTTTTTCTGTTTTTGGGTCATTTTCTCCACCTTTTTAGTTTGTCATTTGGGGACGGTAATGGGGACCCTAAGTGTAAGTGGACCTTCCAATTTGGTCAGCATCACTGTATCTCTTTGTTGTCAAGCCCATTGAACATCTTTCAGGTCAATAATTTTGCAAGGATTTTAAGACTTATTCTAAAGAATTAGTTTTGGAAAGAGTAGGGAAGAGAAGAAATGTCTGTTTTTATTGGTGTCAGGAATTTTTTTTTTTTTAAGATGTTTTTATTTGTAAAGCAACATGTATAATCCTGTAACGTTTTAGCTTAGCATGTCAGTGGTGATATAAATGTTATCACTTAATAAACATTAAAAAAATTTTGAGAGCTTGCAAACAGTAAAAAGCACATTTTTCTTACAATATGATAATCCAGGTCTTTATTTTGGCTAAAGTATGCCAGTATGAGTGAAAGCCTAAGATGTAAAAGATTAACTGGCTTCTGCTTAAAACTGATGATGTGTGTGGATAGTTTTGGTACTAAGGGTATGTACGTTGTACAGTTCTACTGTTTGTGCCAACAGGAGTATAAATGGTTGCTATAAAAAAACCACAGCCTACAGTATGTGCATATTATTTAAAAAGTGCTCCTGAGCAACAGTTCTAAGATCACATTTCTTCACTAAGTGCTTGCAGTTGCAGCGAAAACAGGAAAAAGTCAAATGGTTGATAAGTGGACATGCAAAACTACATTTGGTATATTGGTTGCAAATCTGACAAACATTTTTGGGAACATCTGCACACACAATTCTTGCATGTGATTTGAGGCAGGTGCGTTATTAAATGTTTCTCAGTGTCTCTTGCTTTGTGATTGAAGATAAGTAGTTGGGGGGATTTTTCTTTGCTTTATGGGTATCGCTCTATTCACTGATTTGTTTGCTAAAGCCTTTGCAGTAAAAATCCACCAAAAGTTTACTGCCAAAACTGGTTGTTTGCTTTCTCCTTTTATAGATTTGACTTTGCTCTCCCAGGAAATCATTTCAGTGTGAGAATGGGAAGCAAAAGATTCACTTATTTGAAAAGCTAAGCAGCTCAGTGATTGATTTTGTCCCAAGCTTATATAAAAAAACATATATTTCAGATGGGTTACCAGAAAAACAGTTGAAGGGGGTTGCTAAGAGAATTCTGCCATTCATATGATACATGCACTGCTGGAGTCTAAACTGTCTTCAAAAAAAAAAGGTTCTTCCAAGTCAGCTATTTTTCTTATGTTGTAGCGTAATGAATACAGAATGTGTTTTTAAAGCACCAACCAATAAACGCAGGAGATTTTCCTACTTAGATTTTTTTGTTTTCATGATTGTAACCTTTGTTTACTATTGTGTACTGTAAACGTGCTATTTTTACATTTGTATTGCCTTTATTTGCAGATATAATGTTTTTAATATATGTACAAACTCTTTTTAACACAAATAACACTATTTTGCTGTTTGCCCCTAAATATAAAGGTTGCTGTCAGCTGAAGAGAATACCAGTTTGTCTGATTCTCACTTTTACTCCTGAAAAATGATCAAAATGATTTGTGCTGTACTGTTTCTTCTCACAATCTAAGTCTAGGGTGATGGTTCACTAAAAACAATGCACTTCCTAAGTAGCTGTCATCTCTAGTGTATAATACTCAAATGCATTTTTTTATGGAGATCTCCCCCAGTTTACAAAACTGCATATCGCTTTAGTTATTATAATATCAAAATGAAAACTGCTTTTAAAAGGTAAGTGTAAAAAAAATTACTTTTAAGAAACTCAGTGGTTAAAAAAACTCAATCCATAGCTCCCTGCACAGCAATGTAGAAAATAGAACTGGGAATGGCCAGCGTACAAGTGATTTTACTTTACACAGAGCCCAGGTTCCATCCTGTATTGGGACTAAGTGATCCTGCGCAGCTCCTGGCAGCTTGCACAATGCAAACCTCTGTCACTTGCATTGCAGAGCTGGTTTTTAAAGAACATAGCCTGAGTGAACCTCTGGCCAGACTATTGATCTTCAAATATTCACATATTCCTATCAAACATAAATTAGAAATAGGCAAGCCCTCACTGTCCTCTATAGCTTTCAGCACTGCAGGTGTTCATTAGGATTGAGGTCAGGGCTTGTGCAGGTCCTTTACGTTTCTCCACACTTAACCTATCAAATCTCTTTATGGAGCTAGAACAGAGATATGTTGGAACAGAACGACCCTTCCCTAAACAGTTACCACAAGGTTTAAGAGCACAATTGTCCAAAGGTCTTCCTATACTCTGGTATTAACAAGATACTTCATGGTATTTGTCTAATGTTTCCATATATTTTAGGTGTGACCAATATTTTGGTCATATACTTAGGTATTTGCATAGTTTGCACAAGTCTTACTTGACACAGATTTTTAGGAGTATAAAGTGGCATATTTTATTCTTTATGCACTGTAACTAAACCTGTAACTGATCTCCCTTGTTGAGATCTCATATATTTTCTTTTCAGATGAAGTTGAAACTTTTGATCCTCAGGCCTTCCTGGTACTTCCGCCTCCATAACCCTGGTAAGTGACAACCATTCACTCAATTAACGCATACTGCTGACTAATTCAACAATTCTCCACAAGTGCTCCCAAAATATAGCACCAATTATTCTGCTAATCTATATTGTGCTCAGATTTTCTTTTTGTATATTTGTGCATTGGTGCCAATAGTAATGGTGTATTTATGGGTAAGAACCATATTAAAATGTAACTTACCAGGCTACGTTGGTCACAAATTAAAAACCTTGAGATGCAGATTCAGAAGGGGCAGCACAGGCTAAGTGTTCAGTACTCAAACATTTTATCCAAGTATTACTGTTTCAGGCCGACCACCACAATTCCTTTAGTCAAAGATCTGAGATTACTCATTTGTGATGCGGGGAAGCAGTTCCCAAATTATGGCAGGTTATTTGACAGCCTGATCTGAATATACAATACCAATACTGTATGTCTTACAGTCACCAATCAAACGTCTTGAAATGTCAAAGGAAAGATACAGTAGGCCGAGAAATTAAGTTCTAAAAAGCACAGGTTTGGCTACAGGAATGCAAAAAAAAATTGTCAAAAAAATTCTCATTGTAATGATGCTCATTACAGGTGGTATTGCTGGGCAGTTAACAATTACTTCCATTCATACTCTAAGGTGAGACTCTGGTAGTAGCATGTGTCTAGTTTGAGAATATGGTAACCACATCGTAACCCCACAGTCCTAAGATAATTAACTATTATTCTTTTAGTTTAGCTTTACCTTGACAATAATAGCTTCTCGTTAATTAATTTTGCTCACTAAAATTGCTTTTTAAAGGCTGCAGGCAACATGTGAATTTTTAATTGACAAACTAATGCAATCCAGGTTACAAACTGTAATTGAGTCAGTTCTGTTAACGTCATTGTTCTATGAAGCTGGCTACAGGTTTGATGCTGAGATACTTTCATTTACAGCTGGGGGACCCGACTGAAAATTATTATACTGGTTCATGCATCAACTGTGATTGTTACCACGTGTGCAGTGAACTTTATTTGGCTGTAGTTCACCTCACCTTTGTTGCCCTCCATGAGAATTCATTTTGCATCAGCAAGCTTTGGAAAACAATCAGGTACTCTTGCCTCCACTATGACAGCTATAGGTTGTCTGCCCCCCAAAAAGAGGCTCCTGCATTTTTTCCATCTGCAAAAAGCATTCCTAAACAGTGTTTGCCAACTAGGGTTCTATGGAGCCCTAAGGTTACTCCAGGGCTTTGCCAGGGGTTCCTTGAGTCATAAGAAATTTGTGCCTCTCAGTTAGGTTTAAGTGACACGACTGATCTTTTTCATTCTTCCCAGTGACTACCACACTAATATACTGTGGACATATAAATTATATCAGGTGTTCCCTGAAGACCTGAAAGTTATTTCAAGGAGTTCCTTCATGTAAAAAAAAAAAAAAAAGCTCAAAAAACACTGCTTTAACATTTGGTAATTAACTTGTGGATAGATAAGAGTAAAATGGCATTTGGACCTTGTAATTGGCACATCCAATACCTATACACCTCGCTACTTCTTCTGACTCCCAAATTCCGGTAGTAATGTGAGTAGTAATCAAGCTCCTACACCTCTGGACTCTTTTCACCCCTCCTGCTCCGACTGGTTATTTAAGCTTCCCTTCGTAGTAATTGGTCATTCGCAACGGAAAGATAAGAGCTGTCTAAAGCCAACTGCTATATAGTAATATGGGCTTCATTTTCAAAATATATGCTTTAGAGAAAGTAGGAAATTTCTTCTATAATATATATCTGTTATCTAAATATATAGTCTATAATCTATAATATCTATGTAAATGCTCATTTACAATGGTATGTTTCTATATTATACATTTCACCTAGATATTTTTCAACCCAAAAAGTTTATTTCCTAACTAAAAGTACTACTGGTGTGGATGGGTAAAATATACCTGGCTTGATCTTTAACCTAGTTGGTACAGTTGGTGCTCTCAGAAGACCGGATTAGCAAAAGCTAGGTGATTTATTGGGTGGCCTTAAACTCCTATGTTTGGATGAAAAATAGAAGGCTAGACAAGTAGGATCTGTCTTTAAATTTTTAACCCCTTTAAATAGACCTCATTTTGCCTTGCCCACCATAGTCCCTGAAAGGGGAAACTGTAAAAATACATATAAAAGCTGCCTTTCCTGATTTGGATTTTAAGTATAGGTTCAGGCCCTATCGTCATGAGCCTGGCTGTAGTAATTGGGGAGTTACTGACCTGGAGTAATGATGTGATATGGGAGTTGTGTCTAGGAATTAAATAGGTAGTGAAGAACAGATATGGATAATGGCCTTGGCGTGTGTAGCTTTAATTAAAATGGCAACTGCTATAGGTTCACTTTAACGTCCTCAATGTAGCAAAAACAATAACATACTTTGTTAATTTTTTTGAAATGTGTCAGTCATGTGACCTTATGCATAGGTGTAATAATACAGATCACATGATTTCCATCAGAGAGGACAACGTGATTGAAGAGGATGACCCTGTTGCTCAGCAGAAATCATGTGACAGATACATATGAATTTAGTAGTGTTCCTACTTTCCATAGCATTCCAGAGCAGCACTTACTGAATATAGTCAGTTTTAGGGTTTCTGTTTTAAAAGGGTATGTAATAGGAACATGGCTATATAGTTGTGTGGTAAATAGGCTTTTCTCAAACAATAACTTGTCATTTCAAGTCATTCATACATTATTGACCCACCTTATCAGACACAGGTTCACAAAGTCCCTGGCTCTCCTTGAGAAGTGGTCAGGCAGAGTTGGCATAAGTCCTTTCTGTGCAGCAATATAGAACATTGCCGCTAACTTGTTCATGTGCGCCAGAGGAGGCTTCCCTGTTGCCATCTCAAATACTGTGCAACCGATACTCCATATGTCTGACTTCTCTCCATGTCCAGACTCGCTGATTACCTCTGGGGCCATCCAGTATGGGGTTCCGTGCATTGATTTGAGCATTTCTCCATGAGTACCATTCATGTTTAACCCATTCAGACGTTTTGCACAGCCAAAGTCAATCAGTTTGATGACCCCACTGGGCATTAGCATAACATTGTTACCCTTGATATCTCTGTGCACCACCCTGTTTTTGTGTAGATAGGCAGTGCCTTGCAAGATATGGTTTGTGTATTTGCTTATTACAGCTTCTTGCAGTGGCCCAAAATGGCGTAAAATGCTGGCTATGGAACCCCCTGGTACAAACTCCATAAATATTGTCACTATGTTGTCTTGCAAACAAGTGCCCAGGTAGCCAACTATGTTTTCATGTTTCAGAGTCTTTAACAGGTCCACCTCCTCTTGCAGTTTTTTATACTCCTTTTCTGCAACGGCTGGATCTGAACCGTGTAGCATCACTTGCTTGGCGGCAATGAGCTCCCCTTGGCTGGTCAGACCGCAATACACCTGTAGCCAAGGGACAGAAAGAACATGTCAATGTATGCCATCCATAAATCAGAAGCAGCTACGTGGTTGCTCATCCTAGAACTTGGCTAAACCCCAATATACAGCACCAGCAAATGATGGGACCCTTGATAGTTTAGATCACCCCCAAGAAATTTTGGGAGGTTTGGTAGCCTTGTATCTTGTTTCCGAAGGACTCGCATGTCTTACTAGGAATGTAGTTCAAGCTTTTAAACTGGTTGTAATATATACACTTGCCCACATAAATTGATCTTGCAACTAAACTGCTGTAAAAGACTTTACCGTTCCATATGCTCCTCTCCCCAGCACCTCTCCCTTTATCCAGTGAATGGAGCCATCATTACTAGACTCAAAGTACTTCTCAGACTGAATGGTATTGTTGGTGTTCCAGTCATTGGGGCTTGTACATCTGCTGATCTGTGGAAAGAAAACAAACCATGGGATAACTAATTATTTATATTATAATAGGCAGTATTGCTGTTTTTAAGAAATAAAATGCACATTTAGAAAAACAGAACAGTATACTTTACAGACTTGTATTGCTGTTCATTGGAAAGCCTGGAAGAGAGTCCAGGACAGGTGGTCAAATATTTACTGCAGCACTGCCTAACGGGGACTCAATGAGAGGCTGCAATTTCCACACCACAGTGTTTTATGAAAGGCGCGTTTAATGGAAAGCAGATAGCAATATCCTCTTAAAAATAAGTACCCCTAATGCTAAAGAAACAAACCCATCTTAAAACATTAGTCTCAAGCATTAAACTAGCCACTCATGCTTCCCTTGCTTCACTATTGTCCAATATAAAAAAAAAAAAGAAATTACAACCTCAGAAAAACTGAAGGGTTGTGTTGTCACCCTAATTAAATAAAAAATTATAATACTAAATGCTATAGTTACAGGTAGCATGAGAAAAATTAAAGAGTAAAGTAAATAGCAGATGGATCCAAAAATATTCAATTTAGCCCAATATGTGCTTCAGCACTCTCCCCTCCTCCTATCATTGATTGTATCTGTAATTTGTTACCTCTATTGTACAACACTGCGTAAAATGTTGGCGGTATATAAATACAGTTTAATAATTATATATATTATTTATATAATTTATATTTATATTAATAATTATATATATATTTGACCCAACACAGTGCAATGGCTTCTATATAGGATACAACAAAGAGCTAATCTCAGAGTACCTTTTAACCCCAATAGCATGTTGCCTTCTATACTGAATACAAGGATCAGGACAAACCTTAGTTGAGAAGTAGTACTCCCTTCCTTATATTTGTACTATATTTTATTGCTTTGTACTTTGTGCACCTCTCTATTCAGTTATCTAAGCCTAATATTTCATTTCTTACCCTTTTTAGCTCCCTACCAGTAAACCTCAGGATTGCACTTAAGACACAACCTTGGAAGAAAGGAAAAGCTCTATCTCAGGACAGGACTGCACGCCAACTGTACAGGACACAGTGCGGTCTATAAATCTGTTCATTCATTTTGAAGTTTTAATTTTGTTTTGCTTTTTATCATGACAGATTCAGCCCAAAGATGGAAACACTACAAAGCTATTTATTTTTATGTGTTTTGACTAGTAATATATCTAATTTACATTGCTTTAATGTCTTTTTTTCGACCCATATGATGCTGTAAGCATAGAGCAATGAATCAACAATGTAAATGGCATTTAAATTGTGTTCATTTTAGCATGATTCCTGGCTTTATCCAGTAGTTTATTGTTTAAAACAAATGGAAGTTTGTGTCTAGATAGTCTTTAGATAACTGTAGACCAGTGTAGATGGGCTTGCACAGCCACAAGAAAATGTTGAACATTTTAGATAATATGGTCAAAATAGGCAGGTGTATTCATAGAGGGCTAGTACTATTTAGAAAGTTGATTGACTCCCTTGCCTTCAGCTATCGCACACAAAATCAAGAGCTGCGTTCTTTTTTAGGAAAATTTAACCCATGTTACCCAAGCTGCCAAATTTGACATTCCAGTGTTTTTCTTTAAGACTGCATTTTGCAGTGATTTCTGGGACTTGTCATGTTAGCCAAGGTGCTACTTTAAGGGGAATACACTGACTACATTATCAGCAACATGAAAAGGAGTCTATAAAGCAGTGAACCAAACCGTTTCTGGTGGAGAATCTATTACTACCTTAAAAATGCATAGGCTGAAAAGATTCCGTAGCAGAGAATGTTTTATGAATGTTTGGTTCACCACTTTATAGACCCCTAGGGTTTGCTGCCTGTGTAATGACTCCCTTTGCTATTGCAACTGTTTAGTAATCTGTGTCTAGTGTAAAACTGTATCACAAAAAACATTTTGGTGTGGGTTTAGTGATGCATACACATGACTCGTTGCTACAGTAGCTCAAAAGGACACATAATAAACAATTTTGTTTTCAACAAAATCAACTGAGGTGCAACAATTCCACCCAGTAATGACGGAAAAAAAATGTAGTGTATGTAAATACACTAGATAGTGGGTGAACAAATTTCTCAGAATTCAAGAACTCGGTCCAGTCTATTTACTGGTACATACTAATAAGTAGCCAAGAAAATAAGATCCCTTAAAAAAAACAAAGAAACCCGAAAGCCTAAAACAAGTTGGGAAGTTGTAATGTTTTTAGCACACTGGGTATCTGGCTGCTGTAATTTGGTCATCAGTTTATCAGATATATAACCAAAAAGTATAGAAAGATTAACATAACCCCTATATTAGCATGCTCATCCTGATTGTTTAATGTGTACTTGCATTCTGTCACCTCCAATTATGGCAACCTTAGTTCCTGGACAAAAAAAGGACACATTGCAATGGATGCCGATTTACCATCTGTAATGGGTACCACAATACTGCGTAAAATCAGTTGTCATGTCTGAATAAAAATTAGCAATGGAAATGTTATATATATTTGTAAATATTTTCACTAAAATGGGAATTGTTCTGAATTTATCCTTCCTGCTGGCAGTTGAAAAGTTACCAGGACAAAATTCTCAGCTACAGCTACAGCATTTCTGCTGTTCGGTTGCCTCCTAAACTTATGGATAAATAAGATAACCGGTCATACCTCGTTGACTGCTAAATCTGCATCAAGTGTAGATCCTAAAAAAAAAATGCACTGCTACTGAAAATGTTAAAGTAGAGCAAATATATTAACCAACATTTTTGTTGGCTTTTTAAAACTGTCTTGTGTTTTCTCTTTGTCATTTTAATGGTTTTCTACTGAAATACAAACTGGGGATTACGAAGATTATGGGATATTCCAATTATTTTGTACAATTGTGCATACTTGCCAATAAGAAATCAAAAAGGTAATGAAAAACATCTCTGTACAGACATCAGATGATTGTTGCTGGAAACAATTCTTTTGTGAACATTCCCAGTGACAGATTGATGAATGAGCACTGTAAACACAGCGTTTTCCCGCTCTATGAGATGGTCAGGGGGGAGGATGAGCGAGCGGCACTCCTGCTGTGCTTTCCACTTTAGGAATGCACAGCAGTCATTCATGATCATTTGTTCATCGATCGGCAGGGGCAGATTGATGAATAATGTTGGCGGACTGCTGTATCCATGTCAGATTTGGTTAACAATCATCTGACAAATGTTAGACATAGGCAAACATGCTGCTTTACATTTCATCTCCATACAAAAAAACCTTCCGATTCAGTCAAATTTAGGAAACAAATGAGTTGTTCAGTTACTGCCAAATGCAATGTGACTGCTTACTAAAGCTTTACAGATTCTATACTATTAAAAAAAATAAACCTAAACTCCAGGCAAATGGCTAAATGCACTAGCAAAATTTGCTGAAATGCATGCTTCTGATGCAGGGCACGCACGAGATGCATGCTCTGAAGTGTCTGACATGGGAAAGGTACAATGTTCTTGTCTTGCAGGCATGACTGGTTTAAAATATATTATATCCCTACAGGATCACTTTAAAGCACTGGGCCATATTTAGGCACTCAACCAACCTAATATGTTTTGTTAAATGAACTGGAAAAAGTATGCACACCAGAAAATCTCGGTGCTTGTTTAAAATCTGCCAGAGACGGTTGGCAAAAAGCTTTGTTTTTTCTTTTTTTTTTCAAGGGCAGACTGCACATCTATCTCAGTAGAAGATTTCTGTCATGGCTGACATTTACCTGTATTAGATTTGTCTCCTCATCAGCATGTTGCTCACAGTGAACATTTGCACTTTGATAATTGTCTTGATAGTTTTTCACAGTTCTTGAATCATTGGACTGTTCATCGATTTGTTTCATACATATTTCAAAGGAAATCAACATGTCACTGGTTCCACTGCTGTGTACATTCATGGGGATGGAAACGCAGTCTTCACCATTTTCAATCAAGATTTTCTTCTCCGTATTTCCACCGAAAATGAGATCAGTTGTCATGCCTTCACCTTGTGAGAGCTGAACCTCTTCTAATGGCCTTTCTGAAGCACTGAAATCCTGAGGTGGTTGTCCTAAATCTCCTGTTTTAAATATATGAACTGTTTCTCCCTCACCTCTTTCATTGTTAACAGTTTTTGCCTGATGAGCAATATTTTCTTTCCCATTTCCCTCTGTTGGTGTAATGAGATCAACATGTTCCTTTTTCAGTTTTTCAGTATGGTTAACTTTTCCCACCTCTTGGATCCTTTTAACAAAAGTAATTTTGGATGCCTCATTAATAGTGAGTGAGTTCTCTATTGTGGCCTCTTTAATGATTGATAAATCTGAAAAATCTGGATGAGGGAGGTTTGAGATGCCACTTTGTAGAATGTCTAAAGTGTTTTCACTCACATTGCCCTCTTGTTTTAAGGTTTTGATTTCCCAATTTGTGCCAGATATAATGACAGTGTTGTCCTTGGGTTTCTCAGAAATATCTCTGCCCACTGGTTTTATCAATGGGTCCTTGCGTTGACGGTTTGTTGCAGATGAGTTTTTTTTGTTCCTAGGTTTTGTTCTTTTAGAAGATTTTGCACTGCTCTCTCGTGAAGAACCTGACCGAATACTTATAGAGGAGCAGCTTCTGTTGGATGAAGTGGAGCTGGTTACTTTGCGGCCTCTTGTACCATCTTTAGAACTATTGCTATAAAATGGACTTTCAAACATTTGGAAGATTGCCGGACCATTGTTTTGAGGTTTTATCTCAACAAACATGTCACTGTAATGTATGTCCTGAAAATCATGTGCAGTCTTTGCTCGTGGAGGCATAGCTGGATTAACAGGAGAGTTTAGCCTTTTCTTTGTATAAAGAGATAACTGAGTTTGTGAACGTTGACTTTTCCGCTCTGCACTGCCTGGCATACTGTCGCCTTTCTTTGACATTTTTGAGGTAGAAGGCCCAGAAGAGTATACCAAAGCAGGCAAAGGCACACATTTGCCACAATTTTCATTGCTGCTAGAGAGAGGCCTTGGATATTTTAAGTTAGGAGTCGAATTGTTTCTTAACTGATTACTTTTCTTACTCCTGTCATTTTCTTTCTGGGCATTTATGTTAAAACTTCTACTAACGTGGGTCAGAATACTTAAGTTTGGCTTCCTTTTGGCAAGATACTGCTTGGGCGGAGGATGGTGATCTTCTGTTTTAGCCTCCTGTTCAGAGAAGGTAATATGTACAAAAGACACATAGCTTGTCCTGGGTGTCCTTGGTGAATTGATTTTGATAGATTCTATCACTTTGCCTACATCCAGTAGCCTATTATCATTTAATGGCATATCAACATTGTCCTCTTTTGTGTTTTTGTCTGTCATACTACAGTGTAACAACTCTTTTTTCAGCAGTTCACAATTCGTAATTATTTTGTCTTCTCTGTTACTGGGTGTCTCTCTCACTGTTTCAAGGTCAGTCTGTGCTGCTAATGGTTCACTTTCAAATAAAGAGTGTATCTCTTTATTCCAGTTACTATTTGGCAGCCTGTCAATATTCTGCTGTTCTAGTATTTTGCTGCAAATTTGAGGTAGTTTAGTATTGTGATGGTTCATTGAGCCTTCTTTGTCCTCTCTTTCTTCAGAGCCAAATCTAATGCTTGACTGGGCACTTCTTGATGAAACATTACCCATTGCACTTTCAGAAGTAGTAACACTAACCAAGCTAAACTGAACTTGATCTTTAGATAGGACCATATCAAGTCCTTCATCTGGATTTTGAACACTCTCGTGTCCACATGGTATTTTGTCCTCTTTGGATTTATCAAGCATCTGTGTGTTAATCATTTTCGTTTTGCTGTTTGATGAACTGGTCTTTGCAAGTGGTCGTAGCTTGTAAGTTACAGGGGACCGAGGTGAATAACATACTGGGGGAAAAGTCTAAAATCAGAAAACAAAAATGGTTAATTGTTGTATCTTATTATTCAAGGTTAGGGATAGACTGGTATCTGCCTCACATTGAATACAGAGATATCTGTCTGCTAGGAATCACCACTATTTCTTGTGACTCTCCTGATGAACCAAGAAGGAGCAACGTTAGGCTGGCCTGAACAAAGGTTGGTACCAGTTATCTGATCAATGAATGTAAAAAGTACAACTAACCTAAGCCACTATTTATAATTTATGGAAGAATCTATATCTTTAGTATAATTCCAGAATTTAGAGACCTTTGCTTACTAAGGGAATGAAAAGTTTGGCATACTGACCCCCTACAGACTGTGTCTATCTTCCATTTGTTCCTGTGCTGAAGCCTCTGCCAATTGCTTTAGCATTTGACAGTTCCAAAAGTGTTGGTTGGTTGTGTTCCCCACTATGTGCTAATACTGTCTGCCCACTTTGTTACTGTTGTGTCCTCTAATCATGTAAGTGTTGGAGAAAAACATAGATATTCAACATGCCTGGAACTGTCAAATCCTCTGGCAGTGGCTGCATCAAATGAACTAGATGGGGGATGCGGCGTAACAGACTTGAGTATACAACCTTTTTTCCGTGGTATTTGATACTTCAGAAATGTTGGGTGCCGTTGTGTGGGTACCAAGCTATAGGTGTCAAAGAAAAAAAATAGTGGATGGTGGGAGAAACCTCTTCTCTTAAAGGAGTAAGTGAGCATATAATGTGAAACATTTTAACTAGATTCAATTTTAAATTGAATGGAATGCTCACACTTTTCTTTCCTTACTAAATCTGCACTTTGTATGTGGCTTGTGTTGACCTATTTTACACTGCAAGGTATGACATTTCTGAAATAGTTATAATTTAGATTTGCAGTTTGTAATATGTAGGCATTTGATGTAGTCTTACCTTACTGTTTCCTGTGGATTCACCTGTGCCTAATCCTTATAAAAACAAAAAAAACAAGTTTAATGTTTTGCTCTTTACTATTTGAAACACTGTTTAGATGAGAGAGTCAATATTTTTATAGACAAAATTATGTCAATGAAAAACTGCCTCCATTGCCCAAAAAACGTTTTAATTTTTTGTAGTGTAATTTATTAACCAAATGCTATCATTTGATAGGATAGGAGGATTAATAAAGCCAATACATACACAACTCATCAGCAAATACATCAGATCAGCAAGCTTTAATACTTTTACTTATTGGTTAGTCTCAGCATGTCATAGCAGACTATACTTGTCCCCTGATGTATTTCTCCCCATCTGGAGTAGAGGGGATGGGGGGGGGGGGGGGGTTGTTGGCATCAACTTATAAAAAAAGTTGACCATTGTCTTTAGTTTAGTTTAGTGGATATGATTTTAGTAGGTGCTACTTAACATTAGCAAGTTGGATTAGGTAATGAAACAGGCTTTAGCATGAGCCATGGTGTGTTAGGTTTGCTTGGTCTCCTTCACATTTGCAAAAATTTTGACTTCGAACAAATTGCCACCAATACCATTCTTCCAATCAACTTACCATATTAAGCTAACTGGCACAAATATGGATTCATAATCATTGTCCCAATATGGAAAGAATTGTTTCTAGATTTATGCTAGAATAAAACAAACTTTCTCCGAGCAGAATCCACCACTTGATATTTCAAAGTCCTAACACAATTATTTTGCTAATAGAAATCTATTTCAAACATTGACCTTAATGTTCAAAGTATAAGGAAATGGATTACTTTGCCTAATGTGTTCCTTTATGTATCTGAGGTTTTGGAGAGGGTCTACAGCTGATTGTGCTTCTGCAGTGTTGGGGTCAGAGTGTGCCTCTTGAAACAGGTAACCAAGCCCAAGCCTCTTCAGTTGGACGTCCTCATCTTTCTTCACCTGAAGAGGTGGTAGGGATGAGTGTTTTTTCATGGATGGCGTGGAGGTCAAGTGCTTTGGTGAGAAGTTGGGAAGCCATGGAGCAGTTAGGAAGTTTTTCTTCCTGGAACACAAAAATGTTAGTTTACTAAGCAGACTTTTACATGTGTTTTTATTCATCAGTTCAAGTTACAAATATATTGCATGTGTTTGAAATCTGTGTTTAATCTTCAGATCACGGAAATTGCCTTTTCCTTGGAAGGTCATCACCATATTTTAACATTAACCTGCCTGATACTTCGTAGAAAACCTTTAGTGGAGTGAAAATTTGTCCTTAATGGGCAAACAGAAGGTAACACAAATGCTACATGTGGTACAAAGATCCAAATTTCTGGTGAATGATCATTGAAGAAGGAAATTTGAAGCGTTTGTGAGCTCAACTTACGCTTTTTGTACCCCCAGCCTACATTTAAAGAGTCTAAAGTTACTGCAACTGTTGCAAGCCTTCTCTCATAGTAAAGTGCTAACACCGCTAAAAGCAGTTTGCAGAAACTGTAAAAAGAAAAAAAATGTAAAGTACAAGCAAGAGGAAAAAAGGTAAAAGAAAAAGCTTGGATAGGTAAATAAGGGTTTTCTAATAATTACATATAAATATTGATTCAAAAATTTGACAACATGCCAAAGGTGGAAAAAACATTTGTACAATGCCTGGCAGTCATTCTGATAAAGATCCAATTTTGCTGGAATTGTTTTTTTTTTTACTTTAGTTGCAAATAATTTTTTTCTAAGGATTTTAACAAATGTAATTCCAAGGTAACATTGCAATAGGTTTGGTTTCTCCAAATATATATGGTAAGGAGAAAGTGGAACAAGTGAAGGACAAGAGAGAAAAAAAAATACAGGCCACAAGTAAATGATCACCCATTCATTGAGTTCAGGTCCATCAATTAATGGTTCTGACAATTCTACAGCATACAATTACATATTACACTATTTTTACACCCAACCTTGCATTAAGTTTAGTGACGGTCCTTTACTGTTCCATTATAACTGTGCCCCAGGGTAGTCAATTAGAAGATAGTGGTGAGGATTGATGAAGAGTTCTGAGAAGCAACTCTAAGGTGTGTGTGTGTATGTATATGTGTATATATATATTTATTTGTTTGTCATGGCCAAGCAGACATCCACCCTCCATAATATTGTCCTTATATAATTCATTTGCACCTTCCAATAAAAACATTAAAGTAATATATATGATGCCATTTGTATAATTTAAATAATATAGTTACCTTCTATCCATTGTATTGCTCTTTTCCTGCTCAGGAGGAGAAGCGCCACCTATTTCTTGAAAGGGCTGCACCTCTATAGACAAACACACAGCTATGAAATTCAATATTTTCTTTTCCTCCCAAAGGAAAATTTTTCATTCTAATGCCACTTTTAGGGTCTAAACAGGTCTTTGTGCTAAGGTGCATTGCCATTCCATGTGAATGGCACCCCAGTGAACTAATGCAATGCAGTTCTAATGCACATAGGTTGTACTACACCAAAACACAGGATATCACACGGTAATGTTTTGTGGTGCACTGCATGTTCCCAAATACTTTATTGCCCATTTTTAGGAAGTTTTGATGTATTTCCAACCCATTTATTTTGAATTGCCTTACTGGAACTTTTTATTGCTTAGGCTTGCTCTCACTGATTATACTGCAGGATACAATTAGATATACAACAGCATATGTGCAAAAACAATAAATTCTCAAACATGTAATCTACAACACAAGTTCGTGCAATAGTTTGCAGATGGCTATTTAATGCAAAAAGCATTCTTTTTTTATTCAGAACTTCAATATCATTTTAAAAGAGACACTTTTGGGTCGATTATCCTCTTCCCCAATTACTACTACTATGGATAATTAAGTTCTGAATAATAAATGTAATAGACCCATCCTTTTTTCTTGCTGCCCACTATGACACAAAACTCCTTAGGCTTTTCTGTAAATGAATATCGAATACAATAGTCAACTCATTCTACCTGTTTTTGCTGCTTCTGGTTCCTGAATTATGTCTTTCGCAGAAGCCTCATCACAACCTGGCTGAAAATAAGAAAGGAATATTAAGAATGACGCTTTTTTTTGTTTTTTGATGCAAGAACTGAAAACACCCTATTTGCAAGTGGCACAAAAATATATTTACATTTTTAAGGATTATAAAGTCCGAACTCTAATATGATCATAATGAATGACCAGCATCACATGTACCTGATTATAGGCAACCTGAAAAGTCGCTGAGTGTTGGCGCCTATACCTGTCTTTCTCCAGAGGGATGACCTGTCACAAATTCCCATTTCAGAACCTGTTGCAACAGTGCTGTCTTGTTACGTAAAGAGCCATTGTGTTAGAGTAGAGCGAGGTGGCGGAGAACTGCTGCCAACCATCTGCCTTTACATGATATGGCTGAGTGATTATTACCCAAGAGGCAGGTGCCAGCTGTATGCAGTAATCCTAATTAAAGGAAACAAAGGAGCTTCAACCTTGCACTCGCATCTGCCTGGCTGGAGGGTGTGTTGTCCAAAGTACTTAGATCTGCAGCAGATACCCAAAATATTCCAATTACCAAACTTTTTTTTTTTATCTGTGGCAAGACATAAAATATTTTCAATGTTATATACTTGGAAGATATATAAATATATCTATTATAAATAGATCAGGCTGTGTTCATTATGAACTAGTGTTCACAAGGAACCTAATAGAAGGGACATTCAATTGGGCTCCCACTAGGAATACATGATAATATCTAAAACCACATTTTTACTAATCACATAAAAGATAATAAAAAACCATAAAAGGACAGATACACTTATTTGCACTACAATAGATTGCAAATTCAAATTATATGTAACCATCATTAACATATAAAAAATTCCATCCTCCCAGCAAGAGGACTACTAGGAGTGCCAGAGTGAAAGATGAATATATTGGTGGTCAAGTTATCATTATTAGCAACAATGTCAAAAACTGAAGATATCATCCAAGTCAAGTTTTCAGGAAACGTTTTCTCTCTGTGTTTTACAGCACCGCTATTTCCTTAGAGGAGTAAACATTTTGGATTCATGTTTTATATTGAAGACGTTAAGTAAAGTACCTCCATCAAATATATTATTCTTGGAATGTGCAATTTTTTTCTAAATACCAATATGGGGCACACTTACATAGCTTATTTGGTGTGGGGGGGATGTTGCCATAAAACATAAAATGGACATTGGTTTTCCTTTTAGGGCTTTAAAACACATATATATATATATATAGTGTTCTTAGGCAAACTGATTTTAGTGAATCTATTGTGAAGTTTCTCACCTGGAGGTCCTGGCAGTAAAAGGACTTTTTATTGCAGGTTGACTACTCCACTGTATTTCAATTAGTTGCAGTGTTGCCAAGCTGTCATGCTGATAGCCCAACACCTACAAAAAGAACCTTTCACGGCAGGGTCACAATGCTCCCATTCTCTTTCCAATTAAATTGCAAGTTGGTCAATTCTGATTGAAATTGAGGACTGTGCATTTAATGCACTTAAGTATATATTATTTTATGCAGGATTTTTGTGTGAATGTGTGACATGTTTTGTGGTGTGCGCTCTGCTACTGTTATTGTGCATTAAAGAGGGGTGGCCTATGCAGGGCTAGGTTCCAGGTAGGAATCTTGGCCAGAGCACTATCTGCATGGAGGTTGCATGTTCTCCCTGTGTTTGCATGGGTTTCCTCCCACATTCTAAAAACAGTTAAGCTAATTGGCTTCCCCCCAAATTGACATTGGACCGTGTTAATGACATATGACTATGGTAGGGACATTAGATTGTAATCCTCTTTTTGAGGGACAGCCAGTGACATGACTATGGAATTTGTAAAGCACTGCAAAATTTGTATGTGCTACAAAAAAGTTAATATTAATTAAAACTTGGCACTACAATGCACTCTTTACTGTGTGTTATGGTAATGCACCACAATACCAAATGTCACCACAATACAAAGATGTTGTCATAAAAATTATAACCTGTAAAAGAATGATTTCTCATTTTTCGGTGAGATAAACATCGATATTGCAGATTTAACATAAATGTAATGCCAGGCTCATACAAATTATCACCTATAAATGTAAAAAGAAAAAGCTAAAAGTGACCCAAAATCATAATGACTTGTTCACACCATAGAGTATTGTTGTATATGCGCATTGTTTTGTTTTTAATTACACATAGTACTGTAAAAAACAAACAAACAAAAAAAGGTACAGGTGTGATTTTTGTTATGTTCATGGAAAATTAATGCACTGCTTTAATGCAATGCATGCCAATGCAAATAAATTATGGTGTGGACGATCCCTAAAGTTTGCATTTAGGACTTGGACAGAACAAGTGTGTCTTACCTCATTCCCGGAGTTTGTGTTCTGACTGTCAGCTATGTCCAGTGCTAAAGCTGTTTTGTCTGATAATGTAGGCTTTGTGGCAGGACAAAAGCCACAGAAGTCTTCATCTAGAGTTTCTGCAACGGCAAATGGAAACCATATACATTTTATGATGAATAGTCTGTAAGTGAAAAGCCTGGAGACGTTTTTTGTGTGAAACAATTACTTGCTCTGCTGGCCTCCTGTCTGTCGTAAACAAGCTGACCCTTACCTGACGGGGGAGGTGAGTTCTCCAGGATGTCCAACAGCTGCTGTTTTATAGGGCTATTCACTAGAGATGCATAGCTCATTGCAGAGTTCCCATTTAAATCCAGGAGCTGGGTATCTCTGTAGTTTTAGATGGAAATAGTTATTATACAGGTGGGTTATGCCCAGGGTAAAAAGCAAGTACTGCTCCCACAGTAACAGCTAAGCAGAACTCTAGTCAAAAATAACAAGATAATATTAGCTCAACAAAGCATAAAAAATAACAAAATGTTCTTCTGTGCACCATTCACTCTCAACCCAGAGCTGTCCACCACAATATGTTTTTTCGGCCACTAGATGTCCTCAGTATGAAGGCCAGTATCATTCAACTCAATACATCTGAGCCCAGGATGTCTTGGAATTACCCCATCCTGTGACTAGACAGTGAAGTTTGTTGTTGTTTTGCTGTAAAATATAGATTTTTTTGGACCCTGTTGTGAAATGCATTGAACTCTAAGGGTTCCCAGTTTTCTAGTTAATTGTAAAGAACCTACGCATATTCTTGTCAATAAAATTGGGAGAAAACAAAAAGATCTGAACAAGCAATATATGGGGTATAGATGGAAAAACATGTTTATAAGCCAATGGGAGATTTTTTTAAATATATATATACTTTTAGCATCCCAATACTTTAACAAAAGGTTTCTGTCCTGAGTCAATTGTCATTGATATTTATGTATTTGTGATACTTTAATAAATTTACACATTCTGCTCTAGAAAAAAACATTGTATTTTATAGGGGACACTTGCTGGTTGCAAAACTTCAGAAGGTTAATGTAAAAAGCATGAAAATAATCAAATGTCATGATGTTTATTTTGTTCTTTTTTCATTGTATGTGATCCCTTTCCTGCCTATACCAAGCCAATAGGTGGCTGATTGGCATTGGGTGGGCAGCAAGCCTGTAGCCCAAAAATTTAGCTGCCCTTCTCTGCACTGTTTGCAGTTTCTTAACATCCCTTATGCTTACTGGAGCCAGAAACCAGACTACATTGTTTTGGTAATGGTAAGTACAGGGGTAAGTTGATGTTTTTCTCTGGTGTCTACATTTTTTTTTAATACTAGAAAGTATATTGGAGCAGATCTAGAGCAGTGTTTTTCAAAAAGTGTTCCTCCAGGGGTTGAAAGGGGTTCCTTGAAGAATAAGCAATTTGAACCTCACCGGCATTAAGAGTATGCACTTCTAAATACACATACTTATAGAAAAAGAGGAAAGAATGTATTATCAAGACATAAAACAAATATGAACTTTTTTGATTTTAGCTTTAGCTTTTAAGGCAAAACACCCAATCCTTCTCCATCATTGGCTTACCTAGATTGGCTTATTCACTGTATCTAAATTGCAGTAGATCAGTTATGAAAAATATGAAAAAATAAAATGCCATTGTGTGATCCTGATCAACCAATCAACTCTAAATGTAAAGAGTGTAGCAGCGATGTGTGGGGTAAGCAGGTCTTGTAACTCAAGAGACAAACTTACCGAGACACAACATTGCAACTATTTAAGAATCACCAGGGGATTTAGGGAAACCCTTTAGCATCATATTTTCCTATCACTGTGTCAACTTACCCATGATATTTTATTAGCTGTTCTAAGACAGACACCGGTCTGTACTCTCTCTCCATGATCAGTCCATCAAACAGGTCCACGTCACGCGCCACCAGCATCAACGGGGACAGGCCTTGAGCATTTAGAGTGTTCACATCCTGGCAAGCATCTGTGGACTTAAATAATAAGTTGAATATATGACATTTGTTGCTCATAGGAAAATGTCTTCACAATTTTCCTACAGAGGACACCTATATATATAAATACACATATATATATATATATATATATATATATATATACTAAACTTCGGACAGAAAGGCCCACAAACAAACAGCAACTGAAAGCCGCTGCAGTAAAGGCCTGGCAGAGCATTAAAACGGAGGAAACCCAGCATCTGGTGATGTCCATGAGTTCAAGACTACAGGCTGTCATTGTCAGCAAAGGGTTTTCAACCAAGTATTAGAAATTAACTTTTTATTTTCAGCTTTTTAATTTGTCCAATTACTTTTGAGCCCCTGAAATGTGTTGTTATTTCCTCACATTTTTAAGCAATCTTTTTGTTCAACCCACTGAATTAAAGCTGAAAGTCTGCAGTTCAACTGCATCTGATTTGTTTCATTTAAAATTGTGGTAATGTACGGAACCAAAATTATAAAAAAAAATTGTCTCTGTCCAAATATATATATAGTCTGGAGATTCGTTCTCCAAAGCTAGGAATACACTAATTTATGTATTCTTGATTGTAAGCTCTGTTGGACAGGGTGCTCTCCTCCTCCTGTGTCACCGTCTGTATCTGTCTTTTGCAACCCCTATTTAATATACAGCGCTGCATAATGTTGGTGGTATATAAATCCTGCTTAATATTATTAATAATAATATTAATAATAATCTGACAATATTTACTAGATCAAGTAGATAGGGGACTATCAATAGTTTTACTATCTTGTATCGCTAGATATTGAACAGAAATCAGCTTCAATCTGTTAAGAAAACAATTGCCACCACTTACTGGACAGTTTTTCTCTTACATACATCTGATCATCTCTTGTGTAAAAACGAATATTCTGATTTCACTGCACACTAGGCACTTCTTAAAGTGTGCAATAGAAGAACATGGCTGAAGAACATGATGCATTATTTAGCACTTTCCTGACCTGAGTTTTTCTTTCAATAATAGAAATTCAGCTTCATATATGTGTGTTACCTAGGGTGGCCTGCCAACTCCTTATTCTACAGCCATCATATAGCTGCATTGCATAAGGGAGCCCAGAAACTCAGTGATAAAAAGGTATGAAATTATATAAAAAGGATTAAAAAATATCATTATCATGGCAATGAAGCAAAGAAGTAAGATAATGTAAAATATAAGCAGAATAAATGAAAATGTTTATAACAGCCTGTAGCGCTATATATTCAGTAGTAAAGTATCCCAAAACACTGACCAATAAGTTCTGAAGGGTGTCCAGGTCTCCCTGCCAGGCTGCTTGTGCCAGGCACAGCTGTGGAAATGAGCTTCTTTTAACAGCAGACAACAACTGTGCCCGGATTCCATCATTACCAATGTGCACAGCTGTCTGACTATTGGAGTTGTGCAGAGTGGCATCTGCTCCATGGTCCAGAAGGACTGCAATCACCTTAATAACCAACATAAAGGTATCAGTTGTCAGCAAAGGAAACTCCTAATGTTTTAGAAAACATTGCATAGACAGCTTTACATAGAAACCTTTCTGACATCTGGAAAATGCTGAGAATCATTTATTGTTGGCGATAAGTAACTAAATACAAAAATCCTCTTTATTAAAGATCTGAACGAATTGTAGGGGTCTATTTATCCCTTTTTCCACCCAAGATTGACATTACATTCAGCCAATATTGACAAATTTTCGCAAATGCTTTAATTAGAAAAATGTGTGAATCATGGGTGAAAGTTGTATTTAGTTTAGGTAAAAAAAAAAAAAAAAAACAATAATATAAAGAAACCATGGAGTTGACTTTTGCTGCCCTCCTGGCTAATATTCTGATCTATTGGCTTTATTAATTTTTTGAGTAGCTGATTCAGATTCCTTATATACA
>NC_092864.1:33879168-34041333 GCF_032062135.1 Pyxicephalus adspersus
GGTGAGGTTGCAGAGTTTAGAAAATACCAGGTCTAATGTATGTCCGGCTATGTGTGTGGGACCATTGATGTGCTGTGTGAGTCCAAATGAGGAGGTAATGGAGAGAAGTTTGGCTGAGGAGGGAAGGTTAGGCTCATCCATTGCAACATTGAAATCACCAAGGATTAGGCTATGTACAAAAGGGAGATGATTCTCACTTGATACGGATGGTTGGGCTCCTGGCCAAAAATCTGACGTGTACTGTGGTCACCCGACATTGTCAAGACAGATCCATGATCAACCGACACAGAATGACCGCTATACAAGTCAATGGAAAGGAGCACAGCGGTGCAGCTTTCTTGTTCTCCTCATCCCCTCTCCATAGAACAGAAAGGTGCTGTGTGTACATCGCTCTTCATTCTCCTGTCACTCTTTTGTCATTGGAAACGATCACAAAAGATTGGTTCCAGTGACAAAAATTTAACATGAATACTCAGCCTTAGAAATCAGCAATGTAAGCCACCATGTTCCTTTTAGGTTTTTATTTCTTTACCTCTGGCTGGTTTTCCTGAGCAGCCACAATGAGGGCCGTGTCCCCAGATTCTGAAAGCTGAGCGTTTATAAGATCCGGATTACACATCAGGCTGGTGCTGATCCCCTCTATATCTCCCCTTGCAGCACATTGCAAGAATTTAAACACTTCTTTCTTCTGGAGTGACTCCTCCATTGCAATTCTATAAATAATAATTTTAACAATAATTGCCAACAGCAGTTCTTTTCATACAGATGTAAGATTCACACCACCCTGCTGGGAGTCTTATAGCAGTGAAGCTCCTCCTGACTTGTGACTAAATGCTAAAATCATAATCACAGAACATACCTGGTTAATCATATTATTGGGTAACCAAAGGCATGTATGCCAGGGTGGGTACACAATGTATTTTAAAGCGGCATCCAGAAGATCAGCTTGTGGGGGTATGGTATAGTATGATCCTTACAGGGCTGCTGCTATAGGCTATATATTCGGAAGCTAGCTTGCATTTTCAAAGCCTGACCTTTCCCCTTGTTCTGGCAGCTACTTTCATACCACTGACTTTCGGGTTCTGGCTGCAGACATGTTATATTGGCTTGTTGGCCTACAGTCTTCCTTGTGCATCTGCAGCAGGTTTGCATGAAAAGTTCCTGCATATTGATGCAAAAATTGATTAGAGGATGTTCTGTGGTCCAGAACCTATGGCAGGTATAAACTGCTGTCTATGTCCTATTGGGGATATTTCCCCTTATTTCCTGTAGCAGACACAAAAACATGTGAATGGAAATCTCCCCAAAGTAAGGGGAAATCTGAGATGTCATAAATGCAAGATTCTTCTTATTCAACTGTAACAGTTTAGATTTTACTTTGCTTTCTTCCTCTGTGATAATGGTCAAAATGATGAATCAATTTTAACAATGATAATGATGAATCAACTTTAACAATATAAACTTTGGCTAGAATAAGACAAAAGCTTACCATTCCTACCACTGTAAACCTGAACTCAGGTAAAAGCAAATATTCAAGTGTATTGTTACTTGAATCTCTGCTTGCTTTGTACATTACTTAATTATCTGTATGATATTTTGTGCAGGAACTTCCTGTTTTTAGGAACAGTCACTGCTGTTCTTTCTCTTTGTGAAGCTTGACTGGTCTTGTATCCGCTCCCCTTTATTATTTTCTGTTTGCAGCCAGGAGCTTGTGGGTCCAATGGTCCAATGTCCCACCCCTAACTCTGCACAAACTTTAAACAGCTGACCATGATGTCACTGGGTTTGCAAAGGCATTTGGTGCAGACGATGTGGATTTTCATAATTTGAGGCTATTTGGGAATATATTTAAATGAAAGTTTTTGTGTCTTGAGTTCAGAATAAATAATCTCATCCGTTTTGCATCTTCCATCTCAGTCCTGAAGATCTCCCACATCTATTATCAGCCACTTTCTAGTTTGGGCATATTACTGCCCTAGACCAGCTTCTTGATGGTGACAACAGAAAAACCTACTCCCACAAAGCGTGTCATTGAAGTTGTTTAAAGTCTGAACCAGGGACACATGTGACAAGGTGACAACGCAGCAGCATAACTTGGAGACAGTTGGCATCCTATAACAAAAAGTTTCTGAACAAGGCAGGTTCACTAAGTGTTCTTATTGTAACCTATTTTACATCTTGTTTTTTTATTTGATTGATGGATTGAACAAGTAAAAATTAGAATCTCTGAATCTCTGTTTTGCATTCGGCCTCACTATAGTCCTAATGACTATTGTCACTAAGATGGTGATGGACAATTTATATTTTACATTTGTCACCAAAACAGTAAGAAAGAAGAACATTTCTGAAACATTTCTGTGTTTCTCTATCCCTTCCAAAGTTAAAATTTAAAAAATTAGCTACAGATACACTTTAACAGCTCTTTAATTTATGTATTTCTGGAAGTGTGATTACACAAGCTGAATTAAACACTTGATACACCATCAATAAGAGATGAGAACAAATGTAACATTTAAGGAAAAGCCATTACCTGACTGGGGATTCAATTATCGCCAGAGATCACTGCTGGATGGACGCCTGGCGTTATTTTGGCAGCTGATCACCGGCATGGCACTGGCACCCTCTAGAAAGTGGCAGTCCCTCAGTCTGTATCCATGATCTAAGCAACCTGTTCCAAATGGAGCGATCCTCACAAGTTGCTGGAGCTGGAAGCCAGTGAAAGGAATCTTTTAGTTTACACATTGCTGCTAAGACAACCAACAGTCAGCTGAGTGTATGTGATTGTCCCAAAGGCGGGGAGACGGCTGCTGGATTGAAATACTTTGCATGACTTCATTCCACATACTGCAGGGATTGCTGCTTCCCAGCTAGGGACCTCCCATGGTAAATTACTATTTAAAGAAATAAAAGCGCAAGCATACATTTGCAAGGATTACTAAATTTCGTATCAGTCAGTTTATATGCATGTTTTGCAAACCTGGTCCCCCCAGCTGGTGTTGAGGTTGCATGGGTAATACAGATGCCACACTATGACCAACAGGGGATTTTATTATTTGTAATATATAGTGCCATCATCTTCCATTTCAATGTGCACAGGTTTTTGCAACTTAAAATGGAACTGAGGCTAGGTACACACGTGCAATAATTGTTAGAAAATGAAAGATTAACGACAGATCAAAGATTATTCACTATTCCAATATGATCCACCAATAATGTACACACACTAGATACGATCATTTGAACCATGCAGGAAGTGATGGGTACGCCAAGAAAGTGTGCCGCAGAACAATCCACGATCACTGAACCACTGTACACACAATAGATAGTAAACGATCGTCGCCCAAACAGATCTGCCAGAACGATCTTTTGTTTCTAGTGAAATTCCTCATTCGTTGGCATTGTTGTGCACTTTTTTGGTTAACGACTATCAAACAATCCATTAATCATTCGTTTCCAACAACAATTATTGGACACGTGTACGTAGCCTGACGCTTTCAAAATTTAGGATCAAGGCTTTATCGCAGAAAGGAAAAGGTGATTTCCCTTCTGCAATATGCATTCTTATCTGCCTGGTTGCCGTCCTAATATTTAAGAAAAAAAATTGCTGATCTGTGCATGGCTGCTGTAACTAAACAAATTATATCAAAACCGACCTAGGCCAATCAAGATGGCCGAAGAGCGAACACAGGAAGAGAAAAAAGAAAAATATAGTAGTAACTGTGAAGGAACGGGACAGGTGAGTGCAATTAAAAAATGTGATCAGGCAGGTAGGGTTATTTTATTTCAGATGGGACATCGCCTGTCATTATGCAATAAAGGATCTGACTGGTTGAAATTGTAAAATGTTGGGTTTAGCTCTACTTTAAGGCACATGATTGTTGTCCAATCTACTCTATACTAAAGCAAAGATGTAAAGGTAATAAGGACGTGCGTGGCCTGCGTCAAGAACTATTTGGTAAGGGGTGCTTTAAAGTGGTCCATGAATAGAACAAAAATCAAAAGAATTCCAAGCAGTATGTATAAAAAGAGGCAGTACAGTGCAATAATAAAATATTGTCAGTATTTCAGAAATTGTAACGAAAACAGGAGGGACAGTTCTTCTTTAGACTGTACCTACTGGTCTCTTTCTTCTGGTGGATATATATACCTCTATATAAAAGAGCTGCTTTTATAAAGCAGCAACGCTTGACATTCAACAAAACATTCTCTGATGTTTCTGGGTTTATGTATTTCAATGGCAGAAACTGATTCTCCACCAGGCAATGTTATTATTATTATTATTATTATTAATAATAATATGAATAATAAAAATAAAAATAATAATAATAAAAAACAGTAATTATATAGCACCAACAAATTGTGCAGCCCTGTATATTAAATATGTTGCAAATGAAAGACAGATACAAACAATGACACAGTAGGAGGAGATGAAGAGTTTTTGATGAATGTCAGAATTACAGCTTTATAAATAGAGCCCAAAAAGTTACTTTGCACCAAACCTTTTTTCAAGTTTTTAATGTTTCCAATTGTTATTTTGAAAGGTTAAGTAGATGTAAAAAAAATGACTGCTTTCCCCAATAATTGTCTGTGCATTCATTTCTTTTATGGTCCCTAAAAGAGGTGTTTCATTGTCCGGTTCACTTTTTGCAATCTTTTTTTCTCCAAGCTCTGGGAGGTAAGCTCTTCTGGACAAAATCCTCCCCTCCTCCTGTGTCACTGTCTGTACCTATCTGTCATTTGCAATCCCTATGTACAGTGCTGCGTAACATGTTGGTGCTATAAAAATCCTGTATTATTAATTATTAATAATAATAAAAATAATAATAATAATAATAATAATACAGAATGGGAAGGTCTGTGTTACCCAAATTTGCTCTCTACCTGTCTTCTTAGGCAGCAACCTTTTTATCTTCACCTATTGAGCAGACACTGATAATGTAACTCCGGCCCATTCGCACAGATGTAACATTATTTCGGCATCTGGCACCAGTACTGCACTGTGCATTTGCCGCAGTTAGTGTACATATTAAAAGACATTGCTAGAATTCTATTTTTTCTTTTTTTATTTATTACGCAGTATTTATATAGGAACATATAACGCAGTGCTTTACAAAGTTCAAAGTCATGTCACTAGCTGTCCCTCTAAGGTGCTCACAATCGAATGTCCCTACTATAGTCATATGACTTTAATACAGTCTAAGATAATTTTAGGGGGGATTTCAATTAACCCAACCACATGTTTTTGGAATGTGGCAGAAAACCAGAATACCTGGAGGAAACCCAGGGAAAACCTGCAAACTCCAAAATCCCATGCAGATAGTGTCCTTGCTGAGATTCAAACCTGGGACCTAGTGCTGCAAAGGCCAGAATACTAACATCTGGGCCACCATGCTGCCACTTGTTGTATGTGGTCACTTATATTGATGTAGCCTATTTTTAAAAAACAGTTCCGCTGATATGTGTGACCCAGTTGTAAGGTAATGACTGCAAAAATCCATACTAGACCTGAAGCATGATTACGCAAACCTGTGGCTTTGCATAAAGTGGATTTGTGGTAACGGTCATTTGAATATTATAACCATATAAACCTGACCAGGAAATGAACAAAAAAAGAAAATTTTCCTTTTGTATTTCCCTATTGTTGTCAACTTAGCTGACCTTGAATTACATGAGAAGGTAAAATCCCTATTGCCTGCTTTGTCAGTGGCAATTGTTGGTAAACACAGGAGGTTTAATGCTGGGATTATGATCTTTTTTTTTCCTCTTTGAAACTGATGGCCTTATACTTAGCCCCTGATTCATCATTGAAATCCGCGATCGCTGGAAGCGCGATAATACGCGCGACCAGCGATCGCATCGCTAATACGAATGCGCGACCGATAATCCGATTTTGCTTGATGAATCAGGGGCTTAGCCTTTACATATTCTAAAGACACATCACACAAAACTGATTTATTTATATTTGAATAACAAATTGAAGATATGCAAACCTGGAAGAGCAGAGTTCCAAGTGATAAAGAAGCAAGCAGCATGCAGAGTGAAACTTACTTAATCACACTGAGCATGTCATTGATGTAGGGAA
Organism: Pyxicephalus adspersus; assembly: GCF_032062135.1. NCBI lineage: Eukaryota > Metazoa > Chordata > Amphibia > Anura > Pyxicephalidae > Pyxicephalus > Pyxicephalus adspersus. The sequence goes on from NC_092864.1 coordinate 33,885,251, forward strand.
GGAGCACACAGATTGGTTTGGGTTTGTGCTCATGCATGTGTCTGTAGGAAAAGATTTGCGCATTCACGTAGACAATGCTCACGCATATATGTATTTAGTGGATGCAAGGCAGCAAATTTAAATATAGTCATGTGCCTGTTGCCTTGCTGATTGGTTTTCAGCCTTGTATGGACTTGACCTGACCTGTGTTCCTGGATCAGTTGTGGCCACTTGGATTGTACCCTGACCTTGTCCTGTGGATCATCCTCCTCTTTCATCCTCCCATTGTATGAACTGCCCCTGCTAGCATGCTGCTGACCTTTCCAAGTTCTTTGACCTGTTTCTGTTATTAATTCTTGTAGTGTACTTGCCAGCTCATTGCCATTTCCTACCTGTTACATGACCTGCCATTTATATGTGCATCTGTACCTTGCTTACTGGCACTCATGCCCTCCTGGTGCTCATTGTTGCCTGTCACCAACATCACGGCCACTGGAGACAGATTGGCAGGAGAGGTTACACCTATTCTTGAGCTTTGCCACCAAAACAGCTCTGGTCTGTCAAGGCATGGACTAGACAAGACCTTTCAAGGTTTATAGTGGTTTTTGGCATCAAGAAGCTAGTAGCAGATCTTTTAGGTCACAATGCCGCCATCAGCCTTCCTACTACCCCTAGGGCATGCTGCTGTTATTGGTCACGTAAATGAAACACCCGACTATCTTCTTCCATTGCTCAATGGTTCAGTACTAAAGCTCACATGACCATTATAGGTGTTTTCAATGGTGGATAGAGGTCACAATGGGTGCTTTGACAGATCTGTGGCTACCTAACCCCATACGCAGCAAGCGTATGTACTGTATGTTTTGACATGATTCTCCCATGGCGAGTATTGTTTTGTGCTACAGTACCCAATTACCACGGGCCCACCAGTTGTCCTCCTTTGGACCAATTTTAGTAGGAACTAACCACTGTATCCCAATGAGTTGACTGACTTCTTCATACTGCTTCATACCGCATAAGTGTGTCACAGCCCTATTCATTGCTATAGGTATTCTGTACTTTGAGGGACTGCTGGAGGCCACCCTTAGTACAACTTGCCCAAAGAAATACCTCCAATGAAATACCTTCAATGTAAGAGAACCATTTTCCAACAGACCTGTGGCGTGAGTTTCCACTGACCATCAATGTACAGGGAACTGTTCTTCCACTGAATACCTGTGAATGATGGCTAATTTCTGCTGACCACTTGTGTAAAGGAAGTAATTATCCCTAGAAACACCTGTGTATAGGAGTTAATCTCCACAAATCATCAGTCCAATGGAGGTCATCTCACACTGAGGGAAGAGTTGGATCTCCAATGACCACCAATAAAAGGGGGGCAATGTGCACTGATCACCAATGCAGTGGGGGCCATCTCCAATACTATTTGTGTAAGGAAGACCAATCTTCCGCTGAACACCTAAGTTTAGGGGCCCATCTTCAATGACAACCAGTATAGGGGAGAGGGTCATCCTCACTGACCACATGCATAAGGAGGCACTGTCCTTCCAGTGTGGGGAAGAGGGGAATCTCCACTGACCATCAATCTAGAAATACCATATCCACTGACCACCAACATAAGTGGGACCATCTCCACTGAGACCAGCATAAGTAGGGCCATCTCCATTGACCACCAGTGTAAGGAGACCAACTCCACTGACCACCAGCATAAGTGGGACCATCTCCACTGATCATCAATCTAAGGATACTAACTCCACCAACCATCAGTGTAAGGATATCATCACCGATACCCAGGAGCATAAGTAGGACCATCTCCACTGACCACCAACATAAATAGTGCCATCTCCATTGACCACAAATCTAAGGATACCATCTTCGCTGACCACCAGCATAAGTAGGACCATCTCCATTGACCACCAACAAAAGTAGGACCATCTCTACTGACCACCAACATAAGTAGGGCCATCTCCACTAACCATCAATTTAAGGATAATATCGCCACTAACCACCAACATAAGTAGGACCATCCCCACCGACCACCAGTGAAGAAGGACCATTCCCATTGACCACCAACATAAGCAGGACCATTTCTATTGACCACAACTCTAAGGATACCACCTTCACTGACCTACTGCATAAGTAGGACCATCTCCACTGACCTCCAGCATAAGTGGGAGCATCTCCAATGGTCATTAATCTAAGGATATTATCTCCACTGACCACCAACATCAGTAGTGCCATCTCCATTGACCATCAAAGTAAAGATCCCATCTCCACTCAACACCAGCAAAAGTTGGACCATACCCATTAACCACCAACAAAAGTAAGACCATCTCCACTCACCACTAACGTAAGGATCCCATCTCCACTCACCACCAGAATAAGTGGTGGCGAGTCCCCTCTCCACTGACCACCACTTGTCCTCTCTCATGTCACCCTTCACTGGCTCCTCACTGATGTGTGGACATGCCAAGCCTGCTGGCGACATCAGAATAAAGAATTTACCGACCAATGTAAGGATACCATCTCCACTGACTACCAAAGAATGAGGGGATGAGTGGTGATCCATCCCTTTGTCCTCTCTCATGTCACCAAAACTCGTCAACCTTCCGCCATCACCTGACTGATGTGTGGAAATGCCTCCCACACAGGAAACATGTATGTTCCTTTTTCTGGAAATGTATTTCACAAAACTATTCCAGAGTGTAGGAACTTGTAAGAACTGTAGGAATTTCTGCGTATGACCACAAGTACATAATCACACTTTTGTGATGCATGTTAGGTGTAATATTGTGTTGCAGTTCCCTTTTGCATGACACACCAATACACAAACATGAGGCAGCTCAGAGTAATGCATCTAATACTAATAATGGAACTGCATTGCTTTGTGGTGGGTTGTGTCCTGAGCAAAAAAACACTCAGAGGATATTTTTGTCAACAAGTTATTGCATGACGCATCGTCCCTTGATGTAACACACAAAAATAACAAAGTGTGAATGTGCCCTAATACTAGGTACCCTGTACATTAACCTAATTTCCCTTTATTAATATAATTATTGCTTGTAGGTGTGAGATGTACAAAGTCCTAGAGAAAATCTCAAGTTACTTCTACTTTCAACACAGTGTATAATTTGTATAAGGGAACGTTTTTCATAACATGGGTCTTGTCATTGGTGGAAAAACCACAGCAGGCAGCTGAAGAAAGCATAAAAGGCCACTTCCACCTCGCCATATCTCCCACATATACAGAGGAGCAGTACAAAAGACCATTGCCACACACATTTGCCAGGGGATCGGAAAGAGGTGGCGGTGGGTGTGGTCCCTGGATGGCCACTCCCCCAAACTCTCCGCGTTCGATCAGCATGTTTTGCTCCAGTTCCGGCTTCCTGTGCTGACGTCACCAGTCTGATAAGATGGCGGCGGACAGTGATGTGAGTTACAGGGGTTGTGTGACAGCTGTCACGGGATAGAGCTGTGTGTGGTGACAGGCCCGTGTACACTGACAGGAATATGTATGTTGCTGCGGCAAGGGTGTGTACACTGACAGAGCTGTGTGTGGTGCTGTGACAGGGCTGTGTGTGTGTGTGTGGTGTTGTGCGGTGACAGCGCTGTGTGTGCGTGTTGTGCGGTGACAGGGCTGTGTGTGTGTTGTGCGGTGACAGGGCTGTGTGTGTGTTGTGTGGTGACAGGGCTGTGTGTGTTGTGCTGTGACAGGGCTGTGTGTGTGTGTTGTGTGGTGACAGGGCTGTGTGTGTGTTGTATGTGTGTCCCCTTTCTCTGTCTCCTCACACATGTAAAGTAATTGTTTTGGTTTTGCTCTCTCAGCTCCCCAGTAGTTCCTCCCTGCTCCCCCTCCAGCTGTATCTCTGCTGAGTTGTCTGTCTCCTGTCTGTATATTTGTGTCATACTTCCTCTGCCCCCTCTATCCATTCTTTATGCCCTATTCTATGTCCCCTGTCACTCACATTCCATGATTTTCTCTTTCCGCCTCCATTAATTTCTCTTTCTATGGGGCTGCAGCTTGTGTGCAGTGCAGGTCTTGCAGCAGTTTCTGGTTGCCCCTATTGCCAGCCAGCTCTACCCCAAAGGTTGCAATTGTTGAGCGGTGTGCACGGTGCATTGTGTGATCTGAGATGCAGCTTCTGGCAATCCATTGTCTGCTCAGTCCACTTCCTAACCCAAAACCTCTTCCAACCTCTAGGACAAAAACAAACACATTCGGGGGCCAGACAGGTCAATAAAATGAATGAACCTGCCCAATTGCAATTGTTTTGTTTTTACTCACCTGTCCTTGCTCAGATGTAAGGGCCCCATCTTCCTGGGTGTCAGATCTTTGGGCATTTTGATTGGCTAGGTTGGAATGACGTAACGCGATCAGGTGGGCAGGAGTTCATCCTGTACTCGGCATCCTGCATTCTGTACTGAGTCCTGTACAGAAGTCAGGCATATGTTGGGACTCTGCAGTGTTCTCCCCAGCACATTTTACCACCCGGTACACCATCTGCCTATAGCTTACTCTCACCCAGCTTAAAATCATTCTGGGGAGAATACTGTTCTGATACATTGGAAGTGATCATTTCCAGTGACAGGAGAATGAATGAGCACTGTACACACAGAGCTGGTATGTTCTATGGAGAGAAGGAGGGAAAGCCAGCATGTGGAATGTCATTGTGCCCACCTCTACAGGAAAGTACAGTGGTTGTTATTCAATCTGCCCGGGCCGATTGATGAATGACCTCGGAAGACTGGCGTGAGCATGGCCGTCTGTCCAAAGGGCATTTAGCATGTGTATGTGCTATATGTTGGCAACCAAAATGTTGCTTATCTGTATACGTTAATCTGCCCACTTGTCTGATTATCTATTTTCTGTACTATTTGGCTGTTTGTCTGAAGCCTCATACAGAAGTGTGATGAGTAGGATTTTTTCCAGTGATGGAATGAATGTGCTGTACACACAGTGCCCTTCTGTTTAATGGAATGGGGAGGACAAGTAAGCAGCTTAAAATTGTAGTTATTCCTGTTCAATCGTTCATCATTTCACTAAAGCAGATTGATGAACAACATCAGGGGATCGTTGTACACATGTCAGAGTTTTTGCACAAGACAAGCACAACCATCAATTATCTGACATGTACAAAGCTTTAGGTTTCCATTCATTATATCTGTGTTTTTTATGATTACCTTTGGTCTAATCTGTCCTAATGTATAAAAGTAGCTGCCTATAGTTACACCTTGCTGATATAATTTTATTGAAAGTAAAACAAAAAAGGATTCAGTTTTTGATACCACATACACAAGTGTAACAATATTTGGTTCTAGAGATAAGGTTCGGAATCTTTTTATCTGTGTTTTTTATTGTCTGTCTATTTTCTCTATTGCAGCCTGAATCTGAAGTGTTTGAGATAACCGACTTCACTACAGCCTCAGAATGGGAGAGGTAAGACAGGGTGTGGTAGTCACAACATTGTTAATTACACCCTGTATTCTGCTGCTTTCCTTATCAACCATAGAGCTTTGCTTCAGCTATCATTACATGAAATTCTTTTATTAACCACTAAGGCTACATACACACGTCAGGTGATCGTATCTGTGTGTGTACAGTGCTCTTTGTTTGTCGTTCCAATGACCATCCTGGCAGATCCACAGACGACTAATGAGGAACGATCATAAAGAAAGTGAAGGGGGAGAGCACAGCAGGATGCCACTCCGTGCTGTATGTACAGGGCTCATTCATACATCTTTCAGTCTTTTGTCGTTGGAAAGGATTGTGAAAGATTCTTTCTAATGACAGTTATTGGCAGTGTGTACACCGCCATAGGCTTTTGTGATTTAAAGCCCTTAGGGAGAGCAATTCTAAAGTTTCTGCAAGTTCCTGTTTGCTAATAACTCTCCCATGATTTAGAATAATCAAGTAATACATATATTGTATATTTTATGACAATCTATCAAAAATATGATTTGTACCACATGCCAAATAAACTTTTGAACCACCACCAAATATAATACAGAGACAAATATAATACAGAGAGTACATAAAATCACAATCAAGAACTTTTTATTACAACATATTAAAAGTGTAATATGTTGGTGCTATATAAATACTGTTTAATAATAATATTAATAATTATTACAACTAAACATTAAAACATACTGGACTATAATCATATTTGTGTATAGGTTACATAGATTTAACACACAGGAACACATGGTAAATCTGTGTAACCTATACACAATTATGATTATGGTCCTGTATGTTTTTATGTAATTTATTTGTAATAATAATAAATATTATTACACAGTATTTATGACTTGGTGATATTATTTTTCAAAAATCTATTTATTTTCACAGCAGTCAGTTTGTTTTTTTAATTTGACCACTGTTAGAGTAAGTTCAAAATTGTGGTAAAAAAAAGGTGCTGTTTACCACTCCTAAGCACCTAATGGCAACCACTACGCATCTTCAGGTATTTGCAAACACCTATACAGGCATTAGTAATATCAAAGGATGTACTTTGGTACATCCATCCAACGTTCCTGATTTTCTTTTTTTAGTTTTGTTCTCTTATATATAATTTCTTTCTCAAGAAAATATATTAACTACAACCTTTTTAGGGTGTATTTCTAAATGTTTAGTTTGTAAATTTATTATTATTGTTGTTCAGTTTATTCCTTGACCCTTTTTCCTATTTCTCAATATTTTTCATAAAGATAAGTAATGTTAAGTCATTTAAGAATAGAATATCACAACAATATCAAACTTAAGCCTATTGAGGATAAAGTATATTTGTAACCATTATTGATGTATTGTTCCATCCTGACTATATTTTGTTTGTACAGTTATAGATTTTAGGCCCAAAATGTAAAACGATTAGGGTACTTTATCTTTTACTTTCAGGTTGCCTCACTCCTGGCTGGCTGCTGCTCTACTTCATACACTACTCTGCAAATTCCTTTGGTTTCAGATAAAAACCATATCGTCCACTGGAAACAATAAGCCTTTACCCACCAAGGGTCACCATGTTGCACCCAGCCATTCATGACAGTTATAGTTTAAAACAACTACTATTGCTACCACTACTTGTCTCCTAACACAGCTCAAACCAACTGCCACTACTACATTACAGTAGCTCTCCATTGGGATTTTTTTCTTTCGATCATCCGTAAATAAGAGTCTCTCAAAAACCCCTGAAGAAGCCACAAGGCTGAACGCGTCGGGTGAAAGAGATGAACATATTAAATGCTACACATTGATGTCTGGCAATAGTATAGATGTTACTTTCTGTATGAATTTGGTAACTTTCAGAAGTAAAAACCCCTTCTTTTACCTCTGTCCTTTACTTGTTGTAAAGTTGATCTGGGGCTACCATCTGATATTGGTATTGATACTGATACTGGGGCTGCCATCTGATATATTGATATTGATACTGATATATAGTTTGAACTTTATTGCAGAATCTGACTTTTAGTAATCCCTCTGTTTTACCTACTTTATCTAATTATTCGTGTTGGTTTTGAACATCTGGGATTGGTGAATGGGCTGTGGACAGATTATTGGTTTGCATGGAAAGAAAGGTTAGTACCAGTGATAGATGATGTGATTATGTAAGGAAACTTGCTGATTGTCTTCATAAAGCTTCCTCACTGAGCTGCAGATATTAGTATAGTAGAAATTTGAACTGCAAAAAACAGGCACCCCTCATGTACAGCTGTAAATTGGTGTACATTTTAGACATCATTCACTAACTCTAGTTGGCTGCGATGGCTTGCTTTCAATTAATTTAGAAAATACATGAATAGTATGGTAACAAAGTAAATCAGCTGGAAGGACTGTAAACCAAGTAGTCTGAGGTTTTATGCATTATCTCCACAGCGCTGCCATATTTCTTTACAAGCTATAAAAAAAAACATCCAAAAGGCTTATAGGGATTGGAGATAATCTTTACCTATGTTTTATGACACATCATTATTTTTTTTTTTTATCCATGATAATCCGAAGACTTTTTATAACACGAATCAATAACATGGGTTTCTTCAAACATTTGCCCAAGTGGTTCATATGAAATATAATCATAGGTATGTTTGATTGCAGGTTTATTTCAAAAGTGGAAGAAGTCTTGAATGATTGGAAACTAATTGGAGATTCCTTCAAGAAGACTCCAGAAAAGGTAAATATGTTATTTCATTGATCATTGTAAAGCATCCTATTTATTAGATTTTTTTTTTTGCAGCAGTCCGTTGACTACATCTCTTAAGTCTCTGATCATGGTTTGTGTTACAGGGAGAGTACACTACTGGAGTGTGGGAGGAGAAAGGAGAAGACATTTTATTTGCAGACTTCAAATTCAATATCAAGCATCATTATTTGGTTCAGGAGTTGGCTGAAAAGGAAGAGAAGGAAGATGGCGGAGAAGGTAAACAGACATTGGGCATTTTTCTGTGAAGTTTCTGGCTGAAGAACAGTTTGTGTTTCTGAGCTAGTAAATATTAAATCAATATCTCCTCTACACCCCACTGGTTACACACAACAAGATTTGTTTTTGATTTGATCAGGTTGGCAATAACACTGTAGAGTAATGGTTTATGTAGACATGAAACAGCTTTACATGTTGTAAAAAGCTTTACATGTTGTTAAAGCACACCTGCCTTGAGACAGATTTGTAGACATTTGACACATTTCCAGGTGTGTGGTGTTCTTGTTAAAAAACAAAACCCTGTTCTAAGTTGTACATCCATCAAATGTCCCCTACATCATTATAGAATACTTTGGATGCTGATAAATGATACCAAGTGGGAGTTACAAGTATCCAGCACACTGCAAATGTTGGGTTTAAAGAGTTTGTAGCAATAGAGCAAAGATCAAAGGAACGGATTACCATTAGAGAATGAAGTCTCTAGTTTTGCAGTTTCTCTTCTTTTCTTTGCTTAGAAGGGATTATAAGCTCGACCAGTAAGGTATTCTATACCAGCCAGAGATACTACAAGAGTTTTGGTAAACGCCAGGGTTTTTGCAGAGGCTGGTAAGGGTTTCTGACAATCCTGCCTCTAAAATTACCCAGTGACACCACTTATGTTTTTTGTTATCTGTAATGGTACATTCTCCCTACTTATCACTTATTTAAGGAGCATTTTTTCCTCAAACCGCCAGCATAATAGGTCCCCTCTTCCACTGACCACTATTGCTTGGGGGTCCTTCTCTATTGACCACTAATATAAGGGTGTCCTACAATGTCTACTAGTGCAAGGTTCCTTCAACACTTGCTAGCAGTGTATGCAGGAACTTCTCTCACTGACTGTCAATTTAATGTGCCTTTATTCACTGGTTAGCAGTGTAAAGGGTCAGATTTCCTGTAAGTAAAATTTATTTCACTGGCCATCAAGTAAAGTACCACAAGCAATTCACTGTTTCTTCTTTTTTTTGGTCAATAATAATAATTTAATGTCACCATTATTGTTACTAAACATTTCCTTTTATATTAAATAGCAATGGTTGTCAAATACAGGGGATATGTTGAAATTCATTTTTTGTCTTACATTTTATTTGACTACAACTTGCTGTTCATGGTAATATATAATGTGGATATAATTAATAATAACGGGGCTCTTGGGACCTTAGCGTTATTTTAACTGTTGCTTCATAGTAAAAACTTTTAGAAAGTCTGTTCTAAACTAAAATATAAACCTAAAAAAGTTAACTTTTTTTTTTTCTAGATTCCATACCTGTATGCATGCAAGACTTGCTTTGTACAAACAATGATTTCCCTGCAATTGCTCACTGCCTGGTTCGATGGTAAGTATTACCTGATGCAGTGTGGGTTGCAATACTGTACCTGCAAGAAATGTGTACTGTAATACAAGAAATGTGATTTCATTGGAAATCCTTTTAGGAACTCCAGCGGTCACCAACCGCTTAGATTAGATCAGCGGACGCCAACTGGTGGTCTGCAAAAAAAATTTGGTGGTCCGCTGAGAGCGGTGGGTGGGCTGTGTCTCTGTCTCAGACCTTCAATGGGAGAGTGGGCAGGTTCTGGCATCATGACTTCACTCTGGGGGAAGTTTTTTCCCATTAAGTAACACATGGCTCCCCGCAAATGCCCAGTCCAGAGTCTGCATTTAGTGGTCCGTAGATCCGAAAAGGTTGGCGACCACTGGATTTTGATGTCAAGTCTTCTGAAGAAAAAGATTGCCAGTGGAAAAAAATTGTGTGTAGTACATGTAGAAGTCATATAAAATGTAAATTATAAAGAGTCCCCGTTCATCAGAGCCTGCCTCATTTCCTGGCTAGAGGGCGTTCAGTATCATCTAGTGATGTTCTTTACATCCTGACAGTCTACCTTCCCTTTTTTTTATTTGTTAAATTTTAGTTCTTTTATGGAGGCTCAGCATCACACGTGAGCTATTATTATTGTTTGTAATGTGTTTGCTTGGCTTCTTTCGGAAGCCATTCACAAATGTTTTGCATTCAGTTGTTGACTGAGAACATGCCAGTAGGAAGAAAATAGAGTAAGCAAAAAAATGACCTTTTCTAAACTCCTGCTGTTATTTTACTACCCATTTAGAAAGCTGGGGATGCAGAGAGTGCACCAACTATTCCTTATCTGCCAGGGGTGTGAACTGAATGGAGAGTAGTATAAATACTTTGGCAGGCAAATCAGATAAAGTATTTATCTATTTTTTGGGTGTGTTTGGCTGTTTGCCTAATTTTAACTTTTCAACAATTTTCTGATTCTTCAAAAGTAAGTGCATAATTACTAAGCATTGTCCTAATTTTTCAGTCCACCTGATAAATCAAGAAGACTGAAAATGCAATAACTCTGTATACTATATAGTACTATAATATTCTAAAACACCTCCCTAGTGTGGTAAATTTTAAAACGGGGCAGCACAGAGTCCAACGGCACATTCGGGGCAGTAGAGCTGGGTTTCCTTCCAGATTTTTTTCCCGTCCTCCCCTCTCTTGGAGCAGCACACCACACACATTCTTGTGTGCTTTTGCTTTCTTGGAGATGGTGGAATGTACTCCGGTAAATGACGTTGTCCAAGTTGATGTTGATTTGCATGCTCTTCTGGTGTTAGGTGTTTCACACATAAAGCTTCACAGATTTTCATATGAATTCAGGGTGGGGTACAGGCCTGTCATTTTTTTTTTTTTAATAGAATGTACGCATTCCACAGACACAGTTCCACTAGATGGCGAAAGATTTTTATATAGTACTTTCTCTGTTGCTTTCTGACAGCTGGATAAAAAGTCATGGCCTGGTCCGCTCTGTCAACCCCCCTCCATTGTGCGGTTGTAGTCGATGACTACCTGGGGCTTCTGAATGTCTTTCCCACTTCTTGTTCTGGTTTGAACACTGGCGATGTTGTGAACAGTGCTCATCATGCAGACATCCTTCTTATCATGCCATTGGAGAGCCATCATCTTGCCTTTCTGCCAGGCAACTTTATCCCCAGGCTTGAGCTTTTGTGCAGTGAAATTGGCAGCAATTCACGCTGGTTAGCCCTAACAGTTCCGTAGGCATCTGTTTTGTTTTGTATGAGGAACTCGTAAAGCTCAGGGGACGTAAAAAAATTTTCTGTAGTAAGGCAATACCTTTGGTTCAGCAAAGGCTCAATAAGAGACAGCACAGAAGACATTGCCACTCCAAAGGAACTAAATCTGGGGTCATATTTTGTGCCTTTGCCTGTATATATTACAGAGTTCCAGATATATCCAGATTCGGATGCGCACAGCATAAAAGACTCGATTCCAAACCGTTCTCTTTTGGATGCTGCACCCAGCTCAGTCTCCCTTTATATGCCATCAGATTTTCATCCACACTAAAGTCCCTTTCTGGCACATAGCAGATTTTGAAGTCGTTGATAATCATTTTGTAAACCTCCCAAATTTTTTTTTTAGCTTCGGGGCAGGATGGGTGATCTCATCAAAATCACTATCGTTGGTAAAATGTAAAAATTTCATGATTAGGCTAAATTGATATTCAGTTTTGTTGGTGGACCAGTACCACTTCTGCAGGGGTTTCCCCACCACCCCCTGGAGAATAAAAAGGCCCAGGAAAAACCAAATATCCTTTTGGTTGACAGGTTCCCACTTCCTGGTTCTGGACAAGCTTGCATGTGGAGCAACCAGCTGTTTCGCTGCATATCTTGTTTGTCTCCAACTATTTTGTGAATGACTTCGCCATTCAGAAATAGCTCCAGGTAGGCCAGGGGGTTGTGCTCACAGTGCACCTTCAGGCCAGGAGCCCCAGGAAAAGGAAACCTAGGGGGCGCAGGCTGGGCCTGACGAGTGTCAAATCGCACACCAGGTGCGCACATCCTCCATAGAATCGCTATCACTCGCGCTCTCAGTCTGAGTCCGATGAGAGGTCTCCAGGCACTCCATCACTATCAGTTGGCTCCACAAGTGACTCCAGATCCCTCTAACTGTCCGGGAACTGTTCCAACACATCTTGGGTCAATAGATGCCTTCTGGAGCTTGAAGCCATAGCAGGGGTCAGGCAGGCGGTGATGTCCGGGTCCAGGCAGAGGTCAAGGCAGGCGGCAGGCAGAGAATGGTCAAAATTAGGCAAAGATCAGCAAAGGTAAGAGCAGACAGTGTTACACACTAGCAATCCAGGGAATAACTGGTAATTTTTAAAACTGTGAATGTGTATTTACTTGTGTTTATTTTGTATTTGATTGGATACAAGAGTTTGTATTCAATCCATTACAAAATGTGGATTTGAATTTCCCGACGACGGACACACGCACCAACGACTTCATCGGGGATCGCCGAGGGACACGTACATGCGGAGGGAAGAAGACAAAACTCTGACGGAGAAGACAGACACCTGACGCTAGAGAAGGAGATCGACACTGGAGAACTCGGATCGGATGACCGCACACTGAAGGATGCCAGCAGCACCAGGTAAGAGATGCCTGTTTTCTATTTTTAAGTAAACGCTTTCAGCAAGTTTTTTTTACCCCGAACTAGGCTCGGGGTCACTACCCAGGTGGTTAAAGCTGAGCCTTTTCAGCCCTTTAGGCCTGCACAGTTTTACAGGTTCTTTTGTACTAAAAAATGCTTTCTCTTGATGGTACATGATGATAGCATCTCCGTGTGCGAAAGAAACTGCAGCAAGTTGGAACCTTATAGGTTGGACCTATAATTTCCTGGCTGGAAGACATCGAACATCATCTTTCCCTTTTCCTGGCTATTGTGTCCCTGGTTCACCCCTTATATTCATTGAATTTCAGTTCCTTCATAATTCAACCCTTCCGGATCACATATAGGCATTACCTAGGATTCCCGACATGCAGATGTGTCTGCTTGGACCCCCCACTCATCCAAAATGCCACCACATTTTAATAATTGCAGAACTCCTAAAAGCTGCTCTTCTTTCATCATGTTTGAGACCTTTTGACAGGTGCATTGAGTCAGGGTGCGGTAAAGTTTTTAGGAATCAATGTACATTACCCTGCTGGGCCCTGCCACCAGGCAAGAGCTGCCTGCAACGCACGGGAAAGCAAAGAGACATTGTAATGAAGTCATTCGTTTTAAAAGAAAGAATGCAATGAATATGGGAAGTTTTTATGTAAAAATGTAATTGGCATGTTGTTAGGGGGAACCAGGAATGATCAATGTAGACAGATTTAATTTTGTCTTTTATTAAAATAAAGCTTTGCACTCACAATAAGTCCACCCAAATGCATCGTTCAAGAGTGACATAACAGGAGATTTGTCCACGGAGCTTAAAATTACTATGGTCAGCTTTAAGGCACCAAGGATATAGAGCACCCAGACTCAGGGTTCTCCCCAGAATTTTTTTTTTTTAAGCTGGGTGGAAAAAAGCTGTAGGTGAGTGGCAGCCCCTATGCTTTTCAGTAACCACCCAAAACCAGCCGAGTAGTTACTGAAAAGTGCCAGGTGGTGCACCCAGCTAAAAGGGGTTGGGGGGGGGGGGGGCACTACTCAGACTGATAAGGTTTTGGAATCCGATGAGTAACATCTTTAGGCCATCTTTAATGTGTCCGTAGCATCAAATATTTATGAAGACACATACACATACATACATTCACATTATACTTATAGAAATAACTTTTTTTTTTTTGCTTTACTTTAATAAAACATTTGATACACTTATTCCACATGTGACTTTGCAGCTTTCCTGCCTGTTCCACTTCTCCATTGTAGGGGGTGTATATAGGTGCGCATTCAGATAACCGCACAGACAGAACTAAAAGTGTGAACAGCGAGGCTCCTGCTGTAAGATGCTGTAAATTACCATGAGAGGTTAGGCCACAACACTATTGTATGCTGCTCCCCAATCTCTTGCATTGTAAGCTCTTTGGGCAGGGTCCTCTCCACCTCCTGTATCCCTGTCTGTATCTGTGTGTCATCGGCAACCCCTATTTTAATGTACAGCGCTGTGTAATATGTTGGTGCTATATAAATACTGTTTAATAAAAATAGTTATAACACTGACTATGAGAGGTACAGGCATGCTGTGCATTGCAGAACTGTGGAGTCAGAAGCTATTATTGTGTAGTTAGAGTTGGAATCTGCAAAAATGTAGTGTCTCTCACCCCACAGGCCTGGTTCACTTGCAAACTGTCCAGGTTTGCTGCATTGCCAAGGTACTCCCATGACAGTCTTATCTTCTCAAGTCCTTGAGAGCTTTAAAAATATAGGCCCTATATATCTCATTATAATGTATGTGTGCATATGCCCTGTGTATACTGTATTCTATTTTATATCATACCGGTAAGTTCAATATAGCAGGGGTTGGTGTGAACGTTCAGTGCAGCCCTGAATTTGCTGTCCCTGTATATACAGAAACCAAACAAATGTTGTTACTTGTAATTTGTTTGGTAGAGCAGCAGGGGGCAGTGTTGTAATGCATTTCTCTTTTCAAAATGACTACATTTGCTTGTGGAGACTATTTATCTAAGATCTGCAAAATAACTGTTTTCTTATGTTGAATCTCACTCTACTTTTCCTCTAGTTTACAAAAGTTAATAAAAGGTGATAGATGATTGCAACATCAAAAACTTTTGAACTATAGGTTGAGGGGAAAAAACAGGGAAATAAAAAAGCAGTCAAACATCCGAACCAGGAGGTCAGAGTTAAAACACTTTGCTTCCCTTTACAAATCATAAATCATGCCAGATCCAGGGTGCCATTCATTTATACATTTTTGTGAAGTTTTTTTTAGAACTATGTTTTCCAACTGTCCCTTTGTTTAAAACCAAATCCCTTTCCAGTATTTTCCCCAGAATTTTTTTAAGCTTGGTGGGAAAAAGCTGTAGTTGGATTGCAACCTTGTAGTGTGAGCCAACTTTTCAGTAACCACTCATAAACAGGCGGGTGGTTACTGAAATGTGCTGGGTGGTGCACCCAACTGGAAGGGGCTGGGGAAACACTGCTTTGTCCATTTTTTGAAAACAAAATCCTTCTTTTCTGTTAAGATGTCATTCCTTTTCTATTGATGGCTAGGAAAATACTATACAACATTAAAAGTAATAAAATATTACGATACATCTTGAAGTCAATTCCCCATGAAGTTCCGTTTATGAAGAAGACAGATTTCTATGATGGTAAAAGAACCCGGTCATGCGACCTTTCAAAGTCACATGATCGGCTTTCCTTCAGTTACTGAGCTATTGCTGCTCTATATAGCACAAAGAACTCTGTAGAGCTTTGAGAGGCCATGGCCTGACTTTTTTAAATGGCAGCGGCTGTGATGTGCTTAGTGGAGCAGAGTGGGAATTAGGTTGCTAAATTTATTCTTTGTTATGCAATCACCTAGGGGTCTATGTATATGTTAGTTTGAAAAGCCTGTAAAAGCATTACAAGTGGTGGAGCAACAACACTAGTTTGGCTAATCAATAATTTTTTCCTATTAATTATTTTATGATCTTTATTTAAAAAAAAAAAAGCCAACAAATTACAGACCGCTGTACATTAAATAAGTGTAGCAAAAGACAGATACAAACAAAGACATAGGAGGAGGAGAGGACCCTGCCCAGAGGAGCTTACAATCTAAGAAGTGTGGTCATGAAACTGTTAGTGTGGTAGTGGTATACCCACATACTTTGTGCTAAATGTCTTCCTATTTATTATTTCTGAAAGTTGAAAAGTATACAGAAGTGGCCAATCTGATTCTGTATATATGCAGCACTGAAAAAATAAGAAGGTTATATTTGAATGTAAACTGATGGGCTCATCTTCTTCCATGTGTCTCTTGGTTATCACATGATCACTAGGACACAACATATGGCTCCTTGTGTTGCTGCATCCAGACCAAGCTCTACTGTACAAACAATTACAAAGTCCAATTCATTTTTTGTGAATAACTCATTTAAGGATAATAATATTAATACAGAGCTGCATTAAGAAACAAACAAATTAAAAAAAGGCAAGGGAGAGACCTTGTGTGTGTGTGTGTGTGTGTGTTTATTTCAAAACGTCTCCTTGTGTGTGTGTACTTTATATCCATCTGAAGTTTAGCTTTCAGTGATTTTTATTATTATTAAACAGGATTTATATAGTGCCAGCATATTACGCAGCTTCCAATCTAGTCATTAACATTTCTTCCATTATTACTGTATCATAGTCTATATAACATGCATGTGTTCCTTGTAGTATAGTTCACATGTGTTGTCCCAGCTCTGGCATGGAAGTGTTATCGGTCACTTTATATGACAAATGACACTGTAATGAAACAAACATGCCCAGTGAAAAGCATCACATTGCAGCTTATATGTTCTAGTAAAAACTGGGCCAGGATGATAAATTAATCTCTCGGCTGCAGAGCTGCCTCTGTAGAGTAGGGAATGATGCCGAGCCTCTCGTTAATTAGGATTATGCATCTTTTTCAGGTATGGGCTACGTGAATTTGTAGTCATATCTCCAGCGGCTAATGATGCCGTCATCAGCGAATCGAAGTGCAATCTCCTTCTGAGTTCTGTGTCTATAGCTCTGGGGAACACAGGATGGTGAGTAACAGATACGTTGTAAGTACTGTGTAAGTAACTCTGCTAAACTGTATTTGCTTGTGAAGTGATGACACAATTGCCCTGATTTATTAATGCTCTTCAAGGATGGAGAGGGTACATTTTAAAGGTGAAGCTGGGTGATCAAGCAAACATGGAATAAATCTGGTCCAGGATTCAAAGCATTTACTAGCAAATAGCAAATTACTTTGAAGAAAACAATTCCAAGTTTGCTGGATCACCCAGCCTTGGAGAGCTTTAATAAATCAGGCCCAATAAAAGAGTCATTTGAAAAAAAAACTGCAATCAATTTCTGTGGGAAGAAAATAAAAAAACTGTTTTATTGGGTTTATAAAACCTATATTCCCCCCCCCCCAGTGTGCTTAAGTTTGAGTTTGAGTCTTCTCTGTAGTCCCCTGCTGCTTTTTGGGCTCATATCAGTTTAAAACATAACATGCAAGCTCATTTAATAAAACCCTTTATGGAATAATTTGCTGTATCCACAGCAACTTATCTTGTTTTCTTTTGTCTCATTTAACTCAGATTGGTTTCTGTGAGCTTCTGCACTCCAAATACCCCCCCAGTGTTTGTTGAATTAAATTGCCATTTTTTTAAATACAGCATCTCTATAACTACTTTAGTTGTACACAGAGCTGTAAATTGACATTTCAGCGAACCTGTGCATCACTGCCATAACTGAAGTATATTTACTTTATCACAGCTTTAATATCCCAAACCCTACTGGATATTAGCAGGTTTGCTTTAGGTAAAATGTATCATACTGGTTATTTGCTTTCAGGTAACCTCACACATGGACATGGCAGCACAGGCACTAAATATATCATTGCTTCTGGTGTTGGATGGCTTCTGGTTTTCATATTATTTTTGTCCCCCTCTGCTTACCTTTACATGTTGAATGTAATGCTGTAGACATTTTATTCTTTCGTGTTCAACAGTAGTAGTGGTGTCCTGGTTGCAGCAGCCAGCATTATTGTTGTTGTTATTATTATGAATATTATTATTAATAAACAGTATTTATATAGCGCCAACATATTATGTAGCTCTCTACATTAAATAGGGGTAGCATATGACAGAGCGATACAAACAATGACACCGGAGAAGGAGAGGACCCTGCTCAGAAGAGTTTACAATCTAAAAAGAGACTTCTAACATAGGATTTCAAGGTGTGGTATTTTGACTAAAGCAGTTTTTAGGAATTTTTTTTTTGCAAACTTTACTTATAACCACAGAAAGACATTTACAGACATAGCAATGAGGATTAAAACTTTTAAAAGATACAGTAGCAATGGTGAGTGCAGACACCATTGAATCTGAAAACGACAAAACCAATACAAAAACAATAAGAAAAGAAACGTAACCAGGTAAAAGATACAGGCTTGGTACATGTTAGGTAAATGTGTAACCTAAGATTAGGTGGATAGCCAAATATCAGCACTTACAGCTACCATTGCAATAAGTAATACCCTTTGGTGCCATGTCTGACTGTGTTCTTCATTTTCCTAATTTTTCTATACTGTTGGTTAAAACGACTCAAGGCTGAGCAGTTAACACATTAAAACGTGCTCAACTTTTCAAAACCAATAATAACCTTTGGGGGGGGGGGGGGGGATACAGAAATTAATTCCTGATCTGGAGAGTAGTAATATCAAAGTCCTTTTGCCACCCCTGAGCTATTTTCTCCGAAACTAACGTAAAATAGAGTATTTGCAGCCATGGGTAAAGGGATGATATAGAAGGTGACCAGAGAGACAAAAGATTATCAAAACTATCATAGTTTGCTATGTTGGCTGGATTTGACAATTGCGCATTGCAGAATATTACATTTTTTTTTAAATTGCAAATAGTAAATAGGATACGCAGCTCTTTGTGGTATTGAGTAGGGTCTTTGCAGTGCCCTCCATGTGATCAGCCTTGAAAATCTAATATGAAAAAATGCCCTGGCTGTGTCCAAGCCATGCTCCGCCCAGATTTGGTAGCTTCTATAATCTAACCCCTGGGGAAACTGTGGGTTGTCTCTAATTGGGAGGTATTTAGAAAAGGAGCATGGAAATTCCAGTTTACGCCTGATTGCCCTCCAAGTAAGTATTGTGTCACGTATGAAAACATTATGCTTCAGGTGTAGTGACAATTGAAATGTCTTACTCTGTAGCAGTGCAGTTAAATGCCAAGGATGTACTAGTGCCTGTTCCAAGTGAGTATTGGATCAATAGGAAGTATAATTGATCCAATCCAAGACATGCCCAAGATTGCAGGCCAAGTTGTAAAGTCTGACGTTGGGAAAATTTACACCCCCTTCCTGTACTGGCAAAAAAGTTTGGATAAAGATATCCATGGTCTCTTGCCCAGCCATATGAATTATGTGAATGACTTGTTTATATACTGAACATCTGAGTGTTTCAGTAAAATGTGAATGGTCTGAAGTGGGTAGAGAAGGCGGGGGAACAAGACCATTTTAATCTGATGGCAAATCCCCTGCAGAGATTCCGTAAATTCAATATACCTTAATAATGGTTCTATCGCTAGGTTGAAAAGGAGAGGCGAAAGAGGTCAGCCCTGCCTCGTTCCTCATACTAAAGGTATTGTGCTAGACAAAAAAAACCTGGGGTGTTGATCCTTGCCAGGGGGTCTAGATACATAGCTGCCAAAAACTCATGGAAAGGCCCCTATAACCCCACCTTTTCCAGGATCTTGAATAACTATGGAATGTGAACATTGTCGAACGCCTTTTCAACATCGATACCTATTATCGCTAAATCTAGGTGGGGGTGTTGTTGGCTTATTCAAGCACCGTCAAGACTCTTCGTATATTTGTCACCGCCAATCTTCCTCTGACAAACCCCACCTGCATCGGAGATATAAGCTTAGTAGTTCGCTAAATCTATCTGCTAAAATTTTTGAAAGCATCTTGGCATCCAGAATAATCAGCAATATCCTTTACCGATTTAGGAAGGAGTTTAATGTAAGATTCCTTCCCGGAATTGAGGTCCCAGTCTGCCACATTACTCTATATACACTTCCCAAATCGTCAAGAATATCGTCGTTAAGCATTTTGTAGTACTCTGTGGACATCCTGTCAGGACCTGGGGCCTTGCCATTGGTTAAAAAAGAGATAACGCCTTTAAGTTCTTGTTCCATAATATCCGCATTCAGGGCCTCCTTCTGTTCTTCCATCAATCCGGGCATTTGCACCGTTTCAAAACGTTTTGCACCGTTTCAAAACGTTCAGATAGAACCAGTACAGTACTGCTGCATCCAAAAATCAACATTCCAAGAAAAGAAAAGGTCAAAGTTCCATATAAGGAAACAGTCAAAATAGATATTCCAATGGGGGGGTATAACAAAATGAACCCAACAAAGTTGTAGAATTAATGGACTTCCCTTTTTCCTCATGAGTTGTATGTGTCCAGAAACCCTTGTGTGAGGATCCACACCCGAGGAGAAACAAACCCTAGAATAAATGTCGTTTCACGGCTATGACATATTGAGACAAATACAGTAGCTCCAACATGAATATGCCGCTTATCTGTGTTTTTAATTTTGTGCCGATTTTGCCTTGACTCGAGGTGTTTTGGTATTGCGATCAGACCTGCGCACAGAATCATTAGAAGTTAGGTGATCCCAGGGATTTTCGTGGTAGAGCCAATTCCCGTACCGGTTTTGTCAGGAGCGGTTCTTGCAGTGGTTCCTGTGAGAATAGCCACTGACCAAGAAAGGATTCGGCCTCCTGAGGGTCATTGAAGACATGATTTGCACCCTGGAAGTAGACGACACGTAGTATAGCCGATAAGCCAGGCACAATGGTATTTGCTTGTGATAGAGTGCAGAGCAAACCTTTTGAAACACTTTACGCTTGCGTGACACCTCAGCTGAGTAGTCCGCAAAGATCAGTAAATTTGGGTCCTCCAGCTGCAGGCCCCTATAGGATCTGTAAGACTGCAATATGGCGGATCTGTCCGCATAGTCCAGATAGCGTGCTATGACTGGCCTTGGGTTTATTACTGTCCTTCCTTTGCGGGCCTAAACAATCGGCTCACTCCACAGGACACTGTTTGTTTATCCCCAATTGTGAAGAACTGGTGTTAGAGCAGAGTTCTGATAATTGCCCTGGGGAGAATTTTTCAGGGACCCCAATTATACATAAATGATTCCATTGATTGTTTTCCAATTCGTCTATTTTGTCATATAGGCTATCAATACGCTTACCCATAGATACAATGGTCCTCTGAGCCTGTAAAAGATCATCTTCTGCTGTAGAGATACTTTCCTCAGAGGTGCTCAAATACTGTGAATGTTCCCTTACTTCTTGCCTAAGCGACAATATCCCCTTACCTATTGCTGTATCTATTGCTTCCAACAGCGTGGGTTTGAGGAAGACTGCCACTGCATCCGTGATCAGCGTGTGATCCGGGGCTGTGTGACTGGTTCTATCAGTAAGACAGAACCTGCCTTCAGTGCCTGTGATGGAGTGGCGTCGGCCATCATGGATAACACGGCAAGGTCCTTCTCCTGCTCATTTAGCGGCGATGGGGAGTGATCGGGCCCTGTCTTTTCCAAAAATCTGTCCATCCGGAGGACCAGAGAAGAGGTTGGGCTACCAAGCACGGGGTGTGCGGCGTGAAGCGGACCAGCTCTGGCTAAAGAAGGATCGGGTGGACAGGAGCCTCTTCTCCTTGCTACTGTTCCATGAGGCGCTGGAACCGGAAGTCTTTGAGAATTTTAATGAAGCAGTAAATTAATGCCTGCTCAAAAGTGGGTATGTGGTGGGTACTTGAAAATATTCCAGATCTTGTATCGGAGTAAAGGTGTTAAAGAAAACTTGCAAACCATAAAAAGCTGTGTGCACTAAAGTCAGGCGGAGGGCAAAGGACTAATCGTCAGTATTGCCTGTGGTCTACCTGCAGCTGATCCTTTCCTCATTACTGATTTACCATCTCGTGTTCCATCTCTCTGCAGTGTGTGCCTGTGTCTGTCAGATCTGTTACCTTGATTACTGGTTAGATTTTGGTTTGAAGCTGCAGTATAGGTGGAAAAAGCACAGGTTTGTAGAGTTTATAGAGCAGAGGAAGGGAGATCCTTGCACTGCAGGTCCCCAGCTACAACATCCTCTCCAGCATGGCAAACCGCAAGCACCACAGGAGTGACTTCACTATATCTCACTCCAAATCCGGTGACTCTAGCCATCAGAAGCAGCATTTCACAATGCTGATATAAAATTATTCAGCTGTAGGCACAGCAGAAATTTATGGGGTATTCAAGATAAATGGTATAAATTTCAGGGTACTGCTTAGCATTAATTTTTCTAAAATATTCCCATGAGATGGTACAATTTTCCTTTTGAGTTTAGGTCTGCTTTAATGTACATATTACTTTGTTATAAGACTTCAAGTTCTTTTTAATAACAGAATGAAAGTTTTTCTTATGAATTGAGACCCTATAACCTATCATATATTAGATATTGGCTTTTACCAGCCTTGTGCTAATATGAGAATTATTGCCAAGCTTGACTGTGTAGAGCTAATATCATACTGTGTAACAACCTTGTATTTCTGGGAAATGTAAATATCATATTCTGGTGGCTGCTGTATCAATATATAGAAGTAGGTTGTGATTATTACTGGAGTTATATGCTGAAATTCTGTCTGGACTATATAGACATACTATATAGTTAAATTCAGGGTGCCTTTGGCAATATGCTGTATGGCTGGCTGTAAATGGCTTGATAATAGGAACAGGGGCACACATTTGTATTTTTTCTTGTGTTTCTGGTGTGCAGATGTGTTCTATTGACCACCTTTGAAGTTAGAAGGTGCTGGCTATCACACATACATATTTGTAACTTTTTTTGAGACTGGGATATATTCTTTAAAGTTAAGCTCCATCCATAGCATTTTTTATCAATGTGTGGGAGCTGTCGCCTAGATGGAGAATGCACAGATTCATTGAGTTGATATAATGGAAGGGAGACCCTTGCACTGCTGGTTGCCAGGTACGTGAGTATGAGCAGCACAGGACTGACTTCTTTATATTTCACTCCAAATCTTGTGACTGGGACACATTCTTTAAAGCTAAGCCTTAGCATTTTTTTTTATCAGTTTATAAATATTTCCTAAAATAAGTTGTAAATGATATTCAGAACACAGCTTGATTGAAGCTCCCACTATATTTCAGTGCTGCACCATCATCTTTTTCACATCCCCACTCCCAATGGCCTTTTTGAAAATACAGAGTGTTTTGCAGCCGGCCATGTAGAGGATGGAGGGGACCTGAAAACTATACTAGTGCAGCAATGAATGAATACAGCAGCTACCATTCACATTCATTGTTGCTGGTGCTGATCTTTCAAGCAGAAATAAAACATTTAGTTCTGAAGACTTAGGCAGTGATTCAGACGTTATTTACAACTTATTACTCATACAATACTTGTCACTAATGCCCTAAAATTTTGTTTCAAAATTGAAGAGGGAGAAATGACACATGTTCCCAATAGAATAGGAATCATAGTAGATTGTACTATACTTATCCTTAAAGCAGAACTAAAATAGTTATTTTAGGAATGCTGGATCAGTCAAGGCATTATTGGAGAAAGGAACAGGCAATGTATTATTTCACCCCGGCCAGGCCTATCGGTATGGGAGAAGATGGCAAGACGGAAGAGAAAGAAGAAGACGGGTGCACCTTGCAACGGAACAGGGACAGGTGAGTATAGCGGGTTTAATTTCACTTTAAGAATTGTCACTTTACACAGAATGAATGCACTACCTACTGCTTCTTTATCATTGTTCAAATACTAATTTGTCATATGATATGTGCAGCATGGGGAGGTTAGCACTCTGGTCTTTGCAGTACTAGGTCCCAGGTTCTTGGCCAGGACACTCTCTGCATGGAGTTTGCAGGTTCGTCCATGTTTGCATGGGTTTCCCCTCACATTCCAAAAACATGCAGTTAGGTCAAGTGACTTCCCCCTAAACCTGTCCTTGTAGTTGATTGTAATAATACCTTATGTCTATGGTAGGGACATTAGATTGTGAGCCTCTTTGAGGGACAGCCATATACAGTGATATGACTGGACTTTGTAAAGCACTGTGTAATATGTTGGCACTATGTAAATACTGTATAATAATATATGCTAGCTTTGTTGACTGTAATATACTATTGTTTAACTACATATTATGGTAATTGAAATGCACCCTGCCTAGAGTTCAGCCTTAAAGGTTAGCCTCTTGGGGGTGCTACCTTTTAAGCTAAGCTTATACCCTGCTGAATTCCATAAATCGGTGAACTACCTGTTCCATAATGCCTTGCTAATCTCTGTACACAATGTTTATTTTGGTATATGTTCAAGCACCCCAGCTGACTTTACCCCCAACTGCTGCTACCACAAACATGGCAAAGAATGCAAGTAATTTGTGGCTGAACTAAATATTTTACAGCAGGTTTTAGATTCTATAAATAGCCTGGATACATTATTCTTTATTACGACAGCCACTTGAAAACCCCAGGGAGCCGTGCGCTTGGCTCTCGCCCGAGGGCTGCTCCATGTCCCAGTTAAATATGCACATATTTTATTGTATGAAAAGTTCCAGTATAGTGTTGTCAAAGTGTATTGTCAGACAAATCACTTTTGTTTCTTTATTGGAGTTTCAGCAGATTCCAACACTGGCAACCTTAACCCTTTTGGTGACTGTTGTTGTCTCAGGCAAATTTCTCTATAAACCTATAGCTGCTTCCCAGGCTTCATGGAGTTTAGAATAGTTTGTCAGCCAGAGGCAGGAAAGGCATGCTGATATTGTTAGTTTGTCCAGGAGGAGGCTGGGGAAAAGCCAGGTACTTTAGCAATGCTGTCACCTAGTCGTATGCTTGAATACATTAACTCACAATATACAACAATGCCATTTTATGGACAATAAAAAACAAAAATGCATCTTCTTGATTAGAAAACAGTACTTGAGCTCCAGTCCCATACCCTTGCCTAGACAGAGATGATGTCATCAGTCTGCTACAGGCAGGAAGTTACTTTCTCATTCTCTTCTCCCATTCATGATATAACTGCAACATTTTACTTTTTTTGATTTACTCCTTTACAACTTGCAACAAAAGTATTTACAACTTTTTTGCAAGTCTGAGGCTGACATCCTAAAGTGAAACTAGTATCCCTCTTTGAAAAATACATGAATTGGTAGATGGTTATTGCAGCAATGGACATGCGATTATTATTAATAAACAGTATTTATATAGCGCCAACATATTACGCAGCTCTGTACATTAAATAGGGGTTGCAGACAAATACAGACAGTGACACAGGAGGAGGAGAGGACCCTGCCCAGAGGATCTTACAATCTAAGAGGTGGGGGAAGTAGCACACAATAGGGGGAAGATGGAATGGTGGAAAGTAGTGAGGGTTTAAGAGACGGAAGAAGAGGGTTGGTGAGTTAGAAAAGAAGGGTTTTGAGTAATCTTTTAAATTAACAGATAGTAGGAGCAAGCCGAATAGGACGTGGAAGACCATTCCAAGGAGTCCGGGCGTCTCTAGTCTTGGAGCCGTGCATGTGATGAGGTTATGAGGGAGGAAGTCAGTAGTAGGTCATTGAAGGAGTGAAGAGAGCGGCTAGAGGAGTATTTTTCTATCAGACCAGAAATGTAAGTGGGATAAGAACTGTGGATGGATTTGAAGGCAAAGCACAGGAGCTTGAATTAGATTCTAAGGTGAAATGAAAGCCAATGAAGGGAACTAGAGAGGCAGCAGAAGAAGAATGGATGGTGGAAGGATGGATGAGTCTGGCTGCAGCATTCATAGTAGATTGTAGAGAAGAGAGTTGGGTTGGTGGAATACCAGAGAGGAGGAGGTTACAGGCGATATTTATCCATTATTGTCAGAACAGCAAGGCATTCGTATGGAGTGAGCATCGATACGGGTACTGGTAGGCTGCACTTGGAAGCACATGGGATGGAGTAACCATCACGGGAAATACACAACCTAGGAGTTTCATGGCAGGATTTCCAGTTGGTATATTTATTGAAGCTTCGGATTTAATAGGTTAAACATTCATATTTAAATTACATTTAAGTGTACGATTACATCTGTACTTATGGCCAACGTTTGCCCAACATGTTACCTGCACAGTATGTAGAGGACTAGATCACAATTGTAATGAGTTCACAGGGACCAAATTTACCCTGCTTGTTTAGAATGGCTATCTACGACTCACTGAGGAAAAGAAGTAGCCATGTATAGGGAATAATATTCAAATTTGAACTCATGTGTCTGATAGTTAGAGACCTGAAGGCGCCATAACTTGTAAGCAATCTTTCACAGAAAAAGCTGTAGATTTTCTTAAATAGCACTTTGGTTTTGCTAATGTGGCCATTTCACATGCAAATATTGTTTAATAGAGTTTTTTCATTAACCCACTTGGCTGACTTGCTGATATAATTCTATATACTGAAAGATTACTGCTCTCTCGATAGCAAATGACCTTTTTGGAAATGTACAAAGTGGCATTTGTTTCCCAGTAACCTGCAGTTGTTCTGCGTTTTAAATTTGCAGAATAAGCTTCTTGTATTTATGCTGTTTAATTTACTTATTTTGATCCCGCTGGGTTTCACTGCAGCTATATGCTGCCTCATTCCCCAGGCGTATGTGATCGTAACACCTGGTGCGTCTGCTTTTTTAAATTAAGGAATCAAAATAGCTGCAGAGGCAACTGAGGGCAGGAGAACGTTGCTGGTGAAGACAGATCTGATAGGGGCTTCATACCCAGGAGATGATGGGGTATGAACGGAGAAAGGGGCTGTATGTGACTCACCTGCTCAAAATAGCAGGAGGCTATTTGGGGGCTTTTCCCTTTTTTTTCCGTCCTGTTGTATAAATCAATGTACTTGAGGATAATGAATTTGATTTTTTTGCAGCCAAGTTCCAGTCTTTGTGCAGATTCATCAAAAGTGGAGGAAACTTTATGTGGGCGAATGCCAAGGGCCCGGAGTGCGGACAGACTTCGAGATGGTCCATTTAAGGAAAGTTCCTAATCAGTACACCCACTTGTCTGGACTTTTGGACATCTTCAAATCAAAAATTGTATGTACCCAGGTTTTCACCAATGGAAACAGACCATCTTTTATATTTCCCATATGTTAGGATGCACTTCATAAAGCTTTGGTTAAGCCCAGCACTGAGCATTTTTTTTCTTTGATTGAACACCCAGCTAAAAAAAATATACACAAGTAAAAAAAAAAAAAAAAAACATCTCTAGCTACAATATCCATCTTCAGTATGGAGCTGTGTGCAGTGGTAGTTTTTTTCCCTCTAAGATGTCATCAGAGTTTTTGGGTCGAATTAAGCCCAACATCATTTAGCCTGGAAGAATTAGCTTTTACTAAGCCCGTCCCCTAAAGGAGTTTAACCATGGCACCCTGTATACTCTGCCCTGTGTAATAGTGCAGAAAATGGTACGGGCATTATCATGTCAGTGTCTCTTTCTGTATCAGGGACTGCCTAGCTGGAGGAAAAGGTTTGAAGACCCTGTGGGCCTCCATTGCTTCCTGTTTTTTGTCTGCCTGTGGCTTCAGTATTATTTGGGTAATTTCAGACTTGTGGTAAACCACAGAAGTTCACTGCATGGTAATAGCACCCCAACTGTGTATTCAACTGATTTATCATTCAGCTAAATGGGAGCTGTTGGGAACCATTTTGTGCTGTGTGATTACTTTTGGGTTTTTTTTTTTTTTTTGCAGTTCCTGGAAGCAACATGTTTCTTTTGGTTATTTGGTTGCTTTTGTAAGAGTGGAGTGTCCTTTTAAGCCAGCAAGACACTCCTAATGGACAGGAAGCAAATGGGTGGGTGGAGAACAAACTTGATGCTGGGGCTTTATTAGCAAGCAAAAACCAGAAATCTTAGAAGGGGCACAATTTTTTTTTATTTTTTTTTATTTTTTTAGAAGCAGTAAGAACAGGCCCCTTGTGCTTCATGTTCCCTTGTTATTTTTTTAGTTTCAAATGTTCAGAATGGATAACAGTTTTGTGTTATTAAAGAATAATAAACACATAACTGGATTAAGAAGTTTAATATAGTCGCATTGAAATTAGCTTGAAGCCTTAAAAAAAACTAACTGGACATCATGGGTTGATGTGCTTTATTTAACAAAGTCACAGTTTCCAGTAACCTAAACCTAATAATGTTCATGCTTTCTGATCTTAGTGCTGTAATTGTATTTATTGCCATATAAAAAATAATGCTATTCAGTTTCATGTAAACAACTAATTATTTACATCTAGCAGTGTAAGTCTTTACTGTCCCGGCTGTGTCAGTGCTGTAAGACCACCAGACTTTCATAGTGCCATGTTCCAAGGAAATCAGATTGTTCCAAAGATGTCTTTGGCCCATGACCAGGACAGTCAATATTTGCACTTACAGATGTAAACAAACAATAAAACCACCTACATGGGATACAGGTAAGTAGCATCTGTGGAGGGTGGCTTTAGGGTAAGTCAGGGAAAGGGGAAAATGCTACATGAATGCTATGTGGTCCTACCCCATATAGGTATTTAAAGTTTCATATTGGAACGGTTTACTTGATCATATGCTTTGCAATCTGTACATTTCATGTAGATTTACCATCAACTAAGTAGGGCAAGAGCCTGTCTGGTTTAATCTTAATTGTTTTTTTTTAGGTCTTTCTTAGTTTTAAACTTTTTTTAATAAATGTAATGAAGATTTTCTAATATTAGAAATTTTGTAATGTATGGCAGTTTAAGACTAATGTATTGGATTTGCTTTTGGAATATTCCTAAGTAAATCTATCCTTTATTTGTAGGGCTGTCCTCTTACTTCCCTCCCACCTGTGAGCATTGCAATCCGCTTCACATATATTTTGCAGGATTGGCAGCAGTACTTCTGGCCACAGCAACCTCCAGGTAAGATGCTACAACCTCCTCCATCTGCCACAATGTCACGAAGTCCAAGCACAGCTTATATTTTTGTCTCTTTCCCCCTTACATTTCTTTTTTCATTTTCATGTCAAATATATAAGTATTATTGGCTGTAGTAAATTGGACCACGCACCCAGAATGAGTGATCTATTGTATAGGTTTGCCTTTACAGCCTTGTTGAACCACTTGTAAAAAGCATGCAAAAATAGATACTTGGCTGTTCCCTGGCTTCTGCTCACAGGGTATATACCAAAGTGCTCCACAATTCATCTATGACAATAAGGGCTTGGTAGGCAGCAACTGGTCCTCATTTTTCCCCTTGGCAGGTGCGTGCATATCTTTTACTTGTAAAAGAGACGGCAGTAAGAAATACATTAGGAAGAAGGCAAACAGGTGAAAGTTGGGTGACTTTAAAGGCTCTGCAGCTAAACTTTAGGATACCTTCAGAGATCCTGTAGTGTCCTTGTCTCAACAGGTCAGAGCTGATTTCTTGGCATAAGGGAGTTCTACACAAAATTTGTTAGGGATTGGGAAATCAGTGAATATTTGTACAACTTCATTATTTTAACACATGCATTGCAAAGTAAACATGACATAAGAGAGAGATTTCTAATATAAATCAATATAGATGAATACTTTGTGTGTACCTTTTGTTGCTGTTTGCACTGCTTTATTGAACAAATCTGTGTTTGTGTTTAGGTTTCTGATAGTCAGAAAGTTTGATTAATGGTGTGTATACTATTTACTGTTGTATATTGAGACAATTTTATGCCTTTATTTGTAGATATTGATGCTGTTATTGGTGGAGAAGTTGGAGGCTTGGAATTTGGAAAACTTCCATTTGGTGCCTGTGAAGACCCTATAAGGTGGGTGTATTAAATAATGTGTTTAAAGAGACCTAAACATATTAAACGACAAATTAACAAATGGACAGCTGAAGACTGGTTATTTAATGCAGAACTCTGTCCAAAAAAAAAAAAAGATGCTCTTTTCTCATATCGGCGTGCTTCTTGTCACAACATTATTGGCTCCTTCTGTTGCTTCTTCCTCTCACACTCCAGTCTAGCTATCCAGGAGGATGTAGGAGGGTAATGGTTGCTACTGACATTGTTTTGCATAAAAACTGTTTATTGATGTAATAATGATTGTTCTGATTGAAATTTGAGCTCCAACTAAACTGCTAAATACTACAACTACAGTTTCTGCGTTGCACATTTATGTGTTTAAAGTCTAATAAAACAAATAATAATATATACACCTACGCACGTGTATCCTTATTTTTCTTCACAGTTTTTGTAAATAAAAATCCTAACAGATTAAAGCAGGGGTTGGCAAACTTTCATGGCCAATAGGCCATTTCCGGGGTGAGCGGGAGCACACTAGATTGGACTCTGAGTCCCGCTCTAATGTCTCCGACCACCACCAGGGAATGCATTGCGAAGGAGAGGGATTTACCTTCAGGGAGCTTTCCCTATTTACAGTGGCTGCGCAAGTATCAACGCCGGCCGCGGTAAAAAGGGGAGCAACAGCAAGGAAGCGGCACCAGAGCTCCAGCAGTTCCTAACGCCCCCTGGCTGATCCGCTGGCAACCGCGGCTCTAGAGTTGCAGGTTGCTGGCCAGCATTAGGCCGGATCGGCCGGGGGCGTTGGGCCGGATCGGCCCGAGGGCGTTGGGCTGGAATGAACTACCGGCTAGGCCGGAGTTTGCCGACCCCTGGATTAAAGCATCAGTAGCATGAATTTAAATTGACAACAGAATGCTTCTGCCCTCTGCTGGTTTCTGCTATGCAATCACTTTTTTTGCAACACTGGTTCTAGACGATGAAGTCGGATAATTGTCTTTTCTGCCTTTTCTCCTGCTCTTGTTGTCTAATGTTTTTCTTAGACAATAAGAATGTAACACTGTAGCCAAAAACGCTTAGTGAAACATAACACACCTTTGTGGCATGAACATTTAGTGGAATGTAATCTGTACGTTTACAGCCTTTTTTTTTAAATTAGGATATTCATAGTTGAATTGTGAAGTGGTTTGTGGTGGTGGTTAGTATTAACCCAGAAATCTGCTTTAAATTTAACTTTATAATAATGGTTCATCTTTCCGCAACAAAGAAACCATTGAAACACTCACCCTCTGTATTACGTTCCTGGGACAGAACCGTAAAAATACTTGTGGGTTTTCAAGTGCAAGAAACTCTCTGCCGAAGAATAGTCTGATCATTTATAAGAAACAGAATTTTATCACCTCAGGGACATTATCCCCATTTGTTAAAATTAGAACAAAATGGCTAGATTGTACTGACTCTATCAAGGGTATGACCCTGTCACACCTTCAGTAACCTAAATATTGAATCTCCATAAAAGCCCTCCCCGCCTTTTACAAAGTGTAAAGGTTTTCCTTTTTGATAATGTCATGCTGTCTTCACTACAAATCAAAGGAATACAAAATTATGAATGCACCAGATACTATCATAACACCCGAACCACTAAGATAAATGCAATTTTGTACTTTTTAGAAGCATTATACTACTAATTAATAACAACAACTTTACAATAGAAATGTATAAATCTAACTTATCCCTACTATTTATATTATTACAAAATTAAATGTGCTGATTTTTTATGCATGAAATAAGTCAGTCTGTAATATTTCAGTGTAAACCAAAAGCCCCCCCCCCCTTTTTTTTTTTTTTACACTGGAGATGTATACTTTTTACCTCCTGCGCCCTCTAATGGGAATGTATGCACAGCCTTTGCTGTAACGTTTACTTGCTCCAGAAATCAGTGATTTTAGTGGCCGCTTTTCTATAACCATTAAATGTTAGCTGAGGAAATGGCTCATTTGCTCTCATTCAGGGTAATCATGCAAGGTAAGTGCACAATTTGGCCATTTACACAGAAGTCTGACCTTTCTTAGGCTAAATTGCACATTGAAATCACCAGATTAAATGATACGTTAGACACAATAATTGGTGCAATCTACAGGTAGGTTTTTCATCTTTTGAGTAAAATATATAAGTGGTAGATGAATAGATGCTGGCTTGGGGTAGGAAACCTAAATGACCCAGCACTCAGGGTGATATTACAGATCTCTGCAATGTTCCTTGTTTCTGCTCCTATACACTAAAGTGTCAGTATGCTATGCCTAATTAATGTACCTGCAGTGATTTTAAGCCTGCTGAGAGTGGCAGCCTGGTACTACAGCTAGCGGTCTGCCACCTGTGCACACTGAACAACAAAATCCTCAGTTTTATTACTAAATATACAGCAAATGTTCTTACTTGTTTGCCAAGCGCCCACTTAAGTCTGTGATCATATTTGTAGGTACTGCACATTTATCTTTCAACTGCATATTTACATTTGGTCCTATTTGTTTGAATGTTTTCTCAATTTTATATAGCAAATAAATTCCTCTTCCCTATCCCCTTATAGTTACCCTGCCACTAGTAAAATGCAATTTCCACTGTAAAAAAATAAATTGTATAGTGTCCTGTTTGATAGGCGGCAAGTGATTTTGTTCCATTCCTTCAGAGCTTTGGGTGCCTTTGCTTTTCAACACTTCCAGATGGGTCAGATAGCATGAGCCCACTGTGGTTCACCTTGTCAGCTCATATCTCATTATTATGTTGTGTATTAACTTAAAGCATACCTAAACTCAG
This sequence comes from Pyxicephalus adspersus, assembly GCF_032062135.1. Lineage (NCBI taxonomy): Eukaryota > Metazoa > Chordata > Amphibia > Anura > Pyxicephalidae > Pyxicephalus > Pyxicephalus adspersus. The sequence goes on from NC_092864.1 coordinate 33,917,804, forward strand.
AATTTGCACGTAAAAACTCTGTTCGTTTGTTCTTTGTTTTTTAAGTGCAACACCTACGTCACGCATCCCGGGAGGCTCTTGGATGCCCCATCTGGGCATGCCTGAGCGTCTCAGACATGCGCACACAGAGCTCTTTCGTCAAAAGGGAAAAAAATTGATCTCGCCCATGCGCAGTGGGATCGGCAAGTTTTTTTTTTTCCCATCTGTCACCCGATCTCGAGCCTGGGTCAAGTGATGTAGGAACAAGAACCTGGAAGAAGAGGAGAAGATGGCGGCGTCCAGAGCACTGGCACGAAGACAGGTGCCGGGATGACGCAGGATCCGTTGGAAGAGACTTCCGGACCAATTGACAGCCCTGCGGCATTGAAGGTAAGTGCTGGGTGATCCAGCAAACCTGGAATGGATTTCTTTGTCATTTGCTATTTGTTAGCAAATATTGTCAATCCTGGACCAGATTCATTCCAGGTTTGCTGGACCACCCAGCTTCACTGATGAAAATGTATCCTCTCCAGCCTTGAAGAGCTTTAATAAATCAGGCCCAGTGGTTCATCCTGATGGTGCTGTTATGGTGTGGAAAAAATTTTCTTGGCACACTTTGGACCTCTTACTGTGTTTCCCCGATTTTAGGACATCCCCATTAAGTAAGCCACCCCCGATTTTTAAAAAAATAATTAAAATAAGACACTCACCCGTTTATAAGACAGCTCCAGATATCTGATCCTGCGTGTGTGTCCTTTATGCTGGCTGCAGCGTGTGTGTCTTTGATGCTGGCTGCAGGGCGTGTCTATTCCTGAGCCAAACTGAAAGTAAAAAGCCTGCACACGTGCCCCCGTGATTTTGAACAAGGAAGCAAGCTGCTGATCCCTGCCCTAACGGAGATCCCTGCACTTAATTACGGGTAAGTGATCAGAACGGGACAATGGAGTCAATGGAATAGAGTGATCAGAAGGGGACAATCATTTCATAGTGATCAGAAGGGGACAATCATTTCATAGTGATCAGAAGGGGATAATCAATGGCATAGAGTGATCAGAAGGGGAATATGAACGGCACATGAGTGATCAGAAGGGGACAATCAATGGAACATGAGTGATCAGAAGGGAACAATCAATGGAACATGAGTGATCAGAAGGGGACAATCAATGGAACATGAGTGACTTTCAACAATAAATGTGTACTGTAGTCTTCTTCATGGAAAAATAAGACATCCCCTGAAAATAAGACCCAGGGCATATTTTGGCATTTCAAAAAATATAAGAGAGTGCCTTATAATCGGGGAAACAGGGTAGTACCAATTAAGCATAATTTATATGCCACAACCTACTTGGGTATTGTTGCTGGCCATGTCCATCCCTTTATGATAATTGTACCCATCTTCTGATGGCTACTTCCACAGGATAACATGCCATGTCACAAAGCTTAAATCATCATTACCTGGTTTCTTGAACATGAGAATCCGTTTGCTGTAACGAAATGTCTTCCACGGTCACCAGAGCTTGATCCAATAGAGCACCCTTGGGATGTGATGGAATGGGATACAGTACCATAATGTCGGCATATAACAAAATGCCTGAGGAATGTTCCCAGCATCTTGTTGAATCTGTGCCACAAGGAAATATGTAAGTCCTGAAGGCAAACAAGGGTCTACACCTGGTACTGACAAGGTGTACCTAATAATGAAGTGGCTGGTGAATGTATATTCTCCCTTTGTTAAAGATTTACTTTGTGTGTATTTGTAGTTCAAAGACCGGATTCAGAGGCTTTTTGCAGTCTTCAGCCTAGTACACATTTCCACTTCTGATCCAATAATCCAAACAAGCACAACTGATATTTAGGTATAATGGTAAAACATTTGTAATATATTTGAATATTGAAGAAGTAGATGATACATTGAAACCTTGTAGTCGATTGGAAGGATGGATTTAAATTGTTCAGAATTACAATGGTAATATTGACTGAAAAATGCTTTCCAGAGAAAATTGCATAGTTTTTGCCCATTACAGTGGATGTTCAGTCAACTTGCTAACCTTTCAGACTGTCTTTTTATTTCTGACTGTTTATAAAACTACATTAAATCAGTTTATAAAGCTTTTAACCAGTATGCTGCTTGATTTGACATTGTTATGCATTTATATTCTGTGGATGTAACTAATTGTTTTTTGTTTTTTTTTTCTTTTAGTGAACTTCACTTAGCTACTACGTGGCCCTGTCTGACCGAAGGCATTATAGTGGATAATGATGTATATTCGTGAGTTCTACTTTTTTTTATATCAAGTGTGTCTGTGCAATTTACAGACCCTCTGTTTATTTTGCAGTGAAGATGGCTTGGAATACATAGTTCATCCTTCCTTGCTGTGTAGCGAGCCCTTAAACTCTGTTGAGCCTAAATTAGGGGCTTTACTTTTTTTCAGCATTGCTATAAATTAGGCAAGACCCAGTAAGCAATCCTGTTTAGTTGACTCTATTAATGTACACACAAAGTTCAGCCAAGATTTCCGGTCAGTAAACATAAATTATACTGGCCTTAAAATATTTATTGAATGATTGCGTTGAAATCTAAATTAAATCATTAACAGAGCTTTTACTGCACATAAGTGTAAACATGCCTTATCTTTGGTCCCTTGCCATTCTATTCAGCTGCTGAAGAAAATGCCCATTATTTTTGGGTGCTGTCGCTCAGGGCAGTCATGTGTATGCTCCAACAGAAGCAAATATGAGTTTTTAGACAAATATTTTGTGTCCCTCACCTTTGACATCTGGGTGAAAAAGAAAAGCTGTGGAGGGGCATTAATGTGACCTGCATGGACAAAACCCAGGTAGACTTGTCTCTACCAGTAGGTTTGTATTTATAAGAGATTTTTTTTTTATTTACAGGTATACACTGACATTACCAGGGGTTGATCTGGTGTACCCTGGTTGTGCCATTTGTTCATAGTATAGGCTAGCTGCTTTATCATATATAATGGTTGACCTTGCAAATCCCACATTGAGTAAAGTACTGTTTGTAAATACTAAAACACAGTTTTAGTGTTGGAGCAAACTGTACCAGGTTTGTTTTTTGTTTTTTTTTTTTTGCCTCCCACTGGATCAACTATGTCTATAGTGTTTTTGTTTTTTTTATTTTTATTTATTTTATTTGGGATATGTTTATTTCCCTAGTGGTTGAACTTGATGGACTTATGTCCTTTTCCAACCTCACTAACCAACGGCATCAAGTGTCTAGATTATAATATCAATCAGCACCTTTTTAAATAGGATATCTATTGCATAATATTTTATAGGCAACTCTGCTGAACTCCTTCAGATTAAAAAATTTTGTTTTAGCGATTCAGCCTTTTGTTTCTCTATTGTTGTGCATCATTGCTTTCCCAAACACCTATTTATTTGCACTGAATTAGTTTGTTTTTTTATGAACAGGGACTTGGATCCTCTTCAAGCTCCACAATGGTCGGTCCGTGTCAGAAAAGCAGATAACCCCCAGTGTATGCTAGGTAGGCATTTAGCAGCTAAATACTGCTGTGGCCTTTGCTAAATGACAAAGGAGTGGAAACATAATAAAAGGGTTTTACTTGTCAAACAAATCACATATCAGGTGTCCATTTTTGTAAAGATTATTCTATTATTAACTACTTTTTTTTTTTTCTTCATTCCCATATTTGTTTTCTGCCTTTCTGTTTTGCTTCACAAATCTGGGCATCTTTAAACAACTCACCTGCTGTTTTTTGTGTAGCCAAAATCCAAAAAAAAAAAGATAACCTACATTTTAAGATATGGTTCACTTTAGATGCTCGTTGGTTTGTCTGGCAACACTGGGCAATAATTCCTGTGTGTGTTTGTGTGCTCCAGCAGATTGTGTTAACAATCATCCAATGGAAGAAAGGCAGTTAGCTGGTTTAGGTATTTTTGGAGAATAACTGTTTCTTGCTGTGATGATTAGGCTATGTACAAACGTCAGATGATTCTCGTCCGATAATCACCTCAGGGCTGATATTGGATGAGCATGTGATGTGTGTACATCATTCGTCATCCCTCGTGGCGAATCGAGGAACAGTTGTAATGAAAAGTGTAGGGTAGAGAGCAATTTAGTCGTTCTCCCCCTCTCCTTTTATCAGAGCGGTGCTTTATGTACAGTGCTCATTCATCTCATGCAGTCTTTTGTTGTTGGAAAGGATCGGGAAAGATCCTTTCCAAGGACAATTAATGCACGTGTATACCTAGCCTTAGACTTGCAATTGCTGTATCATCTTGCCACTGTTGACACAAAACCTGATGTTTAATCTCTTTTTATTTGGCCTAACCTGGTTTCTCTCCTCCCATATGTTCTTCTAAATAAATTGTTGTACAACCTAACCATTTATATTCTATACCCTATTTTAGATCCAATTATGTCATTGTTGGACCTCATTTATTCAATGCAGGCAGATCATAGATAACTGGATGCTGCTGTATACAGCTTCCTAAAAATATCATAGTACTCAAGAGCCCCAATGCAAGCAGTTGGCTGCCTTTTGGGAGGAGATATACAAATATCAAAATGTTTTGATAGGTGGATGTATGTCTGGAGGAAAGGACAATCTTGAGTAACGCCTCCATGAATAAGCTGAAGTTCAGTGAATTAAAGCGCAGGACGAGTCAGGCTGGGAAGGAAAGGGCTAGATGGTCATGGGCGTTCTTTACCAAAAAATGAGGCAGGCTTTATGTTTTTGGCTAAATGTTCTAACAAAGAGAAGCTCTCACATAATGCAGTGATATTAAAGTAAGCTATAACAGAACAGGAGAGAAGAATGTACACATGTATGTTTATTTATTTTTATTTTTTTCTAACACTTGTATTGGGTCTACATGTCTAATGGCCTACTAAGGCTTAGCTTAAGTTTGTTTTCCTGGTGTTTGAAAGGGTATTAACAGCATTTTTACTCATGAGTCCTTGTTAAAAGAGGAAAAACAAGGCTTTTTCAGTCATTTAAGCAAGAACATTGCAAATGTTTTTTGCCTGAAAACAGTCTCGACACCTAGCTCTTGTGGGCATCCAGGAGCAGTAAAAGCTGTGTTTTTTTTAAAAAGCAGATCTGAACAAAGCCTAATAGTTTTGGCCGCATAGGTTTTTATTGACATTTCATGTCGTGAATGTTTATTTTTTTCCAGGTGATTTTGTTACAGAGTTTTTCAGGCTTTGTCGGCGTAAGGAGTCAACTGATGAACTCCTTGGGAAATCTGCCTTTGAGGAGAATGGAAAAGGTAGTCTTTGCAACCTCTTATTTCTGATAATTTAGGTTGGTATTTTGTATTGCTCATATTTCTGCACCAATAAGATAAGATGCATCATTCTAATCATGCATTCCCACAATTTTGAAACTGTACAGTGAAAGCTACTGTATGTCTGAAACAAGGCAGATAGAAAACTGCAGATTCTTTAGCAAGAAATATATTGAGCAGCACAGAAGTCAAAATCTCCCCACAAATCTAGAAAGACTAGCTATTGTAAGCAGTAGTGCAATTGATAATCTTACACTGCAGCTATACAGCTATAAAGACAAAGACAGAAAATAGTGTAGAGCAGTGTTTCCTGACCTTTTTTTAATGGGGGGGGGGGATTTTTGAAATAACTTTTAGGTCTTCAGGGAATCCATTTTATAATTTACTATATTTTCCTCACACATATTAGTGTAATGGTCATTGAGAAGAATGTCACTTACATTGCTGCCCATTGGGAAGAATGTCACCCATACAGATAGCCAAAAAGATCATTGGTGTCAGTAAAACTGACCTGGAAAGCATACATTGCTCACTGCTGAAAAAGCTGCAAATACCTTTAGCAACCTCCGGAGGAAACCCTAGGGTTCGAGAGAACCCTGGTTGAGAAACACTGGTTAACAGTATTGGGAAGCACTAGCACTTTACCCTTTAATCCAGGTTCTTAGTGACCTGGTTTGAGACGTATAGGTAATTAGTTATCGGCCTGTTTCATGTTCCAAGCAAATTGTTTTGGCACTTTAAGATTTATTTTTAAGGTGTATCTACATTACTATAAGTCAGTTTTGCTGATGGGATTGTAAGTGTAATGGCACTCTAAATGATCAGAAAACCTTTTGTATGATGCTCTGACCATACAACTGCATTGTTAAGAATGACTTCAAAATTTTGGGGACAACAAAAGAACTTGCAAAAGTCACCGTTTCCCTTAAAAAACGAAGGAAAGATTCAAAATCTTTGTCAAAAGTCAAAGTTCAGACAATTCAAGCACACTTAATGAATATAATTTGCATGTTTTTACCCATGATCCCTGGTTCAGTTCTGTCTAATTTTAAGAGCAAGAAAAAAAAAATCTGATTTTATTTCTGAATTTTATTAGCACATTGTACAGATTTGCAGTGAGGCAGAATGAGCTAGTTGCTAAGCAGCACTCACAGATCTCTCTAAATTAATACTTCTATGCAGTCAGCTTTCACATTTTTTTTTTTTTTTCCCAGACGCAGCTGATATCAGCCAGGCTCTATCAAAGCTTACCGAGCCAGCGCCAGTCCCCATACACAAACTCTCTGTCACTGGTATGGTCAGCAGTGCTAGGAAGAAGATCCGCAAACATCGGGGTGCCGACGAATCGCCATTAAACAACGATGTTCTGAATGCTGTTTTATTTGTAGGTTTCACAGTGATCTTTTTTTTTTTTTTTATGTTTTTTTCACCTTTTGTATATTCTCCACATGACCTTAATTTAACAAATTCATCTTAGCAGCTAATACAAGTGTTAATTAGGAGTTTTCTGCAGTGCTGGTTGAGTGTGAATTAATCATATCTGTTGTTTACCTTGTTAACGGTTCAGCCTCTTGAATATATTGGGAATGTTGTGGTGCTAGAAACATTTCTCTCTGCTTCTGAAATCTGCCAAGTGCGTAATAGAGCTATTTTTACCCGTGCATATCTACCACGGTAATCAGCTGGTTGCTGGTGACAGAAAACAAGAGAATGAATGTATATTTTGCAATTCAAGCAGATTTTATTGCACCCCTGGAGCATCTGGCATCAGTCTAGTCTTGCATAGTTGGTGTGCCAAGTTATAATCAGGCTTGGACAGTTTTATGTATAATTTAGTCAGTTCATCCAAGGTGCCAGCAGGAGCTTTTAAAATGGACATATCATTAAAATTCACTCTTCATGTGAGTCAGTTGGGCACGTCAGCATTACCAAATTGCATTAGTGAGATAAAAAAATATCCTGAAAGTTTCATCTAAAGGCAAAAGTTTTTTTTTATATTTGGATAGAGTGGTAAAGGGTTGGAACCACTGTCAGGGATTCACGCTCTCTAAATGATATGATCACCAATGCCATCATAAAATAAAGTAACTCTACCTTTCCAACAGGAATAATAAAAAACAAGGTAAATCTGATGGGGATGTTCATTCCTGTGATGCTCATCCCTAAGTGGGGACTTTCCTTACATAAGAGAAGATACTCTTTCTGTTAGGTCTAAAGGTAAAAACAAAAGTGAGTAGTGAGGTTTTAAAAGTCAGAAGAAGACTGGTAGATAAGTTTGAAAAGATGGGTTTTGAAGGTTTTTTAAAGGAGCAGAAAGTGGGAGCAAGCTGAATGGGATGTGGAAGACCATTCCAGAGAATCAGGGCAGCTTTAAAAAAAAAAGTCTTGGAGCCTTGTGTGTCATGAGGTTGAGTGAGGAAGTCAGTAGTAGGTCATTGGAGGAATGAAGAGAGCGGCTAGGGGAGTATTTTTCTACCAGGTCAGAATTGTAAGTGGGACAAGACCTGTGGAGGGATTTGAAGGCAAAGCACAGGAGCTTGAATTTGGTTCTAAAGTGAAATGGAAGACAATGAAGAGAGCTGGAAAGAGATGCAGCAGAGGAGGAGGAGAGGTGGGAAGGCTGTGTATGGGGTAGTTAGGTGGGTAGTAGGGTGGAAAGGATGGATGAGTCTGACTGCAGCATGCATAATAGATTGTAGAGGAGAGAGTAGGGTTAGTGAAATACCAGAGAGGAAGATGTTGCAGTACAAGGAGTTTGGTGGTCTCTGGGGACAGGTAGGGGCAGATTTTTTAGAAGATTACCAACTTTATTACTGCACCTTACCAGCACTTAAAATTATTTTTTTTTTGATGAAGATAAATGTTGTGACGTTTCATTAGCTTAACATCATGGCAGATGTGTGTGTAATCAAAGCCTAATGCGGATCACCTAATTATTACAGCTGTGTTTTGGCGACTGTTGGTATTCATATCAATGTAAAATGAGCTATAGATATATAGTAATTATTAGCAACAGTTTCCTGTTATTTTAAAGGTTCTTCCCTGTCAAAAGGTTGAGGGGGACCAGTTTAGATAATAATTATGCTTTTACCTTGTAACAGTCAGGTAGATGTATAAAAAAACAATTAAGTTTTTATTGCCACTCCTGAGAATGGTATTCCTAATCAGGTGTGAAATAAGATTTCTTCTCCCATAATTACATTCTCCTTTTTTTCTGTGCTGTAAGTTTTGCTTTCTTTCTGGCTGAAACCCAGGGGAGTGTGAGCACAGAAACCATATCCTCCAGGGTGCCAGGTCCTGAAAGCTTGTTTTTCACAGCATGGCAAAGAAGCAAAAGTGTTAATTTACAGCAGTAGTGTTTTTAACATCTCCTTAGTCAATATACTAGTTTTCAATTGGAGAACAGGCTTCATCCACAGGGCAAATTGTTTTACATCTTATCTAGTGGCACAATAGTGCCTAGAAATTTGGATGTTATAACTTATATTTGTGTATGGAGAAGGCTAAATAGAAAGCAGGCCCCAGAGGCAATGCATCTTGGCCGCATTCTTTTGCACGTCAGCCTGTTGGTGGGAAGGCAGCAGGACGAGTTATAGAAATAACACTGTGCCATCAGGCGGCATGCTAGCTTGGTGCAATCGTCTACACCCTCCCGCTTGGCTGCTGTTTCATTACTAAGTGATCTTTCTAAAGTCTGATAAAATAAATACAGGTGTATGAAGCACAGGGAAGATAGATATCTCAGGCCTCTGGCGTGGGATCAACTCATAACTTTTTCAAAGCTGGCAGGCTAATGTGTTGAAGTTACTCTTGGTAGATATAGAAAAAAAAGTTCAAGATGAACATATTTGATTGCAGAAGATCCAGGTGTTCTACATCAAATCTCCTTAAAGGGGATGGAGGCCATGTCTAAAGCCACAGGTTCTCACTTTCCCTATGCTATTTAAAACTAAAAAAGTTAGGTTTCAAAAATCTAATCAGATGTCCTACAATTTGACTTGATAGTCAGTACTCACTAACAAACTATCCCAGACACTCTTCCTTTGCAATACTCCGTTATGGCACTGGATAGAAAGCATATTTTAATGCATTTCTAAACCAAAGTCAATCACAAATCAACATCACCTCTCTGTCCAGTATATAGTACAGGGAAGTTTGTTTTAGAGGTATAATCAAAAGAAAGTATCATGCCTTTTTCCCATATGTCCTCATATTTCCTTTTGTCTCCAGTTCCTGTTTCCAGATGCAAAATCACTGGATGGAGGAGAGCCGAAGCCTAGTGGGTCAAATGTAGATATTACCGCTCAGACAGATAATGAGGATTACGTAAGTATCCAAGCCAACCAGTTGGAAGTGTACCATGGCACGGTCGAGGAAGTAGTGTTTCTTTTTGAATCAATATCACTTTAATGAAAAAAGATTTTTTATCAGAGAAATAATTTATTTGGAGAAGTCTGAAATGTTTATAGAGATTAAGGGGTATTGGGAAAAATTAGGAATATTTTGCGTAAAGCAGACATACCTCTGTGGGATTGTATAAGTAAGCTGCCATTGCTCAACCTGTTCTATTAATGCTGATTGCCTTAAGCTACGTACACACGGCAGATTTTTATCGCCCGATAATCGTCATCAGCCAAATATCGGGCGAAAATCTGCCGTGTGTACAGTCGGTGTCGTCCATGGTCCAAACGACCGTCCTGCCGGATCGACGGACGATGGACGACAACCGATCCTAATGAAAGGGAAGGGGGAGAGCGCGCAGCAGGGTGCCGCTCCGTCGCTCTCCCCCTCCCCTCTCCATAGAGCATGAACGGTGCTGTATGTACAGCACCGTTCATGCATCGTGCAGTCCCTTGTCGTTGGAAAGGATCGTGAAAGATCCTTTCCAAGGACAAAAATTGCAAGTGTGTACGCAGCTTTAGTGTTATACTGATCTGTCAGGAATCATGTGACAATGGAAGTTTACATGATCTCCTCAAGGTAGGTTCACTTTAAAATGATACCAAGAAAGTGTTTGGGAAACATGATTTTGTTAGGTTGTATAATAGAGCCAGGGAATGCTGTTTTAAAGATAACCTATCATTATCATATAGCATTATCTATTTGTAGCAATATCATATTGCTTTCATTTTTATTTGCACAACACAGAGACAAGTCAGGAGGATATCTGAAGTTGTAATATCCCCTACCTGATTGAAGGCCTTGTATGCATGCTCAGGCTTTTCTACTATTACTTGTGCAGGGCATGGAAATAATTCTTCCAAGAACTTGCCCTTGCTTTATCTTAAAGAGAATACCTTTACTTTCGTTTTTTATTTTTATCTCAAGCAGCAAAGCTTAATTATAAAACAGACCTGGCACACTTCTGTTTTTCTCACAGCCGAGGCTCTTAGGTCTAAAAGCTTTCATCATCTGACACCTAAAGGTGGTACTAGTTTTGAAATGATTCGCACAGTGGCTCAGAGGTTAGCAGTCTGGCCTTTGCAGCGCTGGGTCTCAGGTTTGAATCCTGGCCAGGACACTATCTGCCTAGAATTTGCAGTTTCTCCCCGTTGCGTTAAGTTATTGGCTTTGGGGCCTAAGTTATTGGCTTATGGGCCTCTTTGAGGGACAGCAAGTAACATGACTTTGGACTTAGTAAAGCGGTGCATATTATGTCAGAGCTATATAAATACCGTGTAATAATAAGAATTTAGCATCCTTTACGGCCTCCAGAATTTGCATCCTCTATCACCCTAGATGAATCCTAGAGGTGTGTTGGTTAACAGCCACTCTTTCCCTTTAATGTGAGATTGTGGACATTTTTTTGATGTTTAAGTATTTACTTACTCTTAACAAGTGGTAAAGGAGCTAATAAACAAGGTCTCACTGATCGAGCCTTAAATAAAATATAAAACAGAAACATTAAAGTCTTTCAGGCCTCTCACTTGCTCCCCCATGTAGTGTGTTTATAATAATGATTAGAAGGCTGCTAGGTCATAGCTGTACAAATAAAAATAGCAATGTTAGACTGGCCACACCATGACTACAAACCTGAGTGATAACAAGCTCCAATGATTTATCTTTAATAATTTCCTGTCACTTTCCTCATTTAGCATGCAGATTTTTCATGTCATAGGTAGATATCATCAGCAATATCTTTGTGTAAGGAGCACATACCCTGATAAGCCAAAACATTAAAGCCACTGATAGGTAAAGTCAATGAAACTGATTATCTTGTTACAATGGCAACCGCAAGGGATTAAATACTTAAGAATGCATGTGTACAGGGCAGTTTTTTGAAGGTGATGTAAGATTGAGAAACCAGTAAGTAGTAAGACTGAGCATATTTAGAGATCTAAGGGACTAGGGTCAAATTGTGGTGGCTAAAACAAAAAGTCTTGTGAGGTTTTTGTAGATAGTGGTTAGTACCTTCTAAAAGTGGACCAAAGAAGGGCAATTGGTAAACTTGGACATGGACTTGTAAAACTTAATGCTGGGTATTGTCAGAACACACCGTACAGCTTACCGAGTACTGTAAACCAAGCGTGCCCATGATGACCATTGTCGTGCACCTAAATACCTACAATGTGAATGCAAGTGACAAAACTAGACCATGTAGCAATGGAAGGAGGTTACATAGTCTGAAAAGCAGAATTTTTACATCATGTTCATAACTTAGTGTGTGTTTGGGTTTTAGATGGCGGCAATATTCACTGTGGGAAGAAGACTAGCCATCATAGGCAATACCAAATACCACAATACCTTTTAAAGTGCTCATGAAGTACATGTCTCGATAAGTCAGCGTTTGGCTGGCACAAGGGGGATTTGCACACTATTAGGCTGGTGATTTGACTGTTTTGGCTGATCAGCATTGTAATTTGTTTTTTTCCATTGTATGTTTGAATCTCTCTTAAGAGATTGCAAGTCATGTAAGGAGTTACTGGTGTCAGTGAAAGAATAATCAGTTCAGTAATTTTGCTGCCTTTAACAGCTCAGGGTAAAATCGTGTTATGCCCTGTAAATACAAGGTTCACTTCAAGCACAAGGTTATCTCTTTATGTGGTTCACTGTGAATTAAAAAAAGCCCCAGAAATGACCACTGTAATAACCTTAAATGTTAGTAAAGCAAGTCTGTTTCTGCTCAGTGCCTGGAGTTATCTGCAGTAAGGTGACTGCTGACACCAGTTCTAATAATTGCTGCTGTATAATCAGAAACCTACTGTATTCTTTCAAGGATAATTAGATTTTTAACAACTTACAGGGGACAATAAACCTAAATTAGAGTTGGGTTTATATAAAAGAGCTATTAATAGCTTTCTCAAAAACAAGTATATAAAAGTTTCTGGAACTTAGCAGGCTTCAGTATTTTTGTGTTGAAGTTAAGATATTGAAATAGTGGGGATGTTATTCTGTACACTACAGAATTCCTATCCTGCAGTCCAATTCAGCTATGTCCTGTCCAGCATAACTAGCGAGTGTATTATTAAGCACATTCTTAAGGTTATGACGGTTCTTTTTTTTTATTTTGATTTAGTTTTTTAAAGTTAACATACACATTTATTTTTTTGCATATAGCCACTCCAGAGTTATTGGCACGTGCACTTGTAAAGTATTCTAGTTACAGCTGAAGTCAGAGGTTCACATGCATTTGTGTGAAGTCTTATAGGCAGTTTGACAGTTTATGATTGCAATCAAACAGGTGAGCAAGTTTTATTTCAGAGGATACTTCGTCTGTTCTTTCTTTAATAAACCCCTGCCTGTTTGGTTTTAAAAGTAGAACAGAACTCTTTATAGCCCCCACACACAGTTTTTACACTAATAAGCTATAAATTAAGCATAATGTTTAGGACATCTACTTTTGTGCATGCAGCTTCAGCTATGCTTGCAGTGGACCGCAGTGCCATTCATGAAAGCAAAAATCTGCTTCTGACCATGTGGTTGTTTTTCTTTCTGGGGAGGCAAGGTGGTTTTCAAATGCTGCAGTTAGCTCCAAAAACCACATTGTAGTTGAAAAGGGGAGCTAGGGAACGGGTAATGCATTTTCTTCTGATCAGCAAATCTAAGGCCTAATTATTTGTAAACTTCTGACTGTATATGCCAAAACATGACCAAATTTTATTATTGTAAGGTATAATACTTCTTTAACTGCAGCCTATCTCTTTTTTTTGTAGAAATCACCCCTTATCTTCTGCCCATATGACCACATAATATATGAAGGTTTATTTAGAATGCTGATAGTCACTTTAAAGTTCAGTTAAACTTTTATTTCAAATCTGCTAAATACTTTGCAGGTGCTTTAACCAAAAGGTGTTTGGTTTAAAAGACCCCCAACAACCTGAGCCTGTCCACTGCCAGCATGCTCCAAGGTTTTAAGCATTCAATGAGGCTGCTAAAGAACCAGCGTTTGTAGATCTGACATTATGCAGAAGTGAGTAGTTCTGAAAGGTAAACCCCATTCACTTTCTTTTCAACTGTGGCAGGTAGGCATTACATGTAGCATCTCCCTTGGGGCATCAGTTTGAATGAAGAAGCAGTAACCTCAACCTCACCACCAGTATGAACATAGTTCGAATCCTGAGAGATGTCACAATCTTGAGAGAACTCACCAGTATCTTCTTGTGTGATTTTAAATACTAAACATTACTTAATAAAGAAGCAATATTACATATTATAAAACAGCAATTCTTTTTTTTTTTTTTTTTTTGAGTGAGGAGCACTTATAATTTAGGCAGACCTTGCATTTTATTGTTTGCTTTAATACTGCTATGTTTCAGTAATTACCATCTACCTGGGAATAAATTTACATGCAGCTCTAATTATATATATTTTTTTTTTTTTTTTTTTTGAGTGAGGAGCACTTATAATTTAGGCAGACCTTGCATTTTATTGCACAGGCTGCTTTAAGTGCTTTACAGGACAAATGTCACAACAAACTACATCTTGGCTTAAGGTTCATTATTCAGAAAAATGAAAGAATAAGGTCAAGGGTCTAAATAAATTTGCAAGGCACTGTATACATTATTATTAAGATATATGAAAGGACAGTGAACTTGCTCTTTTATAAAGATTTGTGAACTCCTCTGTGAATCCTGGCATCTTTATATTTTACAGTGAAGATCATATTATCCCATGTATTATGTATAATAGTAACTTATAATGCTATCTTAATTTAAATTATTTTATTTTAAACTTCGTATAGCTATGTAGCTAATGAATCAAAAGATTTAAAATGGTAGCTGCAGTCAGGCAGGTAAGAATTCTTATTGCTGAAGTGACAACTGTCCCTTTCTGCAATAAGGTCCTGCCTGGTGACAGATTTTTGAAGTGGAACCATGCTTCAAAAATGTAATCTACTGCAACCTACTTGGTCCTTGGATGTGGAAGTTGCATTGGTAGACTTACAACACTCTTCACTTTATCTGCATTTAATTATCAATTTAATTGCAAATAATCCCAAGCTCCTGCTCTGCAAAGGGCCTTTGAAGGAAAAAAGATGCTGTGTCCCCCCCCTGTCGGTGTATGATAGAAAAAGCAAACATAAGTGAATAGGGGGAATCAACAAAACAATACTGGTGCCATGGGTGCATGGCAAAAAAATTCTACTATGTAGCAATGCCCTGCGGCAGCTCCATAGCAAGTAAATGGAGGCAGCAATGGAGGCAGCAATGAGCGGTACTAGCATTACTTACCAGTGTTCTCCACCCAAATTTATTTTTTTAAGCTGGGCGGAAAGAAGCTGTAGGTGGGTGGCAACCCCTCTATTTTGACGCAACTTTTCAGTAACCACCCAAAAATAAGCGGTTGGTTACTGAAAAGTTGGTGTTGCACCCAGCAGGAAGGGGCTTGGGAGAACACTGGCTCAGAGTGGCAGACGCTGGTTCTTGATGTTTGATTGACTTGCAAAGTGCCAGGTGCAGGGAGCTGTGTGGGATCGCTCAAACCTGCCCCTTTTTGACAGACAAAAAGCTATAAAGCATGGGTAATTACAATAATTTTTTGTCCTAAATGATAAGCTCATGCTTTTAAAAGACTCTAAAGGTTGTAAAAACTTAATCTGAAGGTTACTGGACCAACAAGTAGCTTTAAAAGTGCTTGTAATGGGTAGTATAGAGCACTTCAGGCCAAGTGAGATTCAGCAACTAATTTTCATTCAGAGCCGATAAAGTCCGGAAGCCCTCGAAACGTATTGCCTTCTCAGTTATGCTTTGCAAACGGAAATGACATAAATCTTTTGAATTCTCCATGCTTGGCCCCTTTCCCTTCCAAATCATCTGCTTGCTGTTAAATTCTTGGAAGCCTACCTATTGTATAAATAGACTATTTAAAGTGATCACTTTGCACTCCTACATCTTACAGTACAAGGCAAGTACTAATTCTGCATCAGGTCTGGTTCCTTATCCAGTATACCTCACTAGTTAAATATGGGCCATTGATCCAGAGCCTATTTAACTTCACCACAAGGAACAGATCTGGCTTGGAAAGTTGTGTGGCTGAACAGTAACACAGTGACATTATCTCTCTAACTAGTTCTGTGTGCCCATTTCACCTGGACCACATTCAGTATTTGTTTTTGTATTCACCTACAATTCCGCTTGTAACTATGTCATCCTGCATTTTCTTGCTACTAATAAAAGGGCCTGACTGAGGTGGGTAGCAGTCAATTAGACTGATGGCTTTACATAAAACAGTTGTTATTTTAAGCAAGAGGGTAAAGAAAAGATCAGCTGCTCATCCAAAGTTGTCACAAGTATATTTTCTTCTCCCGGATGTTGTTTTTATTCTGCATTTAAAGGAATATTGACCTTATCTTTTTTTTAGGTTTATTTCTTATAATTTGATAGAATTTGCTTTTCAGTTTGGTTTTAAAACTGCTACCATTATGTAGTGGCAATCCTGATACCAGTAAAGAATTTCCTGTTGTACTCTGCAATCAGATCTTACGCCTGATATGCAGTATATGGTGTTGGCACAAAGGTAAATAGCAGCAGAGAACCTGGGTGCAGCATATATGGATATATAAATTATAATACCTTGAGAATTGTCTATAGCTTCCCAGTAAAATGTCACTCATTAATAATAAACCACAACCTTTTCCTCCAATTCCCTTGGAAGCCATGTAATGTGTTTGTTAGTATTAGATTTTTCTTCTATTCCTGTCCTGGTAACAACTGAATGAGGGCTGCTGCAAATAAATTAAATTAGCAAGTCTTCCATTAATTTTTGGAATGCTGAGCTGACCCTGTTTTATACTACAGCTCCTATAGGGTCCTGTAATAATTATAATAAAAAAAACATAGCTGCACAAACCCTTCATGCAGTTTCCCTACTGACAGTGTGGGTACCATGGGGACAGAGGCTCGACTACACCCTTAGGGACACATTAGTGGAAGAAAGAAAAACTGGCAGGAAATTTCAGTGTTGATTTGAAACAAAGTTATTGTTCCAGCTAGAACAAATTTAGCCCCACATGATGCCTCCAAAACATTGAGCTCTGATAGGGTGTAATCTTAGAAGTAGAGTACATCTTTGAATATGACCTATATGGGTGAAATATATGAAAGGAGGCTCCAAGCAGGGCTTTGTTTATTCTAATTGGTACAATAAAGTTCTTTTAAATCGGCACTGGAATTTCTAAATGTGCTGCCCATTTTGGATAAAGATTGGATAAAGATTCCTGCATGGCAATATAGATAAGTGCCATATCTAGCTACTAGACTTACAACCATGACTTCCCGAAAAGATACAGTGCAGAAAAACATAGCCATGGACAGCAAATGTATTCACCGCATTACCAGGTGAAAAGGAGAAAAAAATGAAGAAAAACTAATGCAACCACCATTTCGGTATTTGCCGTTAATTGACGTCACTGCTTCAGCTTCCAATGTAAAGACTTTATCAGGTGTTCTTTGTAATGGAAAGTCATTGTCACTACCATGTGCTGGTAAAAATGCAGCTTTATACTACAGGGAGATGTACAGATATAAATAATCTCCTATTTGTAGCTTCTCATTCTGCACTCGTCTGTTTATATTCATGCCATTCATCTAAATTTTTAGTTAACATATACACACACATTCACACTACTCATAAGATGTTGATGTATAGGAACATGCAATTATACAAGTTGTTTGTGAATTATGCAAATGTAGTATGCATATTGGAGCAATTAGAGGCTCATGGCCCCTTTCCTATTGCAGCATGTGATTAATGTAATTACAGGTTATCAATAAAGTTTAGTTTCAGCATCATTGTAGTATTGGTATTTAGTTAGTTCTGTCACTAAGAAAAGTTTAATCATTGCATTGGTGTTTCCATTCCCTACGTTCTGTTCTTGAGAGGCTTATAGACCTTTTTTCCTTGCAGAAAAACTCCTGATCCTCCAAGATGAAATAATTTTTCGGTACAATAAGCTGATCCATATTCATAGAGGCTCACTGTATCTTTAAATGAGTTTTTTTTTTAATTTGTTTTTTTTCGGGAGCGTGGTTCAGGAATTTTGCATATTTTCAGCCATCTGTCCTTGACAATCAGACCAACTCATTTGTGATGCAACAATGCTCAAATGATTGTAAAGTACTTGAATTATGTATGTTGGATGTGATTGTTCCTCTGTTCACAGAATTTGTACAGCCAGCTGAAATCAGCACCGGCGGACAGCCTGACTTACAAACTGGCACTGTGCCTATGCATGGTCAACTTCTACCATGGAGGGGTGCGCGGGGTGGCGCATTTGTGGCAGGAGTTCATACTGGAGATGCGATATCGGTGGGAGAACAATTATACAATTCCAGGGTGGGTATCGCTATATCTTTCTGTCCTATTTATGTGTAAGGTTCATTTTCTTGGTAGTAATTTGTATTCCACTCATCTGCAAGGTCTAATCCCGAGGTTGTGCCATTTTCACTGCCTGGAATGCACAGGATTGTTGCTTGTTCTACGTGTAAATTTGTGGCATGGGGAAAAAAAGTAATTTGTATACTTACAGGTTTTAACCCTCTATTTACCAATATACTTTTTTAACCTCCACTTACAGCAAGCCTTTAAAAATGACAAAAGATTTGTTAAAGCAAAATGCACATGAAGAGTCCTAGTTTCAGTGAAAATCTGTGAACAAATTTATTTCAGCACAGCTAAAAGCTGAAATAGCTGAAAACGTAGAAAAGACACAAGAGACTCCATCTGCTGGCTAAATATTTATTGATGTATTTTCTTTCAGGTCACAATAAAAAAAATGTATTTTCTATATTATACATATTTATCAAAAATGTTATGTAAATGTGAAACAATTATTGAACAGAATGTGTGAAAAAAGGAACTTTCAATTGCAGCTGATCAGCTTAGCTTGTCCAGTGTCCAGTTCTGCTTCAGAGTAAACAATTCTATTTATTAACCTTTGTTTAAAACTTTTAAAGTTTTTTTTTCTTTTTAAATTAAAACTGAGCTTTAGGCAAATGACTAAAAACGCATGTGAAATACATATAAAATTAATAGTTTTTATTTTTATCTTGTGATTTACACAATGCTTCCGCAGTACAAGACCAGTTAGATGACAGCTTGTTGTATTGTCTGCCTGCTAATTGGACAGTAAATAATATAAATATTTATATAAACTTTCAAATGTTTCCCAGAATTTAAAGTTTTTAACGGGTTATTCCAATGGGAGACATCATGCTAGGAATACGATCAATACAATCATTACTACAGTAATATGTTTCTTGTTTTTCAGGTTAAGTAGCGGCTCTCCAGATCTTAAATGTTGCCTATTGCATCAAAAGCTTCAGGTATATATTTTGTTTTTACAATATATTAAAATTAAATATTTGAGCCTACAACATTTTTCTCTCTATATTTTTTATATTCTGTTCTATCCTATAGATGTTGAACTGCTGCATTGAGCGGAAGAAGGCACGGGATGATGCCAAGAAGGCAGAAACTGCTGAATGTACCTCATATACCCCACCATACAGAACAACCAATGAGTCAGCTCACAGCACAGAATCTGAAAAGGGGAAATATGAGGTGGGGAAATCCTGGGACTCTTGGAGCGACAGTGAGGATGAATTCTTTGAGTGTCATAGTGACACAGAGGAACTAAAAGAGAACGCACAGGATGCAACTAGGAAACAGTCAACCAAAGAGGAGGTTAAAGAGGTGGCAACACTAAAACCTGATGGGCGTTTACATCAGTTTGGAAGCATGACTTTACTGAGCACAGGAGAGCCTCTCTACATTCCTGTAACACAGGTAAAAGCCACAATGAAATGTGTTTTGCTAAATGTATTTTGTAAAAGCCACAATTTTTTTTTTTTTGCCAAAACAGCCAAGCAGCATCTTAATTTCTCCATCTAATATGGGTGGATGAGGCTGTGGCAGATAGGTACCAGAGCATTGCTAGACAAGAATAGGATAACTTAGTGCCGCTAGATAGCAACATTGATCCCGTTTAATATATTTAGCCTTTAAATTAAAGCAGCTGTAATTAAATGAGGAAACAGCACACAAACATCAAGGTACATTTGCAGATGTTGTGGTTCTTTTGGCTTTCAGTTTTGGTACAAATAAAGCATAAAAGTGAAAATTTAAAATTTTGTAGGAAATTTTGAATTGTGAAATGTGAATTTTGCCTAATTAGTACTTGAAAATGTACTTTCTATCTGATATTCCTGCTAAAAGACAACAGAACTTTCTGGTATTTGAGTGTGCCTAGGCACTCCTGGGCCTACAGCCTCATAGCTGTATATTTGTAGTGTTAGATTTAAAGCTTTAATACCTCTGAATGTTAGTTTCTGGAGATTTTGTTATGTTGCTACTGTGCTGCGCTTCATGGAGGCTGGAGGCTCTGATATGAGGAAGAAAAGCTCTGTTTGTACTGAGATGGCAGAGGTAAGTCATTTGCTCATTGCCTGCCATTTTGTGAGCTCAGCGTTCAGACTTCAGTCTCCAATTGTAATGAAGACTGAATTGATAAAATGCTTTTTGCATGATTGATCTTGGTCTGTTTGTAGCCCTTGAGGACTGGAGATGGATATCCTTGGCCTAAATATATATAATACATATATTGAAATAACTTTCAGATTTCAGGGAACCCTTGCAAATTCCTATAATATGCTTTGATACATTAGCCTGGTGGTCAATAGAATAAATGTCTCTCACATTGTTAGCCAGTGGGAAAGAATAACACCTTTACATATACTACCCAAATAGGCATTAGGCTACAGTCTTTGCATGTACCAAATACCAACAAAGTAATTCATATTTTAAAATATGTATTAAAATCATACCTGGTATTTCTTCCATGAGGGTCCTTGTTAAGGCACTTCATTCTTCAGGGTTACAGCGCTCTCTCCCTGTCCCGCTGTTGTGCTCCCGAGTAGTCACTTTTTCACTTGCAACTAGATGCAACAGAGGTTAGAAACACATTAAAAAATAGGAATGGCTAAGATAAATTTGACTTAACATCAGCATCTTGCAGTAGCCTGTACATCATCACTCACTGAGGGACATCATTTGGATCCAGTCTAGAATGTTGCATGCATATGGGCTGACAAGGTACCTACTGAGTGAAGAGTAAAGCTGCGTACACACTTCCAATTTTTACCGTTGGAAATGAACGAACGATCGATTGGGCAAAAATCGTTCGTAAAAAAAGTAACCAACGACGCCGAGGAACGAGGATAGTCGTTGGAAATGAACAACCGGACCGGCGGATCGGATTGGACGACGATCGTTGACCATCTATCGTGTATACGGTCGTTCATTGATCGTCCATGGTCTGAGCATGCGCGGTGAACGAACGTTCGCTCACTTCCTGTGGTGCACGTCACGTCCTGTATCGTTCAAACGATCGCATCTATCGTGTGTACAATATCTGCGAACGATCGTGTCTTTATCTGTATGTACAGGATCGGTGCCATACGATCGTTCGCAGATATCGTGCAGGATCGTTCGTCGTTCGTTTACCAACGATAATAATTGGAAGTGTGTACGTAGCTTAAGACCTGATAAGACTTCTGCTTCTCCTTAACTGTCCAGTCACCAGGCTTAGGTGGGGAAATGACACTTGTTTTCGTGGATGGACACATGCTGGCAGGTAAAGCAGATCCTGTATATATATTTTGTCTGTGTATTTACCTGAAGATCTGAAGAGACTAAAGTTCCACTTTTGCCAATGCTCGGTCAGGTGATGTCCCTCCTGCTAAAATGTATCTTGTGTGCCTGATTGTTCTGGGTCTCTGGCGA
The DNA here is from genome assembly GCF_032062135.1 of Pyxicephalus adspersus. NCBI lineage: Eukaryota > Metazoa > Chordata > Amphibia > Anura > Pyxicephalidae > Pyxicephalus > Pyxicephalus adspersus. Next base: position 33,939,281 of record NC_092864.1, read on the forward strand.
CAAACCTGAGCTGCACATGTCAGCGTCAACTTTTGCTGTCAGGGAAATCAAGCAATCCGAGCTTTCCTAGCGTGTACGGGGGATAAATGAACTCCGGCCAGACTGCACTGGCCAGATGGCCAATCAAGATATCTGAAGATCATCCCAGAAGAACGGTGCCCTGTTATGGAATGTGGATTTTGGGCTGTGGGGCTCACATGATCTTTACTCACATGATTTACTGCTCCTCCCATTGTGACTCAATGTCCATGCTTCAGGTCACATTAGCGGTACTGGTGGGATCTTGGTAGATTACTTTTTGCAGTAAAGATATTTTGGTTCCTCTCAGTTTTTGCCTTCTCAATAAGGCTGTTAACATATAGGTCTGCTATAAAATAATAATAGTATAACGATATAGAGTAATTAGTTAATCTTCCGGAAGAACAGAAATTACCTTTCAGTGGGTTTTAATTAACGTATATACCAATTGAATTAATTCCTCGCTCATATATTTCCCAGATTAATACATCTGCCGTTTCCCATTTCTTACACGTGTATCTCATTTTCTCATCCAGGTAAAATTTCTAATATAAAAATTCAATAATTCCTCTAAGTGACAAAAGAGCGTGTTCCAGAGAATTAATTAAGTGAGGTTTTTGATGAATGTACTTGTGCTAGATGAACATCTGTATTTGATCTGCAGTATATAACTTCTCTTCTGTCCCTGAATTTCCTTTCTGCCTCTCCAAACACATTAAAGACCCTATTGTTGTATTGTGTATTAAACACAGTTGTCTGACAGTTATCAAACAATGGGAAAGTTTCAAGGACAGACCAGCGCCAACTTAAAAGTATTTTAGTTAGGGCCTGAAGAATCTTCTTAATACGTTCCTATGTTTTATAAATCACTTTACTAATAGGGTTCAGGAATAGATCTGTCATGCTGTAGTAAGGATGTATTGTTGCTGATTTTTCTAATAGGACCGATAAAGGCTAATAGGGACTTGGATATGAATCTCGCAGTTGATGTAAGGGTTTTAGATTTTGTTTTAAAGAGACATTGACACCTTCCTATTTAGGTCAAAGTGATGGTGTTCCCCAATAGCCCATAAACCCAGCAAGGCATACATACCCAACAGGAGTCCATAGAGAAATGTTTGTATGAGGGACAGAAATTTTCCAACCTGACTGATTAAGTTTCTTTTAATTCTGCAGTTTTATTTTCTTTTTGGCAATCTCTTAGAATCTCTTTAAAGCCATTTTCTTTTTGGATCTTACCAATCCTGATTGGCCGGAATTGCTGGGTAATCTGGCAACCAAACCTGATGCTGCACATGTGTAACTCTGCTTTTTGCCAGATAACTGGAAAAATCAGGCAGGTAGGGGGATGATTGCAGAAGGGTCATCACCTGGTGCATTGCAGAAGGGACATCACCAGGGTCATTTTTGCAATACCGACTTTGCCTGATCATATAATCTTAAAAATAGAACTTTAGTTCAAGGTTGATCACAAGGACTGCTAGATCAAATGGGAAAACCCGGACCCATGTATGGCGAGCTGTATATCGGCGAAGCCAAGGAGGCAGTGATAGTGTGTGTCAGTGAGTATACTTTGCTGGGTAATGAGTTATCAGATGTCCCTGTCATTGTGGCCTGAATGAGAAAAGGATTTGACTGGTCAGGACATTGCAAAGAATGCTCACACCCTTCATTTTTTTATTTATTTTTTTTTGGCACAACATCTGCAATGTTTAGAAGTATCATTTAGCCACTGAACAATGCAGCTTGTTAGAATGCTGCCTTCTAATACATATCGGTAGTAATGAACGGTCTTAGGAGCCCTATTTATTTTGTCAGGCACATCTGTCATGCAAGAAACGCAAAGGTTGTCCTTGCTAGAAATTCTAGTTGCCCCGCTATCATGCAGATCCATTGTATTTACCTCCATAGGGTCAAAACAGGTAGGCAGCCAATAACATTACAACTTCCTCTTCATATACTTATTCCAGGTCACTTTGTGCAGTTTAGTATTAAAGCTTTCTTGCTTGTTTTCTCTTTAATAATCGGCTAAGCTGAGTACATTGTTATGTTGTATATTTGCCTCAATGATCATATTGCAGAATTAGCAGCGGAGGAAAAAATGAGCAACTTCAAGCATTCATTGTCAAATCTGTTGACTTGTGTTTGTACACCAATGCTCAATAATCTCAAACATTTAAAGTCACTTCCTTGTAATTGGTTTCAGCCCTTGTGCAAAAAGCATCTCCTTGATCGTCTGATTTTAATTTGACAGTGTTATCTCGTTTAAGTGCTAAAATTAAACTGCTTCTCTTTATTACAGAGCTAGTCGGGAATTGTTTAATATAAAAATTCACAAATAAGTGGGGCAAATATTGTCTATTTAAGAGATGAAAAAGGGCATTAGAAAAAAAAGGTAATTTTGTCACAAATTACAACTTTAGAGCTTAGGGTGCTCCTATATGGAAGATACCCTTGTAATGTCTGCAGATATGTTTGGCAAAGGAATTGCAAACCACTGAATCTACGGACTCTGGACTGTGCATGCCAGTCCTGTGTCACTCAAAGGGGAAGAAACTTCCCCCAGAGTGATGTCTTAATGCCAGAACCCACCCACTCTCCCATTGCAGGTCTGAGCCTGCCCACTGCCCCGAGCCTGCGATCCGTAGGGGAGACATGGTCCATGGCTCTGGCCAGTGCGCCCACCCAAGTGGGGTCCTTCTGACCCTGCTGTGGGGTGCACCGGCCAGAGCCGCGGCCCACCTGTCAGACAGCTGGACTAGGAGTTGGAGACCCCTGCTCTAAAGGAACCAGTCCTAGGAGAAATATGGTATATGGAGGCCTACGTTGTTAGTCCTTCCTTCTGAAAATAATAGTTTGCCTGTCATGTTGACTCTCAAAACTTATGACTTTGACGTGGAACCAAGTTTGTAGGTAACAACTGATGGAATAGACTTTGAAGGTCTGTAATGGCAGCCCACCTATATTTCTCTCATGACTGCTTTGCTGTAAATATTATGCTTAATTTTTGTGAGGAGGTGGCATAAGTCCACATTTCTCACCTGCTCCCTGTTAACAGTTCAAACACAGTATAGAATCCCTTCAAACATAGTGCATCCATCAAAGAAATGCCATGTCCTCAAGAAACCACAATAAAAAGCAAAGTCTCTCTCTAGTGGACCTAAGTGGTCAGTTAGTGGTGTACCAATATATTAAAAAACACATTTTTTGTTTCAAAGTATACAAAAATCTAAACACTACATACACCTTGATAAAAAAAAAGCCAAGTAAGTGGCTTACTATAATCACATATATAAGGTATAATGCACTATAAAATGTAAAAAAAAATATCTATTCATTCAGTGCCGACGCGTTTTACGGCTACAACTGCTTTTTCATAATTCCATGGAGTGCCTGTCAGTGCAGCCTATCTTGCTGCGGCGGCGTTATCGATCCGATTTCATTTTCACAAATATATGATGCAGTGTTCAATCCGTAATTTTTTTTTAAGCCGGGTGGGAAGAAATTTTAGGCGGCTGGCAGCCTCTGTATTGTGACTCAACTCTTCAGGAACCACCCAAAAACAGCCGGGTGGCTACTGGAAAGTGCCGGGTGGTGCGCCTGGCTAAAAGGGGCTGGGGAGAACACTGTGATGCATTTAATCATCTTAATGCACTGCTGTTTTTTTGGGGAACATCATCCTGACCTGACATTGATACAGTGTTTTTTCCTGTATTTTTGGACACACTTGGACTTGATCATCACTCTGGCTTTTGAACATTTGTATGTGTTGTGTAGGTATAAAATCCCCCAGTATGAATAGATATTTTTGATAGCATTTTTAATGTGTATTATGCACAATGTACACTATGTATATATCGTAAGCCACCTGCTTTTTTTAAGGTGTATGTAGTTTTTATATTTTTTTATACCTTGAAAAAAAAAATGTATTTAAATATATTGGCATGCCAGTAATTCCCTACTTAGGTCCACTCACCTAGTTGGTAGAGTAGGACTTGACTTTATCCCTTTAATCAAGGCTTCTGCCTTTTCATATATTCATTTTGGCACACTTCATTACCTCCTTCCTAAGACGAGAAAAAAAGGCTGCTCTAGCACTCACAAAACCACAAATGGGCTTTTAACAGATGCCTAGTGCTTTGTCTGATCCTGACAGTGCGTTCAAAATGAAAATATGTGTATGACAAGCTGGCATTTTGGTTCTGCCACACAGAAGGTTTCTCTTTGCTTAGAATGAAAGCTTGCTCTAGGAGTCTTAATTTTTCGAAGAGCCCCGGTGATGAATATTAATGTACCATAGATGTTTGCTGAGCTTGGTGGTTGGGCGATGAGAGCTTTGCCACTCTCCGCGGTGGCAACACCATGCTGAATATGGAAGGAGGGACACTCTCTGTGAGGCCTCCACAACTAATTTCTTACCTAGCTTGCAGCAATTACAGCTTTTCAAAATGTCAGCTTTACAAAACCTGTCTCCTGCTAGACCCTCAGTGTTGAATGGCCTCACTGATTTTCATTGTAGGTGACACTCCTCCTGTGCTTGCTCTGCTTGATGCTTTGTGCAGCTGAGACATCAACACACACCAATCAATCATTACTGTGGATTTATTTACAGCCCGGCAATTAAAGGTACACTGCTCCATGTGACACTGAACATCAGTTCACTGCATTACCACTGAATTCCTAGTTGGGTAGAAAATTGTCAACAGCAAATTACAGAGATTTCTTTTGAGTGGCACAAGTAGTGATAATTAGAATTTTTTTCTTGGATATAAAAAGAAACTTTTTTTTATTTTTCATGCTCCGTGGACATTATGGGTATTGAAACAAAGTAGTAGCCTTGGTTACAAAGATTAAAATATATGTCTGACTGCAGACATGTAGGGTGCAACCATCATCTTCTTTTCCTTCAGTAGATAATCGTTGGTCATCTTGTCTGGCAAGGCCGGTATGATAAAATTTCTGTGCAGGCACACAGGCGTTCATTTATTTCCAGCATACACAGAGGAAGTTGGCAATGCAGAATATCCAGGCCACCAAATCTGGCAATGGACATGCGCAGCTCAGCTTTTTCCAGGAAACCCAGAGCAATCAGGCAGGTAAGAAGAATTATTGCAGAAGGGGACATCACCTGTCACTTTCTGCAGTAATGACCGGCCTGATCATGTATTCTTAAAAGTAGAATTTTAGTTCTGCTTTAAGTGACACAGATGTATTGAGAACCTGACAACTGTTCAAACATGCCCCCTCTACAAGTATGCTTGTTATGCCGTTTGTGGCCTCTACTCACACCTTTAACAGCAAAGATGCAAAGCAGCATGTGTACGTAGGAAGCATGTTAAGATGCTTATAAGCAAAAATCATTCTTATAATGAACTAGCAATACAGGAATTCAAAGAAAAATAGCGGGACTTCAGTTGGAATTTAATTGGTGCCATAGAGCCATTGTTTAAAGTGTTTTTAATATCAATAGTTGCTGAAATAACCATAGTTTTGATTGTTGGGAGTAATAATCAGTGCCCAGCAACCAACATGACAATTTTTGTTTTGCTGGTTAGCAGTTAGTACATGATAAAGTATTGCCAGAGCAAATTGAAATGCTGAAGATGCAGCAGGGCAAACAGTGCCTCTTTTGCTGCTCTGCTTTTTCTGGTTCAAACTTTGGGCTGTGCCATCTAGTAACGATTCACTTATGAAGGGCATTGTGCTGCAAAATTCATTTGTACAGACTTGTACACATCAAAGAGACAAACGGAGCGTCTGGAAATGTAAAAAAAAAAAAGTAGCTTAAGCAGGTGCCACCTGCTGGCTCAAGTAAAGGATGCAACATAGTTGTATACAATATTTCACATTTACAATCCTTATAAAAGTTTGCATTTAAATTTTACATTTCTGACTCTATTAAATGCATCATGTACTCTTTGAGTCAGTAAACTAGCTTTTACTGTTTAAACATCTGCAAATAAATTCAATGCCAGTCACACTTATGTATTTATTCACCTGACTCTGTAGTTGATATTCTCCTCTCTTTAAGCGATGTGTATTGTGTGTGTTGAAGCACTCATAAGCTCCAAACTTGCAAAAAGGAGACAATAACAGCATTGTCACCCTATTACAGAAAGTGCTTGCTGGACACAGGAGTCTTTTCTTCCTCCTAGTCACCAAGCAAAACAGACTTAATGCACATTGGTGGCTACTGAGAAGTTGGTCTCTTTCACCTTAAAGCTGAACTAGTTTCCCTATTAAAAATGCATGACCAGGACCATTATTGCAGAAAAATATTTCTTCTGTAATCATCCCCCCCTACCTGATTGATTGCACCAGAAAACTGTCAAATAAACTTTGGTTGCCAGTATACCCAGCAATCCCGGCTTTTTTTTTTTTTTTTTGCTCCTTATTTGTAGGAAGATAAGGATAAAGAAGGCAGCTCTCTGCCATGACACAGGGACATATAAGTATCACTGGTTAAGTTCTGATTTAGGAACATGGCAGGCATCTGCAGGTTTCAGTGTTCTAATTGATCTGTCAGCTTCTCCTGTATCTCCTGAACCTGCCTAGGCAGTTCAATCTCTTTTGTAATGTAATCTAAATTTCCAATGCCCACTCAATCCTTTTTTTTTCTTCTTCTTCAGATCCTGATATGTAATTTGCATGTAAAGCCTTCTGCATCATTCTAGCATTACTTAAATCCACCTAAAGCTCTATAGATCCACCTTAATAAACTGAAGGTGGTGAGCAATGTCCCAAGATTTTGTAGAAGGATCATTATCCTTACATCCCGGTGTGGTTCTAAAAAGGAATGGAAGTGAGAGAAGTAATAAGCTGCAGATAATAGCTACAGTCGATATAGTTTTCCTTCTTAGCGTCCCAGAGTGGGATGTAGTATAAATGCGCTCTGCGCTCCCCCTCCGACGCGTCCCCCTAGTATGCTGGAAATGTCAGCCTTTCCAGGCGATAATGGCTCCTGCAGGAGAGATCCCTTAAAATCTATGTGCATCATGTTTGTCTTTCATCCTATTAATCTGCAGTAATAGTTGACCTGCATCTGTTCTCCCTTGCAGGGACGATCAATAGCTCTGTTTAGAAGGCTGACCCTAATGTACTCTACCAAACTCTCTGACAGACAGCTTCAAATCCCTTTACTGAGTTACTCCAAAACACTTTTTTTTTTTTTTTTTTTTTACCCTCTTTGCATTCTAAACTTTTATTGTAATACTTTATATTAATATGTTTAATTAATTCACAGTTTCCCAGTTAACAGGCAATACCCGCCTGTGTAGTTTTCACAGAGGTTGGTTGTACTACATAGAATCCTGTGACAAGAGGTTCCAGTTCTGACCTGATTGTCTAGCTGGAATATATAATGTGTTGCAAATATATATTGTTTGAAACCGAAGGGTCTATTTAGAAAGCAGTGAATCTCACGTTCCCTGGTGGAGAATCAATTACTGCAATTGAAACACATGGCCCTGGAAGATTCTACACTGAGTTTTTTTGATTGAGATGTTGAGAAAGATGGACAGACACAGATGTGGCCAATACCCCAAAAGTTGAGTACAATCACAATCTTTAATTTTATACATACATATGTGAGAGAGAGAACAGAAAGACAGACATTTGGTTGTACGTTGGCTTTTGGTATGTAAGGAGTCCACAGAGAAGGCAGCCACAGATGTTTCTTCTCTATAACGCTGAAGCTATATGTATTATGTCCCTTTAGATTTCTGTTTCCATGCATTTCATTATATCGAACTTTTAATTAGTGACCTTAGCTGCACCCCACCTCCCATTGGTAACTTCCTGCCTAAGGCAGTGCATTTCATTGCGACCCCAGATCCAGGAAGTTAAATATACAATTATCGATCAATACATTGCCTTTTTTTTTTCCCCTCTTATTCCTTATTTCTTATTGACTGATTCAGCACCTGAGGGACTTTCTCATTCTGTGCTCTATACATTGACCAGCGCTTTATTAATTTGCCTTTCCATCTGCTGGAATTGATTGTATCCTTATGGAGCGTGAGCTGTGTACAGTAAAAAACTGACAGCAGTTCGGTACTTGGGGGGGTAAAGATTACTACAAATATTGGGCATTAGAACAAACATGGGATACAAAATAAGGAAAAGCTTTTTGTGGTTTGTAAATGTTAAAGCTCTGTGATTTCCACTAAAACACTTAACACACGTAATTGGCAATGCCCTAATGGGTAATGCATTTCTAAAAGTTAGAAATATACCATGTGGCAAAAACATTGCTTGTCTCTAGATACTTGATTTGGCAAAAAGTTAAAGGTACTGCTAATACTACAGCATACAAAGTGCAGCACGGTGGCTCGGTGGTTAGCACTCTGGCCTTTGCAGTGCTAGGTCCCAGGTTCGAATCTCAGCCAGGACACTGGCCATGATTCAAACATAGGAAGTTTGCAGGTTCTCCCCTTGTTTGCCTGAGTTTCCTTACAGTATCTCCCAGATGCGTGGGTTTCCTCCCACATTCCAAAAGAAAAACAAAACATGCAATTAGGTTAATTAAAATTGTCCTTAGACTTTAATAAAGAGATATTACTATGGTAGAGACATTAGATTTTGAGCCCCCTTGAGGTACAGTTAGTGACACGACTATGGACTTTGTACAGGGCTGCATAATATGTCGGCGCTATGTAAATACTGTATAATAATAATAATACAAAATCATTTCAAATGACTTTGCACCTTCAGCCTTATGACAACTGCACACATTGGACTTGCCGATTGTGATCTAGATCTTCCGAACCAGTATCGGTACCTGACCTCACAAATGCTCCTTTTGGATGAGCACAGATTCCTGCAGACGTTCCAAAATCCCTTGGAAAGCCTTTCCAGCTGAATGTAGGTTTTTGAAGCCACAAAGGCAGGAAGTACAACCATAAATGTCCTGTTTTAGAGGTTCCACAAAATTTTTCAGATGTAATGGTCAGGTGTCCACAAACTCCTGCTCTATGGTTGTAAGCAGTTTTAAAATAATGAAGCATTCTTAATCTGCTATTTGTTCAAAGACATATATGTAAGTATATAATTCCTTGTCTAGTATGGTCTGTACTACTCAACATATATTATATTTACCGTGATCCTTTCTATATACCTCTTCTGTAGAATTTATAATAGCTCTTGTCCTCTTAAACAAGCAGTATCCACTATGAAACGCATTGAGGTGTTCATTCTATAGGGAAGGATCTACTAACTTCTCCTATTATAGGCTTTTTATATGATCCTAAAAATCCAGTTTTTTAGGCATGGTTTTGATGTATTGTTTGGCTAAGAGTGGTGTGTGAAGTTTACCACCATCTATATCAGAACAACAAATTGATTATTGGTCCACAAACTGTTCTCCATGAAGTTATGTTACATGTTTATTCCTAGTAGATCTGTCTAGTTATGTAATCTAGAGAAGTATAGGAGTGCTGCACATGGGCACTATTATCAGTCTTTATAGAATTCTGAAGGTGCCGCAGTGTAATAACTGGTAATTTACATCTCCTTCTCCCAGGATGTCTTGCTGCTGTGGAAACAGGAGAAAGTGTCAGTTTCTATGGTAAAATCTGAGTTTTCTGAGAAATGTACTCATTAGTCTTCTGCTTTTTTACTCCGCTTAATATAGTGCTTAGTTTTCAACACCCTCCATCGGGCAATAAGTAGATGGTGATCTTTCATGTGGGCTTAACCCTTCCGCATCATTAGTTAGCACAGCTATCTGGCTCAACCCCACCAGGTCAGTCTGTTTGGGTATTTTATGTTTAATGAATGATTAACTGTGAATCAGGAGCATTGTTTTATAAAAATAGTTACAAGTTTACAAATTTTGTTGAAGCTCTTTATGAATGAAAGAACTATATTGTGATCGATCTACAGTTAGGTCAATAAATATTTGGACAGAGACAACTTTTTTTCCAATTTTGGTTCTGTACATTACCACAATTAATTTTAAATGAAACAACTCAGATGCAGTTGAACTGCAGACTTTCAGCTTTAATTCAGTGGGTTGAACAAAAAGATTGCATAAAAATGTGAGGAACTAAAGCCTTTTTTTAACACAATCACTTCATTTCAGGGGCTCAAAAGTAATTGGACAAATTAAAAAGCTGAAAATAAAATGTTCATTTCTAATACTTGGTTGAAAACTCTGCTGGCAATGACAGCCTGTAGTCATGAACTCATGGACATCACCAGATGCTGGGTTTCCTCCTTAATAATGCTCTGTCAGGCCTTTACTGCAGCGGCTTTCAGTTGCTGTTTGTTTGTCTTCAAACAAACAGCGGCTTTCAGTTGCTGTTTGTTTGTTTGGCTCATGAGCTGTTCCACGCCTTCTCCATACTTTTTTTCTTGCCATTGTTCTGGTAAAAGTTGATCTCATATCAACTCCGAGCTTTTTATCTGCCTAATTGATAATGACATAACGAAGGAATTGCCCACACGAGCCAATGAAATAGCCTTTGAGTCAATTGTCCAATTACTTTTGAGCCCCTAAAATGAAGTGATTGTGTAACAAAAAAAAAAAGGCTTTAGTTCCTCACATTTTTATGCAATATTTTTGTTCAACCCACTGAATTAAAGCTGAAAGGCTGCAGTTGAACTGCATCTGAGTTGTTTCCTTTAAAATTAATTGTGTTAATGTACAAAACCAAAATTAGCAAAAAGTTGTCTGTCCAAATATTTATGGACCTAACTGTAGCTCATCCTTTGTACATTTTTAGCCAGCCCCCTCCTGCACCTTCATTAGCACAGTGACAGAACTTTGTTAGCTGACAATGGGCAGACTGGTCAGTGGCCTAATTAGCAGTTTGAAATACCGCACATGCAAAATCTTATGGGAATTCAGCGTGGAAAGTGCTGATTGTCTCATTTCTGCTTGTCTGGTCTGTTTTAGGAGCCAGCGCCAATGACAGAAGACCTGCTTGAGGAGCAGTCTGAAGTTCTGGCCAAGCTGGGCACCTCAGCGGAAGGAGCACACATCCGGGCTCGTATGCAAAGTGCTTGTCTTCTGTCTGACATGGAATCTTTCAAGGTAGGCAAGAAAGGATGGCTGCATTGTGTAATATATAGATGATGGCTAGAATATGGAGTAGCTTCTTCCTTTACAAGTTTGGTGGTTAAAAAAAAAAAAAAAAGCTTGGCTTTTGGATGTCATTGATTTTTCCCTATTTAGTGTACAGCACTGCGTAATATGTTAGCGCTAATAATACTGTTTATTATTAATAACATCCTAATAGTCATTCCCTCTAAACAGATTTCAATCATATTAAGGGTGTAGAGGTCACCACTGGCTAGGAGGTCAGGAGAAGATTTCCTCCAACCACTGACACTGGTATGAGTGTCTCTAAGCACAGAGCCCTGATAATATTGGCCTGTGTGACCCCTGTATACACCCATCAACCAAAACATTAAAGCTTAACTCCAGGGGAAAATAAAAAGTACAGGGGAAAATAAAAAGTACCCCTAGTATGGGGCTCTCCATGCACTTCAAGGGTTTTTGGTGGCCTTCATAGAGCCCTGACCTCTACCCAGTTGGACCACTTTGGGAAGAACTGAAATATTGAATACATCCATAGCCAAACTCACAAATGTTCTTTTGTTTCAATGGGCACACATACCAACATACACCTTCCAAAATCCTAAGGTAAGCCTTGTCAGAAGAGTGGAGACTGGTAAAGAAATGGCTATTTTGAAATGTGATGTGTCCAACAAGCTTATATAAGTGTGGTGGACAAGCCCACAAATTTGTGACCATCTAGCATATGATTTTGCTTTCTGTACTTGTATTCTGATTTCACCAATAGGTTGTGTTTCCTAGGCCGCAAATCCTGGTTGCTGTCTGGAGGATTTTGTGCGTTGGTACTCTCCTCGTGATTACGTTGAAGAAGAAGTGGTGGATGAAAGCGGCAACAAAGTTATCAAAGGTGAACTGAGCGCCCGAATGAAAATCCCCAACAATATGTGGGTAGAAGCCTGGGAGACGGCCAAACCAGTGCCAGCTCGCAGGCAGAGGAGACTCTTCGATGATACTAAAGAGGCAGAAAAAGTAAGTCCAATCTTGTCTGCCTGATAATGCATTTCTGTTGTTTTCTTTTAGGTTTAACTGAAACCCAGTTTTATGATCAGTGTGATATTGTAGACAGCACTGTGATGTTATCATTATCAGCAGTGTTTATTGTTATTTTTGCTCCATTATGCCTGTTCAAGGCTTTAAATGTAAACTTAAAACAAATTTAAAAAAAAAGTTTTATATACTTGCGGGTTCATTATAAGTAAAATTCTGCACTTTTAAATGCAATCAATGAAGTACTTGCAATCTACTGTCCTAGCAGCACTCATACTGGTGGAGGGATGGGCAGTACTGTGGATCTTATAAATAACATTCCGACTGGAGGAGAAAGCAAAATGATCACTCGTCACTGTTATGCACTTGCTGGCTGAGGGTAGAGACATGTACAAACTGTGCTGCTTAACTGCAGTAGTCAGAAGTCTGGTCATCAACCTCTCTGTCATTGCTTTGTAAATCTCAGGACCAGTTGGACAGAATTATAAATTATTTTGCTGGTGAAAAAACAGTGTTCTCCCCAGCCCCTTTTAGCTGGGTGCACCACCCGGCAGTTTTCAGTAACCATCTGGCTGTTTTATGGTGGATACTGATGAGTTGGGTCATAATACAGGGTCTGCCACCCACCTATAATTTCATCCCACCCGGCTTAAAATAAATTCTTGGTTCAAGCTTAAAATCATCCATATATTTCATATTTCATTTTGCATTCCAGCCTCACTTTGTGAGTCCAGCAAGCAGACTAACTAATGGTGTAATTCAGGATAAAGCCACTCGATTCCCAGAGGCAGTACAACTAAAGTCTTATTGTTACAGAAAATAGGAATACTCACATAATTTGCATCAGCATTGTGACCGCGCCATCACTTGTCTTTGAAGTCTTCAATCTGCTAGTTATGGTCTGCAGGCTTTTCGCAGCACTTGCACATTATTTGCCTGTGACTTGCAAGCTGCTGAATAAGTGACAATTATTCCAATCACAGCAAGCAGGGCTTAGGGGTGGCCAGTTGGTGACTGACAAGCAATGGCTTTCTGATCAGTGATGACTACACTGATAGTCACACTCCCCCAGACATCAACTAGATGATGTAATATGAGTGAGTACAGTAATGTAGGGAAAATGAAGCAGTCCTGAATTGAATACTAGTAGTACAGTGTTGTCACCTTATGAAAAGAGGAACAATGGTTTCTCTGGCATGGCCAACAGGTACTTCTAGACAGGGAAGTAGATGTATACTAACAAAGTTACATTGCGTAACGTAAAAAAATAACATTCCATAATTTCTCTTGAATTTTTGCTTATTGGGGCAGGAAGATAAACTTGCCTGGCTTTTCTGCACAGGCTCCAGGACAGTTCTCAAAGCACAATATTATTTGTGATAGTGGTTCTTAAAGGAATGTTTAGATTTTGCTCAAAAGTATAGAAGGACAGCAGGCTCATAGATGAAACAGAAGCAACATTCTTCTTATCCATAGTTACAGAAGGAAGCAGGAAGGAATGTATGAAATGATGTTTTGGAATGTTTCACATCAGTAGCAACAACCATTTTCCATTTGATAACTATGAAAGTCTCCTAAAGGGAAACAAGGATTTTGGTGTTACTGCAGATATCCATATTTGTATGATGTCCTTCCTATTATATTAGACACGTGCAGTTATTATTAACTTGTATTTATATAGTGCCAACATACTACGCATCGCTGTACAAAGTCAGTAGTCTTGCCACTAAGCTGTCCCTCAATAGGGCTCATGTCATTACCACAATCTAGGGTCAATATGGGGGGCAGACAACCTATCCACATGGTTTTGCAATGTTGGAGGAAACTTGTGCAAACACAGGGAGAACCTGCATGCAGATAGTGCCCTGTCCGAGATTCAAACCTGGGACCCAGCGCTGCAAAGGCCAGAGTGCTATATACACTGAGCCACCATGCCGCCAGTTGCTGAACACCTGACTATTACACCTGATATATGACCAAAATATGTAGAAACCCAACCATCACGCTTGATTTATCCAGTCAAAAGTATGTGGACACCCCTCCAAGAATTCCGAATTCAGGCGCGTTTCCAGGTAAAGTTACGAATAATACACAATACGAAGACATTTTGGACAATTATCCTCCAACAATCTTGCAATAACTGTTTAGGGAAGACTCTTTCCTATTCTAGCATGATTGTGTCCTGGAGTACAAAGACAGCTCTGTAGGGAACGATCCTCGCAAAGCTCAGAATTTTTGTATCAATGCACATTATTAACACCATGTACACAAATTACAAAAAAAAAAAAATCTTTAAAAAAGTGCAGCCATTACCTATAAGAAAATTCTAGCGCTGCAGCCACACTCATCGAACGCCAATAACATTAGTAAGGGCAGACAGGAGCATCTTATCGGCCTCCCCAGTCACTGCTGGCTGGATGATAATTTGCTTTATCTAAATCTCAATGCAGCAAACTTACCTGATCTATAAAATGTGCCGAATACAGCTAGATTACATTTCTACATGTGTGCGATGCCCCCTCTCCATTACCGCTATTTATAGTTGGTTTTCCTAAAGCAATAAATAAAAAGTGCTTAAGAGGATGCGGCCATTCTCAGTGGTTACCATGACAGCACTTTACACGGGATGCAGGCTTATTGCTCAGGAGCTGAGAGTCTTTGTATTTTCTTCTTGTGTTTGTCTACAAAGGCTGCACCTTGTAAGCACTGTTCATAAAAATAACTGTTTTCCTCAAGTCTGAACCAGATTAAAGTTTTCTGTGCTACTGCAAAAGAGTTACAAAACTCTTCCTATGTGTTCTTGTAGTAGAAAGGCTTAGAGAAGTCAGAAGACAGGTTTTTTTTATAGAGGTAAGGAGAGAAGTATCAAAGCTGATGTCCTTGAAGGGGTCCAAAGCAGGAATGCGAATTGCAATCCCAATGGTGTGGAGAGAACCGCGAGACCATCTAATGGCCCTCTATTTTTGCCGTGTCAACAAAAGTGGATTCTCAGGTAAAACTAAGCACAAAATTGGATATCCGAGCCTCGATTCTGCAGTTAGGCCTGTTCCCCATGATGATTCATTGCCAGTTCCGGTACTACCACATGATGGACTTGCTTCTGTAGAAGTTGATGAGGAATGCGCTAGAGTTGCAACCTGTTACAACCCCGAATTATCTGATCTTGAAGATTCAGAACCAGAAGATTCAGAACCAGAGACCTTTACACAAGCAGAGCTGAATGATCTCGTTTGTGATCTAAATCTCTCCAAAGACAAAGCAGAACTTCTTGCTTCAAGGCTTAAACAGAAGCACTTGCTTGCAAAGGGTGTAACTGTAACTCACTACAGAAAACTAAAATGTAACTTGGCAATGTTCTTCCCTTCTTCATTCATTCCTCTAAAAGAAGCTTGAAAGCAGACTTACTGCATAATGGTATTTCCAAACCAAGTTTACCGATTGCCCATTCTGTTAACCTAAAGGAGTCCTATGACAACATGAAGTTACTAACTGAAGCAATCCAGTATAAAAAAAACACCAGTGGGGATCTAAAGGTCATTGGCTTGCTGATGGGAATGCTAGGAGGATTCACAAAATATTGCCACATAGTTTCCTATGCCTGTTGGACAGCCAATCTACGGGAGACCATTATGCCAAGCGTTATTGGATACCAAGAGATACCTAAAAGCCCGGAACAAGCAGTGTCAAGTTTCTGTCTTTGGTTGATCCGCATAAAATATTTCTGCCACTTCTTCATATCAATTTAGGCTTGATGAAGAACCTTGTAAAAGGGCCATGGGTAAATCAAACTCAATGGCTTTTCAGTACCTTGTTGAGAAGTTTCCAAACACAGGCACTGCAAAAATGAAGCAAGAGATATTTATAGGGTCACAGATCACAAGTCTGTTTTTCAATATGATGTTTTCAAACAATCTCTCTCAGCTGCTGAGCTAGAAGCTTGGGATGCATTCAAGTGGATGTGTGAAAATTTCCTGGGCAACCAAACGTCTCCTGCATACAAGGAAGGAGTTCAGAATCTGCTTGATTAATACCAGAAACTGGGCTGTCGCAGGTCATTATAAATACCTTTCTTGCACTCACATTTAGAAGTCTTCCCAGAAAATCTTGGTATGGTGAGTGACAAACAAGGAGAACATTTTCAGCAGGACATTCAGCTAATGGAGCACCGCTACCAAGCTTTCTGGAATGAAAGTATGATGGCTGACTACTGCTGGATGCTGTACCGCGACAATCCAGACAAAGAGTACACAAGAAAATCATACTCCAAGCATTTCTAAAGAAACAGTGGTACCCAACTGACACTGTTCAGTAGATCCAAACCACTGTGTGCCTTATTTTACTTCACACTGAAGATGTATTAACATTCACTTCAATGATGCTTATGTTTTAGTACAAAATGCATGCACATACAATGTTAAGTGTAATAGTACTCATAACACAGGAACTGTACTGTACTTGTTGGGGAAAAATGAAAACAGATCTCCAATCTGCTCTAAAAACTTATTTAGAAAGGTTTGCTGTGGTTTCTGATGATTATCAAAACTAATTTTTTTTGTTGACCCGTGTTATTTCCTGTGTTGTGTTTATGAGTCTGAAGAGTGATACTGTACAGAAGCACAGAAGGAATGGCTTCTGACCTTTTTAGATCTAGGATTAACTTTTTTAGCTTTATTTGGAAGTTCTTTCCTAAATTCTGTTGCCTAATCCATTTTCTTTTTACCTTTTGTAAAATTTGCTTACACTATCGTGACATTAATACCACTTTAAAAATGTTTTCATACACCTTCAAGGACCCTGCTAATATTTTCATTGTATTATTTATCGCCTATGTTTGTATGACAGTAAAAATATGTTGTTACTATTTAATATACTATAATTTACTCATCATTGGCAAGTGTGATTTTGATTAGAGTGTCTGTATACCCTAGCTAGTACACCCAAACCCCACTAAACCCCTCCAATAACACTGTCCCTCTTTACGCCAGATTCCTCTTGTTTACCTATGTTTTATACCAAAAGGGAGGTGGGCTAAAGGTAAACACATAAGTCTCCTCACAACTTGGTGACCCAAATAGATAGCTTTGCTGCCAACCAACCCTTGAACTGGTTTCTCAACCAGTATTCATCCAGAGTTTGCTAGGGGTTCCTTGAAGAATAAGTGACACCAATGATCTTTTTGGTTACCCATAAGGGTGATATTCTTCTAACTAGGCAGCAATGTAAGAGAAATAAATGCTAATGTACTGTGAGCTGTGGGTAAAGTATTTAAAGCGGGGGTAAACTGAAGACCTAAACATTATTTCATGGGTTCCCCTGTGATAAAAAGGTTGAGAGACACAGCTTTAGATTGATGGCCGCACCAGAAAAAGCTGCAAAAAAAAGTTAAATTATATTACTTAGAAATGACCTCTTTCTTTACTTTACTACCCAAACCCAACTCACAACCTGATTAACCACATTACAGTTTATTTGAACCTGACCTGGTAACCAGCACTAACCATATACTGCATAACCCAATTTATAAGGCTGAGGAGTCACAAGACTAATACAAGAAAAGGAGAACTTGTCACGGAGCTCTGAAATTCTACAAATAACTCTTTGCTTTATGCTGCAGTTGTCTTTCAACATCGGTGATTGCTGTGTGTTATGCAATTAGGTTTCCTTCTTCCAAATGTCCATTTCAGTTAAAATGCAGACTGAGAAATTCTGCCAGGTTTACTTCATTATGTACCCCCTGGGGAGGTTCAGCCTCATGGTTTGTCCTATTGACCAATGTCACTGGCAAAGAAAGTTACGGCATCCAAAATCTTACAGTTGTCACCAGAATAGTAGGGAACTTTTCTAATAATTCTATAAAAGGGGATTCATCTTAAGAGATTTCTTTAGATATATTTAGAAAGAAAAATGGAGGGTAAATGATGAGGCTTTGTGACACATTGAACAAGCAAGAACTGGGGCGTGCTGGCACCTCTCCTGCTTCTAGACTATTGGTTCTCTACAATGTTTCTTTTTTTTTTTTTTTTTTTTTTTCTCTGGCCATTTCAAGGTCCCTCTTTGGATCACAACAGAATAGCGGCTCACCGCTCAAATTTCCTATCGATGTTTTACTAATTACAGTGGATTAGAAGCTGTCAGTTGTCTCGTTTGGCCATTATAGTTTTACTTATGTTAGTATTTCTCACTGTCCGTCGGGTCTACATGGTGTCAGCAGCTTGGCTCTTTAAGACTGTAAATCAATAGTTCGTAAGTAGACCATTTATTAGACGGTATGTACAGTGCTGGGCTGGAAAGATCCCTGGGGCCACACCGCCAATCTGCCCTAACACATACAGCTGCTGGTAACTTTTCCCTCTATACAAATACATATTCTTAACCCTTAGAATCTGTGTCACTCTGTGTGACTCTGCATGGATGTTTAGCTTGAATTTTAACAATTGTGCAATTTTTTTTTATCCACCAGTTTCTATAATATTGTTGCCAAAAGAAAAAAAAGAAAATGCAGTCCCCATAAGAATAGCTTCATACATTGCAGGAATTTACAAATGTCAGATTCTTCCCAACATTTGCTCTGTAGTTACCTTTAACGATTACAGCAGTAAATTCCTCAATTAGGCTGGGAAATCTAAGGGACCAGCCTACTATAATTCTGTGTTTTTACCCTATTGTTATAAAAGTATAATATCTGCATACTAATATGTTCATAGATGGCTGTAAGCTTCATCAATATTAGGAGGAGTGCTGGGGATGCCAGAAACTATACAAGAAGCTCCTTTTAGATATCTAAAAAAGCGAATAACCAATTACACCAACATGGAACTACATTTCTAGAAGCATTCTGTACAGTATTGCTATGAGTGCAAGGGCCAGCATTTTTATTTTTGGGACTTTTTAAAATCTTCTCAAATGGCATTTTATTAGTTAAATAGCTAAATGTACAAATATAAAAATGTTATATCAATAGTTAGAGAAAGTGGGTATTTATGTTAATATTTTCTGTCAGCTAGGAAGACCTTTTAGTAAGGTGAAGCTGCATGCGTTTCTCTCACTTCATCTTGTATTTTCCTCCACTACAATGTAGGTCCTCCACTACTTGGCAGTGCAAAGACCGGCAGACCTGACCCGCCATCTGCTGCCATGTATCCTTCATGCTGCTCTTCTTAAAGTAAAAGAGGAAGGTATGTATTCTCCATGCTTTTATGTCTTTTATACATGTTTTCATTTCCAGAGATGAAACCTTCTGCGTAACACGAAAACTAATGGCAATGACCAAGAAACTCTGTATTCCAAATCTATCAGCAGACTCTGGATGACATACAAGATGAGGTCTTTTTCTGTATCTGCTTTTTAACAATCTTGCCAGTAGACCTTTTTCCCCCTATTTTTTGGGAGGGGAAAGGTATAAAACAGATGAACATAAGCAGGCCAATATAATTATCCCCAGCAGTGTTAGTAATTGTTTTTTTTTTTTGCTGAACAGCTTCTCCTGCATATAAATGTGCTGATAAATATAGTCAAACGAATGCAATTATTTTAATAATAAAGTTAATATGTAATACATATAAGAATGTAATTGAAGGTGTTTTATTCACACTTCACTCCCTTCTTTAATTTCAAACCCCCTACCTTTTTTCTTTTTACCTCTTTCTCCCTATCTATCTATCTAATCTAATCTAATCTAAATCTAATCTAAATCTATCTTTGTGGGGATTTGCCCTTATACTGCATTCAGAGCTCATTTTCAGGTTTACATATGTCCTCTCTCTTCTTCCAGAAATAGTGGAAGATATTCCTTCTGTGAAGGCCTCCATCAAACGTATCGTTTCCCATTCTAGTAAAATCCTGCGATTCCCAAGCCCAGAAGACAAGAAGATTGAGGTGAGGAGAGACGTGTTCTTGCAAGATTATCAATTTTATATAAAAGTGAATGTGTCACAGAAAACCAGATTGTTTTTACTTTAAACGATATGCAATGTAAGTAAACAGTAAGCAGCTCTATTTCTTGAGGTGAATCTCAATACAAATGTAAAATGTAGCTGTTACTGGTAACATTTATAAATGCTAATTGTGTCTAAGTATCATGAGGAATCTGCCTTTGTCTTCAGTTCCTTCTGAAAAATATTAGTACACTTTTTGGTATGTGAGGGTGCCTATGCACTGCTGGCCTGCAGCTTCATAGCTGTATATCTGTGGTGTAAGATCTCAGGCACTGCTTCCTCTGACTCAGAAGACTTGGTAATGTCAGTACTGTGCTGCTTACTGTTCATCTAGCTCTGACATGACGAAACAGAAAACTTTTTTTTTTTTTATCCACTGCTTCCGGAATGTATTTCTTTTTTAAAGCTCCGCTCCAGGTACTGGCATTGTCAGTGCAAATATAACATGAAGGAGGATATTTATAGATTATTCCCCTGACAATTCGCTTTAAAGTCACTCATAATTTATACATACAGCATTTCCTATTGTGACAGCTGTGCGCTTTGAAAGGTGGCCACTAGGTGGCAGAACGAGTCATTGTATTAATTGAAACGGAAATGAGTGATTTGAACATTTCTCAATGAATTTCAGATGAATTGACAGGGGAATCATTTATAGAGCAATGTAAATCCAAACATTGACAGACTATGGACAAAGAAGTTACTTTAGTTACTGAAAGGCCTCAGACAGGTGCTTTTTTTTTTTTTTTTTTTTTTTACATAATATACCCATCATTAGGCAAAACACAATATAGGTATGTCACCTATATAGTTAGAAAAATATAAGGATGTGATGTGTCTGATATGAAGAAATATAGGTAAAGGATCCCTCAAGTATATTAATCTTACATAGGTATTTGACTTATTGGGATTAAACATTATAAGTGACCTATCTGGTATGAACAATACTATTCTGTGGTATATCTGGTGTGTGACCTATTAGGTGACCAGTCAGGTCTAAACAATATAGGTAGGTGACCTATGGGGTATGAACAAAATGTGACAATAGCTTTCCATGGTTTTATACTGTATGAAAGTTCACTTTATCAAAATTTCAACCCAATTGGTTTCTATGAATTATGGAAATGTGGACACAATGGTTACATTTACTGTTGCTTTTAGTGATAAGACATATGTCTGCTTTCTTTTTTAGGACATCATTAGCCAGATTGCAAATGTTGAGGCCACCATAGCAAGAGCCCGGTCACTAAAGGCAAAATTTGCCACAGAGCGATGTGAAAATCCAGAAGAGAAGGAAGATCTAGAGACGTATGTATCCCAAATGTATATCAAAGAGAACCGGTCACATTTAGCAGTGTGTAAGAAAGCAGGATGTACATCGTAGTGTGATAAGGAGGCATTTATTAAAAAAGACATTATTTGTTTTATTTAGTTAAGTATGAACATGTTGTATTGAGGTCTCCTTTAGTAAGGGTGAATGAGTGGAAGGACCGAAGGCTGCAGCTACAAATACACACATAATTCACCTACAGTACCTATTGCTTTATCACATTGCAAATCAGTAATGTTGGAGGTTTTTTTTTTTGTTTTTTTTTGTGTAGTTTTGTACAGGAAAACTGCAACTAACGCATTCTTTCCTGTCCTTCACTGACCTCCATACTTCTCCACACTGGCAGGTTTGTTAGTTGTCTTCTGGAACAGCCCGAAGTGCCAATCATCGGAGCGGGCCGAGGGGTGGCTGGCACTATCATCCACAAGATGTTTGTGAATGCTCAGAGGGTAAGTTCATACTGCTAGCTAATGGAGAACTTCGGGTCACACGTGAGAGCAGAGCTCTGTGCAGAAATGTAATGCATCTTACCCACCGTACATTTTGTTTTACTTAAACGTGAGGGAAGATAAAGAGACCCATTCAGCGTGTGATTAATTTCTTCTGTACACGGGCACACAATAAATATGCGTCTTCTATTGTGTTTTTCCTTGCCACACTGTCTGCTGTAGAAAGCAGGGGGGACGGCTGTACAGAGCATCTTTTCTGCACAGAAGGATGTTTAATCTGTAAAGCGCTGGAAACACTTCTAAGAGCTTCTTTGAATCCTAAAGGTGCCTGGTCACTGGGGAAAAGGGATTCAGGGAGACGGACACACAAAGTATGCTTTTGAGCATTAGATCAACAAAACCTAAAGAGACAGTTGGCAGCAGGTCTTGCACATACATGGCAAGATAATAGAGGAACTCTGAGTGAAATGAAATTCAGATCTCTGAGTAATTTTATCCGTCTGGGGTAGCAGACATCCATACATGCATGATGTGAACTGTCATCAATACGTTTGCATGTGTAAAAGGTTTCAGATTGTTGCCCTGCCTGCCAGTGTAACCTCTCGGGGTACTTATTTTGTCCTGAAATTTGTGTATTTTTGTTGGTGGGATTTTTGTACTGTGTAGACACATTTGCTCACTTGATTTTATATTTAGAGCCAAAGTGCAAAATTGGACTAGAGGTACAGTTTATCCGAATCTTCCAGTCATCAGCTTTATATGTACAAACGCCTTGTGTGTGCATGAAATGTAATCTTCATGTTTCATGCTATGGCCCTGTACACATGAGGTAACCATTTGAGCATAAATCTCACAACAACGCACATATGTGCACAATATTCTACCCCCCCCCCCCCCCCCAATCATGGGGTAAATCACAGCACATGGGAGCTCCTAATGGGATGATTGTACACATACCACAACTTGCGTACTGTTGATCAATATTTACCAACATGTGTTATCTGTCCCTGTCCGACTTAAAAAAAAAATCACTCACTGTGGATTTTAGTTCAGATCTGATCATTGTGGAGTGAAGATTGGGCCCATGTGTACTAGGCCAGTCAGCTGCTGAAAAGCAAAGAGTGAGAAGAAAAAGCTAATAAACCTATGAGAGAGGAGGAGGGGGCAGAGTTCTCCCCTGGCACGTTTCAATAACCACCTGGCTGTTTTTGGGTGGTTACTGAAAAATTGGGTCACAATATAGGGGCCACCATCAGCCCCTAGGGGATTTAGATAAAGGTAGGTGTGTGTGTGTGTGTGTGTGTGTGTGTGTGTCATTCAACTTGCAAAAGCAAAGCGAGGCACCCCTTATAAAGGATCACTTTTGAATAAAACTTTATTTTTGGAAAGGTTAAACACTAGTGGAATCTACAAATCTATTCATGTAGTCATGAGATTCCTGCAGAAGTCTCAGTTCTGCCTGTTTTATATAGATATATATATTGGGGTTCTCTTAGGAGCAGGAGGAGTAATTACTTCACTAATTGTATACTTGTTCCAGGTCTGAGGCATAAATGGTTAAGTCTAGAAAACCGCCAAGGAATTCACTTAGTGTAGGAGGTGGCAGCAATAGCAGGCTCCAGATTTCTCCCGCATGGGTTTCCATTAATCTGTTCCAATTCTGGAAAACTTTTCTTTCCATGGAATGCATGCAGCATATTCCCAGAACCTCTCTTGTGCATGTATGTGTGCTGACACGTCTACATATTGTCATGCTGCATGACCTAATATGTGTCTAACCTGTCCTAGTCATCCTAGGCTTGACCCTTTGTCTATCTTTTACCACCTTTTTCTTTCTCCAGCTGACTGAATCTTCTGATGAGGTAACAGAACCTTCTGCCTCACTTCCTCATCCCATCACGCAATTTAGAGGTGGAGCATACAAACTAACCCTTACTAATAATCTAATATTAACTTTCATTACACTAAAAACAAATAGAAGAAAGCTAAAGCTGCCCATAGCCATCAGATGCCATGCAAGTGCCTGGGCCACCCTACAGTAGGGTAAATCTGTCACGGCTTAGGAAGGGAGTGCTGGCTAAACCTGTAATTGGCTGGAATAACTCGACTCCCCCTATCAATTCTTCCCCTGAGCAGGTTTGCCCAGGCTCCTGGGACAGTCTGCAAAGATATAAACATCCCCAATGTTCTGTATATACCCTGTAAGGTACCTTTTATTCAAACCATAACTCCGCTCTTCTGGAAGAGTCAACATTGAAAGCTGTGGAACGGTCTTCTTAGTGAGTTATTCCTGTGCAGCCTCATGAACTGCCATTTCCTTCTAATTTTACATTTTTCTTGTTGCCATGGAGTAACCGCACACATTACCGTGTCTGTGGCATCCTATTCCTGCGGGGTCACTTTGCTAATCTGTACACGCAATTTTAAGTGCATTCATTAATTTACCTGACGATAATTTTCTCATCAATTCAAGTATATAAATATGGCATAGTTGAAGAAATATTCTTCACAGGAGACATGTAACGATTATAAGCCCGTGTTTTATTTATCTTTATTTTTGTATCACAGAATGGCTCCACATTCCTAAATATTCACCCCATACCTAATGACAGCTAATGATATAACCCCGGCAATATTGTTGGGGAATTGATGGGAAGAAGCAACATAAATCCAGAATATGGCAC
Organism: Pyxicephalus adspersus; assembly: GCF_032062135.1. Lineage (NCBI taxonomy): Eukaryota > Metazoa > Chordata > Amphibia > Anura > Pyxicephalidae > Pyxicephalus > Pyxicephalus adspersus. The sequence continues at coordinate 33,963,763 of NC_092864.1, forward strand.
TTTGGTAGTAAAAAAAACTGATCCATGCTAGAACCTTGAGTGATTGAGAATCTAATTTCTAATGTTACGTTCACCAAAGCAATAACAGCAAAGTACTAAATACAAAGGACTTATAATATCACAATATTCCATGAGTTCAAATGTGACTGAGTTACCTAAATGCAATACAGGGCAATGTCATTTATAATGAGTCACAAAACATACCTGGACTTTTTAGGCATCACAGTACTTCACGCCACATTCATTCAGATGCCTCCGCTGTGGGCATTGGTGTGCCATAAAGAATGTGGAATTATAACACACATTAATGTATGCAGGAGCTGTGAAGGTCCAGGAAGCCTATTGCTTTTCCAGTGGCTATGTGCAGAACTTCAAGAGCCTCTACACATACTTTTAATTGTCATTTTTCAAGAGCCTGCACAGGCATAGAAGCAGAAAAAAAGATAGGCAGATTTGACAGACAAAATGGAATTAAATGGTAAAAAGCTTTCTTTGCTCTGCCAATGTCTACTTACCTCACATGCTTTCATCAGAACCTTGATGAATTTTATGGATGTTTTCCAGTGCTTTCATTTTACTATGGTGAGAGGCAATCTGAACTCATTATCGTTTATGGTTTAAGTTGCCTTGTCTATAGAGGGCACCCCCCTCCTTTCCTGGTTATTTGATACTTTGCTTCCTGACAATGAGTAGAGACCACCAGACTCCACTGATGGGGGGTGGTGGTGGTGGTGGTGGTGGTGGTGGTGCAGGTGCAGAACAAGCAGCGTGTACCTATGGCTAGCTGTATTACCCAGGCAGGTACCATAGAGACACTGCATTAGGCCTGCAGCATCATGAAGGTAGGTGGCATCTATCAGCTGCTTCCCACCAGCCGTAGTCCTTACTCAGGCTCAGTTCCAATAGTGTCATTAATATTAAAGAATTAATGGTGCCCTAATGGGGAAGAGGTGACGGGCACTCCTGTTCAGGGCCCCTCGGTGTCATTACATTACGTAAATCAATGCCTGAAGCTCTTTCATGCCGTCCATTGTATATTGTACTATATTAATACTTCATAATAACACTGTGTTAGCTGCAGGCACTTCCTATAATGAAATGATTTGCAATTTTCTGTCATAGGTCTAACTATCAATTTTTATTTTTAGGCTGCAACCCTGGGCCCACTGGAGGAAGATCCCAAAAAGCCCGGTTCATCAGAAGACAGGAAGGTGATGTCCGGAACAGATTTCCCTCCCCCGGCAGGCCGTGAAGTCATTCTGCGCACAACAGTTCCAAGACCTGCCCCTTATTCCAAGGCTCTGCCCCAGCGCATGTACAGCGTACTGACAAAAGATGACTTTAGACTGGCTGGAGCTTTCTCCTCCGACACGTCGTTCTTCTGAAACTCCAAAGTACCCCACTTTCGGACCCACACAGGACAGGAGCTTCCCCTCTACAGACCTATAAGGGGATGGGTAATATGGCATTATGTAAATGTCTTATCTGCTTGTTGAGGCTGAAATTACTTTCTATCTGAATGTTTTTAGAAGCTGAGAAAAGACCTTCCTGTATTCAGACCTTTGTTACCCACAAACAACAAGCAGAAGAGGCTTCTATGGTCAAAGTGCAGACACAGTCAGCTGCGGTAATGATAAATCTTTTCATGTCATTAAGTGAAGCCTTCATATGCTACAAAGGATTTCAGCTCCTTTATGTGACAACATATGAATAAAAACAAACTTGTTAGATTGAGGATGCTGCCATTCAGAGAAAAAAAGTTGTCAACTTACATCTGCTTCTCTTTTGTTTTCAGCTAATAGGGCAGATTTATGTCAGAGCAAGCAAAGCCTTAATGATCTGAATAAAAACAGAGGAGTTAGGGGAGCAAGTGACCAAAGTGCAACTAATTTTTAGCAGTCATTTTGGCCTTGTTGTTTTCCTCTCTTTAGGAAAATGTAATTATTTTGCTGCATGTATCCCTATTGTAAACATTGCTTACATTTGGTAATTATGCATACAGATCACAAGTAGGATAAGCAGGTAGCCATTTGTATCTCCTTTCACTTTAACTGTCAGCTTTGCGTTGCCAAAAAAAAAAAAAAAAAAGCTGTTCAGATGAACGTTGAAATTCCGACTGCAAGCTCGGACCATTTGAAGGTTATGTATGCAGGCAATTCTTCAAGAGCTTTGTTGTCCCAAATACAGTGGAGATTGGTCAGCTGTCAACAACACAGTATCCCAGGTGTCAGAAGCTGCAGCTCTTATGAGTATTATGATTATCAAAGGATAGATAGTTGGTGATGGAGAGGTGAGAGTGCTGTCAATTCATCTGTGATTTAGGGGTTGAGGCTTCTGTGCCTGCATACAGTATATCAGGTGTGGGGGTCAAATAGCAGCACTGTGTTACGGGTCCTATGATGAGACTACAGCAGGCACAGACCCTTCTGCACCCTCATTGTGCACTAGAAGCCCCAGCATGCCTATGGGGAAAGCATGCTGGAACTTTTGGTTCCCAGTTACAGTGAGGAACCAACAGTATAATACTCATTGCCAGTAAATAGTACTAATATTACTATTCATTGCCTGAAAAAAAGGACACCAGTTATATAACCCTAATCAAATCAGGCTTTTTGGCAAGTATTGCCTATGTTGTTTCTTCCTTTGCTGGTTTTTTTTTTTCTTTTTTTTTTCTTTTTTTTTTTTAAAGCTGCACTGGGAGAAATTGAAAATTCTGATGATTTCTATGTCCTAAAAAATGGTTACTTGCAGGCATGAGGCTCCCTCCTTAAGGCTTATTAGTCTACACGGACGTTTTCCTCAGGCTTTAACCCGAGGTTTTAAAAGCCCATTTTTGAAATTCCCATGCATTCCAATAGGCTAATATACACCGGGATGTTTCCTTGAGACAAGTTTTTGAGCATTATCTTATAATGCTTGCAAAGTTTAAAAAATTAAAGTGCGGGAGTTGCATCCATTGATTTTAATGGGGCGTTTTCCTGTGTTTATAAGTACTTAAAATGTAAACGCGGCATTGACAATTTCCAGCGTTTTAAAGGCAAGCTTTTAAAACACTAATAAAATGCATACAAACGTAGTAGAAATGTTTACATGCGTTTTAAAATCATCCATGTAGACCCACCCTTAACAAAAATAAGCACCAGCATTCCTTCATATGTATAACCTCCTATGCTCATCCTGGGCAGATCCTCCCCCATAATAATTGTATTTGGAACTTGCATTGATTTGACCATGTAGAAGACTTAACACAGTATTTATTTAGAAACATCATCCCAATGCTGAATTTAATGGAAGACTTTTAGGCTGCGTACTAGTTCCAAGGCAGTGACATCACTAACCTGTCACTAGTAGAAGTCCTCAAGTCAGAGAACACCAAGCTTTTATTATCATATTCTATTAAATATAATAAGGTGCAACCCACTAACATTCTACAATACAATCTGTAAGTCATAGGAGCCATTTATAACAAAATTTTATCTGCAAAGCTCAACGGTTCAAGATTGAAATATTTTTGTTGCAGAATGCCCTGTTTTTGTGATCGAAGTTTTACGTTACAAATTTGTACAGTGGATGCACTAATGCCATATTGTGTTTATTTGTAGCTGTGCAATAAAAATTCATTATTCTAAAACAAAAAAAAAAAAAAAAGGTGTGTGATGTTTATTTTGTCCTTTGCATTTGATGGTTGTATTCCAAAGCTCCAAACACAATATTATTTTAATTAATAATTAATTTTTTAGAAAGAGTCAGTCTTACATATGCTTTATTATGTAATATTTTGATGGTGTTGGGAATAAGGAGGGTAGGAAGACAGCTACGATCCATCCAGCACTGAAAGTTAGTATTCCCCAGCTTCCAGAAGTGATGCTAAATTTTAGGCCAGAACATAACATAGCATCACACACTGCCAGGTTTTCTTTATAGCACAATTGAACTTTAAATCTACAAACCACATTTCAGTGCCATCAAACCAAGCTGCTCAGCCTTACAATTAATTTTATTTCTAAAGCAACCTTAGCTGTAAAGCGTGCATAGTTGGACCCTTGATTTATGTGAAGTCTCTTTGCAGAATTTTGAAACTTCTGATTCAGACCACTAGTTCTGCATTCACTAGAGGCATGTCTGGATTTTTTCTACTCCGGCTGTGGCTGCTTTAAAAATAAAATTGAAGTCGCCCTCCCACCAGGAAGAAAGTCAGACAAGCAACTCCCTGTTAGAGTTAGAGAAGAGGTCTGGATGGGTAAATAGAACTCAACAGATGATGTAATGATTAACCCATCAAATAGCAGCAACCCTCAAAATAGTTTGATAAAACAAACCTTTAACATAATATCTTGGTAAGGTCCTGCTTGAACTTATTCTACCTAATGACCAGTTTTACTGGGCCACAGCACTAGTTAAAACCCTTTTGCAATGCCAGCAATGGATCAGAGCGTAGCTTTAGGTGCTCTCTCCCCTAACCCCAGCTTTGATTGTCTAATTGCCAGAGCACAATCAGAGTGAAATGCACCTCAATAATCAGGTGCTTGGTTTTCCCTGACAGGAAGCCTGTGACATGGAAGTGTATTTATTTTACTTTTCTTGCTCTGGTGCAAAGCAGAAAACCCAGACAATGGAAGAGAATTGGATTATGCAGACACAATAAGATTGCAGTATTCTAATAGGAGAAATATTACATCACTATAACACTCCTGAAAGGATATGGATAAACCATTTTCTTCTTCCATAGGTACACATACAGACACAGTAACTTTTTTATTTTAGCTAGAAAGGATACATACAATAGGCTGCAGCAGTTGGTGCTGCAGGTACTCATACAGACAGGTTTATCCAGGCCCAAATAAACCTAAGGACTTAAAACCTAAGAGATGCATGAAAGCCGCTACTGATGACTCTTATGCCGGTCTGCCATGCTGCTGCAAAATATCCAGCAGGCCAATAAATTTTATTTTTCAGGGTTACTTAAGCCAGGGACAGTTTTAGGAGCTCCTGTATTTTCCATCTTGAGAAATCTTTAAGATTTCTTGTAAACAATCGGCACATTTGCTGTGTGACAGATTCCATTTCCCGCAATGAAGCCAGAAGGAGATTTTTAATATGGTTTTGCAGTGCGTGCTGCACACTCTTAATTGACTGATTATATGTTCATTAACAGAACAGCAGGATCTTGTGAGCAGAGGACTCTTGGGGATTAATACACACCCCTGACATGTTATACATTTCATATAATTTAAACACGTACGGGAACAAAAAAAAAAAAAAATATATATATATATATATATAGGCTGAACATTAACTGCACATACAATACTTATATGGGAACTACTTTACCTTAACTAAAATTTCTGTTACTCTGGTAAACCGGTTTTATAATTCAGGAAACCCTGTCAGACCACATAACCTGGTCCCTTCAACATCCTTTTCAGTGAAAAAAAAAAAAAACACTGATGAACCATCATTCCAGTCTCCTCACTCCTGGCAGCACTGTTGATTGACTTCTAACTCTTTTTCTCCTAGCCTGAGCTCTGCGGTACAGAAGATTACAGTAGGTGAATACCAAGCCAGAATAAAGTGACTAAGCACTGCAAAAATGTAAAAATACATTTATTTTGAATTTCAGTAAATTAATTTTTTTTTCTTTTAACCACCTGAGCGTTACACTGAGGTCTAGATTTCTGTACCAAAAGTGATCCACTGTTTTTCATGAAATTCTTTTTTTAAATTGTAGACCTGTAACTTACAGAAATATGTCCGAACAGGGGTTCTAGTAGATAATATGAATATAAAAAATGTATTTACGCTGGATGTGCACAGCGGGACCATGGAGGTAAGGATGTGACAAAATTACGGGGTTAACCATCCTAGCCATTTTTTTTTGCCCGACCTTCGTACGCGCATACCGGTTAGGTGGTTAAAAACAGCTAATTTACCTAATCAACACAAAAACAAAGAGGCCCTGCTACTGCATTTCTGGCAGGGGAAAATTGGCTCGGCTGTGTTGAGTGCATTGTTTTACACACCAGCTAATTTATCACTGTCAAATTACTGATGTGTTATACTCAGAAACCCCATACCTACATGAACTTACCTTTTAAGAAGAAACCATCACCTCAGGAAAGCAACGGTGACTGCAGAGGGCATTCCTGATTCCCTATAGTCACAAATCTGAGGTGACATCATCAATCAATTTCTCAGGAATGTGAGTGTGTCTGGGCTTAGCAAATTGGCTGCTAGGCCCAGGCACTGTGACGGGAACGGCTTGCATGCCCTCTATGCCTGTAAGCACTGGGTAGTGTTGCCAGCTGTGGACAGAGGTGGTGAAGGAATGCAGAAAAGGTGGGTATAGAAGGGCCCTTTGCACTGAATAGGTCTCACCTTACAGTGTATCCCAGGGTTCAGAGGTCCTTAAACACAACCCAGGAGAAGACAAGGCTATCTACAGACTTCTAAAGGATGACTGCCCTTAAAGCAACTCTCTCCTGTCGAGTTTCCTTTGAATTAACACCATAGTCTTCTTCTATCCCAACAGAAAATATAACACAAAAAATTGGACCAAACTAAGCGATGCACATAAGGGCTGCACTAAAAACCCAGCACCAATTACAATCAATTACCTGCTAATGGTAGCAGTGATTTTCAACCAGCCCTTAAACCTTAGCCAAATGTATACAAACCAGAGGAAAGGAAAGACCCTGCACTGCCCATAGTTATCAGTATACATTACTCTCCCCCCCCAAAAAAAGCCACAGCTTAGCTTTATGGTTGATTTCATTCTTTATTTCCTTTTTATAAAGGAAAATGTATTACACTTAGAATAACAAGGAACATTGTGATTGCTGGAGTATTAAAGCTGAACTTCAGGCAAGCTACATGCATCAGGATGGCTTTTTCTTAACAAGTGATTTATTATTTTATTCAGCCTGACTGGAAATCATGGTGCACCATGCAGGCAGCACAACATGGCCAAAACACTTCCCTGACCTGCTAACAAGTCTGTACTCATTCTTAGTGGTATTTAAGCAAAAGAGGCAACAGAGTTTTTTAAAAGAAAAATTTTACCAAAATGTATGTTATTTTTCCAAGCCTTGGGCTTGGGTAATTTTGTTAGACAGCTTTATCTGCATGTATATGTATACAAGATATCAACAACAATTGAGACTTACACTCTCTTTGTTCTAGCAACAACTGTTAAATCTTGAATTGGTGTTTAGGGCAATACTGCCTGCTAAATCTACACATACACATTTAAGGTGCGTACACACTTCCAATTTTTATCGTTCCAATCGAACGACGAATGATCGATTGGGCAAAAAATCGTTCGTAAAAAAGTAACCAACGACGCCGACGAACGAGGAAAATTGTTGGAAACGAACGACCGGACGATCGGATTGGGCGACGATCGTTGAACATCGTTCGTGTGTACGGTCGTTCGTTGATCGTCCATGTTCAGAGCATGCGTGATGAACGAACGTCCGTTCACTTTCCTGTCGTGCACATAGTTCCTCTATCGCTTAAACGATCGTATCTATTGTGTGTACAATATCTACGAACGATCGTGTCGTTACCTCTATGTGCAGGATCGGTGCTATACGATCGTTCGTAGATATCGTGCAGGAACGTTCGTCGTTCGTTTTCCGACGATAATAATTGGAAGTGTGTACGTAGCTTTAGTCTATTATTGGCCATGGGAAGACTTGCTTATTTCTTTTAGATTCTACATTACTGCGAGAGCCGTTCTCTTATACTATTTATCTGGGCTGCCTGTTTCCAGATCCTGCTAGAGCGGTAAATTGCTCAGGAACTGGATGCTTTATTTAGACCCCATGCCTCTAAAGAACCATGAGGCATTTTCAAAGACCAGTGCTATGGTATGGTTTCTGCACTTGGTTTCTAAAGAATTGTTTAGGTTATTAGGCTGACTGAGCCCAGCACCATTGTACACTGAGCATATTCAGATTCTCATTTCTGCCAGTTTTCACCATTTAAAGTGTTGTTAACGCTATTGGACCAAAAACAGATTGGTGGAGTGCCACAAGCAGGCAATAGCATCACCATCCTTAGGCATAGAGGAACCGCCTTCCGGAAGCTGATTCAGCCTGCAACAACTATTTAGAACTCTGACCTTTTGAGTAACCCTGTTGCTGATCTTTAGTGACAGTCACCAGTGGCTGCTGACCCTTTTCTGCTATCAGCTGCTTAGGTTTCATAAGTACCCCAAGGCCATGCCTTGTACCTTGAGCTTACTTGCCTAAAGGCCATTCTGTTGCAATATGGCTGGTTCTAGACACAGTTGGGTAAGTTCATCTGATTAAGGCCTGGACTTCAGAAGCAGACCTGTTACAGAGTCGTTGCCCCTTAAAAAAATGAGGACTTCACTATAGTCATGCGTGACTTTATGGCCTAGATTACAATTAATCCAACTCCAAACAAAAAGCATTTTGCAATGCATTCTCTGCAGATTCATTAAATGATCCATCCATGGCCTTAGAGCCTTCTCAGCATACAAGTTCTATCAGGTGGACATTCCATCATCATCTGGTGACAACTTTGGTTCTTCAGGCGGCTCTCAAGGAGTACAAGGAGTCCCTAAATTTCCTTTGGTTATTATGGACCTGTTAGTTTTTCTGTTGCCCTTCCATCAGATTAACGGCCCCTTGATGTCATAAAGACTTCCTGTGTCCTTGAGATTTTTTGTAAAACCCTATTTTTTGGACACAGATCCAAACCCTCCGGGTATAATCAGGTTTTTTATATCACTTGCTACAACCTAAGCATAGTTCTCCCCAGCCCCTTTTTGGTGGGCGGGCCCGCCAGCTGCCAAGCCCCCTCTGCTCAGCCCTCATCAGCTCTGATCCTCTGAATGGACAACGAAGAGGCTGCTCCATTCTCAGCTGTCATCCGTTTAGAGGATTCTAGCTGCTGATAAGAGCCGGGCAGTGAGAGAACGGCACAGCTAGGATGAGATCAGGACACAGGCTGTCCCTCCTTCATTCTATAGCTGTGCTGAGTCTTCTCACCTGAGTGGGCATGTGTAATGACGTCATCGGCAGCAAAATAGCTGTGTGTGAATGCTGCATGTCACATTCTGCAGCCTTACAACTTACGTACAAACCTCCATATCTCCTAAACCAGATGTCATAATGACTTGAAATTTTCAGGGTGCACAGGGAACACTCATAGTTAGTTGTAATGTATACAATTTGCTTTTAAAAATTTTAAGATATGGGGATCAGAATTGTAAAATTACAACATTGGGTTTGCGGTTTAAAAAGCAAATGCGCCTAGGTGACCTTACTTAAAAATGCAAATTGGGCACCCCCAGGGCCACTTACATAGCAAGGAGCATTGGCATTGGGCCCCTAAATTGATACCTACCTGTCACAAATCTATAACAGTCTCACTATGTTACCCTGTCTGCTTTTCTTCTTTGAACCCCAATTTCCCTAGACTGGTGGGGTGTACAAAGCCTAAAATGTAGGCGCAGTGGGGGACACCTTTGGTTAACCCCCCCTCTAAAATGTAATTACTATGGTATCATTAGAATATGAAAAACTCCGTCATTAAAACGCACTGCTCTCTTACACATTACTGCCCACTTCTAACATCTGAACCCAATGTCTTTGGAATGGGGAGGCATAGGAAACTAAAAACGTGTGGGGAATGTATGTGGCTAACACTCCCTAAAATATCATCACTATGTTATCATTAGAACATAAAACATGGGCAGAGTTTATGTTGTAATGATACCATGGTGAACGTTTGGGGGCGTTAGCCGCAAGAGCACCCCACTTATAATTTTGTTTACCTGCACCTCTCTGTTCTAGATAAATTAGGATTCAAGGTAGGGAAGAGGACAATTATGTGAAACAGGGCAGTGCATTTTGATGGGCAAAGGTTTTTTTTTTTATTTCTAATGATGCCATGCTAATGAAATTTTAGGAGGGGTTATACACATGTCCCCCACTTGCACCTACATTTTCAGTTTCATGCACCTCCTCTTTCCAGAGAAATTGGGTTTTAAAGAACAGAAGCAGAAAGGGTAGCATAGTTTTACAAATATAGTTTTGTGAAAGAAAAATGTAGGGGTCCCACCCCAATGCTTCTTGCTATGTAAGTGGCCCTTAATTTGCATTTTCAATTTTGGGTTCCTAGGTGCACTTTCTTATGAAACAGGAAACCAAATGTTAAATTTCCACAAGTTTGGAACTTATAAAACTTACACTTGTGATCCCCATATCTTGAAACTCTTTAAAAAAATTTTGGTTATTACAAGCAGAGGCACCTGTGTACCCTAAAAATTTTTTAGAGTAAGTCATTACAGCCAACAATTAAGGAGATCTGAAAGATTGAACACGGTGAGTTGTTAGGCTGTAGAATATGACAAGCAGCCAATGACATCATTACACATGCACACTACGGGTGGAAACATTTCACAGGCAATTTTTTTTTTTTTTTTTTACCAAAACAAAATCGGGGGAGGGGGGGGGGGGGGGCACTGTACAGCCCCCATTTTGCTATCATATGTACGATGCTCTTAAAGCAACATTCCATTTTAACATAAAAAGGTGACTTTCCTCTTTTTTATATTAGAAAAATGTGTTTTATTTTTTTTTTTCTAATTTTTCCAGGAGGACCTCTCCCTTTTCGTCTTTACTGCCATGGTGGTAAAGACTGCAATATGTGTCACATATCCCGGGTGGCTGTGGGCTGCTCCTTTTGCACATGCCCGACATCAGGAAAGTATCATCAGGGCTTTCCTATAATGTAAAAAAAAAAAAAAAAAAGCTTAATCTTACGCATGCACAATGAGATCAGCATTTGATGGAACAGTGAAAGAAGAGGGAAGCTGAGCAAGTGTGGGACTTGCTGGGCCCAGTTGGTGGACAGATCAAGTGAATTTTTTTTACAAAAGTTTTGTGTTATCTAGATTTAGCCCTAAGAGGTGATACCTGAAGTCAGGCTGATTTTACACTGGCAGTAAGGTAGCATTTGCTGTGTTTACCCCTCACTTTCCTTTCACCAGGAACCACTGCTGCTTGAAAAACTGCTAGGCCTGAAAAAGCCCAGCACTTACCGCCTGTTACCAATCCCAGGAGCCTAGCAGTTATCACAGGTTACTAATCACAGGAGCCTAGAAGTTGCCAAGTAGTCACTTAGGAGGGGTAAATAAAGTTTTTACTGCTAATGTGAACTAAGCCTAACTTGTTATGCCGCTCCGTTACGCTACCTGTTGCCACACTGATCACAATATTACACTACTACAAGGGATTACATTAAAACATGGAACACAAGGCAGTTAGATTACCATACACAGCACTGAACAGTTTGGCCATAATACAAAAATTCTAACAAGCCAGGCATTAGAAAAAATAGAACAAAGTATAGGCAGTAGGTAGAACACTGACACAAAATTAGGGCTTACTTAATACCTATGGCATAAATAACTGAAATTTGCTGTGTCTTGCCCACCCACTTTTTTACCACCCGGCTACAACTTCCCCCCACCTGGATGAAAACATTTTCTGGGGAGAACACTGCTAAGGCATCCTGCTAGTAAAATGGGTTAGCCTGGGCTGGCATATAATTGTTTGTCAGTGTCCAGTCCTTGTGAAAGTTTCAGGATAACCCAAAGGTTTAGAACTTCCTGTTTTCCCAAGAAAATAATTTTACAACACTTTTAAAATCCTTTTATAGCCATTAGCACTTTTTTATTTTAACGCTAGTGCTCCATTAATAGGAACCTAACAAAAATCGGCTTGCAAACTGTCAGCAGTTATTGAATGGACAAGGGTTTAACTGACGGGGTTATACCTGTACAGAAACTGTATCATGTCCGACATAAACCTAATTTTCTGCAGCGGGTCTAACATCTTATAAAAAAAAAAAACGCTTACATAGTAATGAAAAAGAAAACTCTTGTCTGAAGTTTTCGGTTAACACTGCGCAGACCCATTGAACAGAAACCTGTAGAGTTAGGGGCAGAGGGAGCAGATATTATGAAATCTGCCAAGTGTATTTTTTATTTTTTTTCCTGCTTTACGATTATTAACTTTCCCTCCCCTGACTGGTGATATTTTCCCAGCTTCGCTCATGGCTATTGATAGATTTAACTGTACAGTAGCTGCTGCCATGGAAACTGGTGGAAATATCTATTTTAAGGCTTGAAATGATGCTGGGCGTCATTGCAGCAGAAATAATGTCCTCTTTAACCCTTTCCCTTCTGGACAGGCCACCATTCTGCCATCTGCTTTCCGTCGCTCTATAATTAATATTTCTGAGACCTATGCGAGTGTCCATGGTGATGGGGTGTTAACGAATTTTCATCTGCAAATCAAGGTGACGTGTAAAAGAAAAAAAAGTGAAGTGGTAAATATACAGATCAGCTGATGTAGGGGGTGTCAAGACAAGTTCCGGTTCAGGGACCTTTTATCGCCTCATGCGTGGAATGTGGAATTGTGAGGAAAAAAAACAAAGACAGGAATAGAAGATTGCTTCAGAGGGTGTGAAATGATGTGTTAAATTTTCACAGACACTGTTTTAATTAGAGCTTTTGGTTTCTCTTGAATTTGTTAGTCTATGAGCCTCAAAGTTCAACTTTCTGGGTATCCATCCATATAAAAAAAACTCCTTTTATACCTATCAGATCCTCAGTTCCTGGATGGGAGCCTGAGAGGCTCTTGGATCTAAATGTGGTTGTTTCCAATAGAGACCTCTGCATTCTACCAGGAGTAGTTTATCAAAAGCTGAAAACCACCACTGACATGACACAACCACCATAATGATTTTAAATGTTGGGTTAGGATCGGTTTGATAGTCTTCCCCTGTGTTACTCTTGACAGCCACACAGACTGGGAGAGGAAGAAAAAGCCTCCTAAGCCAATCACAGCTCTATTAATTCTGCACAGTGATGCTGGATTAAGCTACAATCAAAAACTAAATTCTCCTCCCCACTTCTCAAATGCAAAAAAACTGTCTAAATGTCCTTTTACTAACCCTGTAGACACATGACAAGTCTTGTTTCTTCTTCTGTTTGCGGCCTGAGAAATCAATGGGATAATTGTACTATTGCGCTGCTCATTAACTTTCCAATAACAAGCTGGGGTATTTAGTTTATTAGGCTGGACTAATAGATGTTTAATAGGAAGGAAGATTCACAACACCTTTTTTATATCTGGCTGGTCAATGGCTGACCAGAATTTAAGGTAAAACAAGTTACAGTTGATGAATTATGATATCAAAGCATTAGTCAGATTTCTTAGATTATAAACTCTTTTGGGCAGGGTCCTCTCCTCCCGTGTCATTGTTTGTATGTGTCTGTCATTGCAACACCTTTTTAATGTACAGCGCTGCTTAATACGTTGGTATAAATGCAGTTTAATATAAATCTAAGAGCCGTGTCACACTGGTAATCTTGACCCTGACGATTTGAAACCAGCATCAGATCACGAGGAGACCACACTCCAGTCCAAACAAGAGGTCTTGGTACTGACATACTTTACTGGTTACATTCACTCAATTTGGAAGGGGGGATTTTTCACTCGGATGGCGCAGATATTGTAGCAGTCCCAACATACACAAGATTCCCTAATTACAAGATCTGTCGTAGCGCATTTGCTCAGAATTCAAGAACAGCTGTATGTCAGAGAATGCTGCAGATACATTCCTGTGAGTAGCTGCAGATAATTAGAGCGAGCTCCTGGTGTGACAAAGCCCACCTAGCTGCTGAAGAAGAGCACAGAGGTGAGCTGTGACTGCAATGAGCTCTTTAGATGCCAGCAACAAATGTTCAGGCTAAGGCTTAGGATTAGCTAACCCCCGAGGTACACACAGGTTATGTATGTGCGCACATGAATGTTTTACATGGTACATTTTCTTCCTAAGCTCCTCAGCTGCTATCATCACATGCTCACGTCCATCACAATAAAAGCAGGTGAATGTAAGGTGTATTATAGTGTTGCTCGTGTAGCAATACACTACGAACCACTCTCCAGAAGAGCATAACAGACACACTTGAGATATATATATATATATATATATATATATATATATATATATATATATATATATATATATATATATATACATATACACACAATAAGAAACGTGTTGACAGATGGTACTCACCCAAAAAAATCTTTTTATTGTATTTATGAATCAGAAGAACATAAAACCTGACACACACATAATATACATGTATACAGGGAAGGAGATGAGAGAATCACAATGAAATGTCAGACCTTGGAGAAGAATTTAGTGATATCAGAGCCATATTTTGAGGCTGTGGAATGTTTCTTTATCTGGCTCCTATCCTTTGCCTGTCGGGCTGTTCTCTGAGGAAAAAAAGATTAGGTTAAAAAACACAGTTCTCTCATTCAAAAAAATTCTGCTAATAACATTTTATTTCAGCTTTACATAGACCCCAATGCCAGTATTAGAAATTTGCATTTTTATAGATAATATGTAGAAATGTTAGTTGTGCCTAAGCAGTACCCTAACAAATCTACCTTGTAATAAAGTCCTCCTGAAAAAGCTTCCTGGCATGTCTGCCTAGACACTCATATAGCCTCACAGCTGTGTACTTGCTGTATAATGATGGGGAGAGCTCTGACATGAGGAAGCAAAGCCCTGCCTCCCAGGAGATTTGCCCCTATAGATCAAGATACAGTAACTCAAGAGGGGAAAAAACAGCTGCAGGGAGATTGCAGGCAATATGACCCTGAACTACTGTTTGGACACAAGTTAATTTCTTGAATGCCTGGGGGAAGAAATAATTTCCTTTGGAAAGCTGACAACACAATGCTTCTGCAGAACTGAAATCCCAAGCAGTGTTGTCAGCTTTGTCTACATTCTTCCCTGATGGGCTACAAAAAAAACCCTTAATTAAAAAGCCAATAGTGATACCTTTGGAAAATATGCAAATTGATAAAGCGTACCAATTCATCAAATCACCTAATTATATATAAAATGCGAGCAAACGTTTTTGAACAAATCTATTTCGTATTAATAGAAATGTTAAAAACAAACATCCATTCCATCCAAGAGTATAGTCTAAAAAAAAGGTTTTGCTCTAGACACGTTTCAAAGACACATACTGGTCTGCTTCCTCAGGAGTTCAATTTGAGATGTACCAATTTCAACAATAATGAAAACATACAAAAATCATTGGTATATATTTAATTCTTGATGACATATTTATAGAAATTACAGAAAATTATCAAAATGCATGATTGCCAAAATTCTCATTCCCTAGAATGCCAATTGTGAGCCAGGACTTCTTGTCCATTAGGGACCTCACAAATGCTCACTTGGGCAAACGTGCACACATTGGCCGTTTATTAAATTTTCATTAAATAATAAATAATGGTGAAAAACAATACAAAGCCTTAAACCAAAGCCAAACCAGGCCATGCCATGGGGTGAAGAAACATTAAGATTGGAAAAAACAAGAGGGAAAAACTAAGAAAGTGAGGAGAACACAATAGCAGACAAAGGAAGATGAGGTTAGGAAATTGTAGGGGAGAGTAAAAGGGTCAAGAGCTATCCCAGCATTATTAAAATAAAGGACTCCCAGGGTCCAAATGTTCACAAAAAGAAATGGGCACCTATTTCCACAGACATATTTCTAAAATCTTATGAAAAGGCCAAAAAGAGTTGATTATGTCCAATCATCTTGTATAGGTGTAGCAAATGACAGCTCCCTTTGTCTTCCCACATTTTCATTTTAAAGTGAACCATTCAGTAATTTTACAAGTCTGCATGACTAGATTACTCATAAATCACAATAAGCAGTACCATTTTTCAATAAAGCTTTTATCAATAAAAATCTACCCTTGAGCTGCATTCTTGTGATTCTATAAAATGAGATTAAGTCAAAAGCAGCTGCAAGCAGGAGGAAGAATTTCCTCAGTCTTCATCCCCAGGGATCATATTGGAACATTGTAGTAGCAGGAACCAATCCATGTCAGACATATTTGCTGCAAGCAGGAGGAAGAATTTCCTCAGTCTTCATCCCCAGGGATCATATTGGAACATTGTAGTAGCAGGAACCAATCCATGTCAGACATATTTGAACAAAGCCAAATCCTGCAAGCCAGGATTTTCATGGCTGTATCACCTCTGAACTGGGCTCTTAGTCCAAGAATTAGATGTGAAAGTTGAATGACAGAACAAAATGGTACTGTCCTCCTGGAGAAAAAAGTAAATGAGGTAATTGTCAGGGGGCGTACTGTGATCTCATTGAGAGGTTATAAATCCCTGGAAGTGTGGCTCTTACACAGCACTTAGTATGTATGCCCTCTACAAAAAATATATTAGATGTGCAGCCACTTTTATGGTGACATTCTCCTCTATCGTTCTCAACAAGGAACTATATAAAAAATTATAATATATATTTATATATATTTATATATATATATATATATATATATATGTGTTAAAGGAGGGTGCAGCAATGGTTTCTGGGTAAGGTATTATATTCCCAGAATGACTTGCACTGTAAATAAGGCTTAGCTGAAGCTTTTGGCATCAACAAGCATGGAGTGTCTCATCATCTGAAGCTTCTCAGAGCTTGTCGGGTTGTCAGGAGGCAGTTACATTACTGGACAAGTCTGCTGCTTCTCACTCAAATTGCCTCATTAGCAATTTAAAATTTGCAGAAATTAGAAAATGCAGATAACGAGGCACTTCCATTTTATCTCGTACGCTCTTTAGAAAGGCGAGCCATAAAAATTGCCCCAATTAGGAGAGAGCAGAGACTCCACTCCCGTGCTGGATTCAGGCGAGAAAGTCACCTTCCACTACTGCGCAATCAATCCAAGGCATTAAAGGATTGATATGGACAGTTGTAAAATAATTGAAAGGAACGCAGCGCTGTTGATGCCCTGATCTAAGCCTTTTTCATTGTCTCTGGGCAATAATTACAGCTAATTACTGCGTAGATAGGAATAGAGAGTAATTTGCTCTCTCTACACTTCTTGCCCAATGAACAATGAAGAATCGCCCGAGTTTATGTAATAAAATTAGTGTTATTTTAGTTGGGAAAATAATGTCAATCTGGTTCTGTGACATGCTGTGCCAGAGCTCATCTCCTCAAACTTCTTTGAAAAAGTTCAACATTCTGTAATTCTAGCAGAATGCATCTATGGACAGTCGAAGGTGTACAAAACTCTGCACACTGCAGAAAGAACAGACAAATCTCCTTTTTAATTATAGGTAATTATACCTAAAAGAGATTTTTCAATTTTAGATCAAGCAGGGCTGTCATGCTGATCTAACACACTTGGAAGAAGCATGTAGGTTAGAAAAGTCAGAGTGAAGTTCAAGTTTATCATCTGAAAATTGTCAGTGACTGCACATGACTTATAAATGTATATTTAAACACATATACATACGCTGGAGGACGTCCAACATTATCTAGTCCCTTCCTCTCCCAGCCTGAAGGGGTGGGGGAGAGGGGGTTTAAAAAGTACAATTGAAAATCAATAAAAATCAATCAATTGAATCAATAAAAAACCGAACAAAATATAAGTGTACAAAACTTTTAAACAAAAGTACATTATAATTGGTTTGTAATTGAGTGTTCTCAGATACAATGATAAGAAAAGCATCCTGTGCTCAACTTGCACATCCACTAATCAAGGCAATTTGATATTTGCATTTCTCCTCCCAAAAGCTAGTCTACTCCTTATATCATGGCTGAGAACCCTTCTTTATGACCCTTTTTTAAATTAGCATGTATTCTATTAAAAGAACAAACCACTCCTAAATAAACAGTAGATATTATCATTCTGTATAACCTTGTTATCTCGTGGCACTGCAGGCACTACACTGATCATTGTTACTAAATATGCGTGCATCCACTAATCACAGTTAGATGACTTTTAGGGTTATAATTGCTCGGCCTTTTTAGACCTTTTTTGACATGATGGGATTCTTAAAATAACTTTCAGGTCTTCAGGGACCCCCTGCTATAATTACTATATCATAGTCATAGTACATTGGCTAGCTGGTCAGTAGGAACAATGCCTCTTACATTCCTGACCAATTGGAAGGATGTGGCCCTTACAGATTGCAGTTCATTGGTGTCAGATTTAGGAGACACAAATTGTGCAAGAATCTCTAAGCAACCTTTAGAGAAGCCCTGGTTGAGAAACACTATGATAGTCTGAAATCTAAATGCTCTTCTGCCAAGCACCGCATCCAAACACACACACACAGCCAATTTTCTATAGCTTATATTGGAATACAGTCACAGTTTCAGTTCTAAATAATTGTAGGATCAAACTTCTACATGTCTCCCAAATAGAAAAATTCCCAATAAGGAGGGTAGCTGGAGCTCCTCATTATGAAGAGGTAGTTTCTATGCCTAAATAATGTACCCTGAAAAGTGCTAAACACACAGGAATACCAATAATGATGCAGAGTGTGATTCTGTCAGACATACCATGATTGTGACATCTATACACTAATATCGACAAGGTGAGGCAAAAAAACTCTAATGAAGTAGAATAAAAACCACTCAAACCCACTGAAACTGCAATCAATTAGACACCTATACAGATGGCAAGTTTAATGCTCTCAGTGACCCCCGATATTGACAACACGGTAACGCTAACAACACTGACATTTACAAAAACCAAATACTGACAGCTGTTGACTGTAACCTATAAACTTTGTACACTTGTATTCATGTTTGTGGCTACAAATGAATTAGGACCTAAAGAGATAAAAAGGTTTGAATGTCTTGCAGCACCTGATGTCCAGAAAGAGAAAATGTGCAAATATTAACATAATGATGTCATGCTCTAAACCTGATTAAGTATGTAAGATAATAAGATAAGTAAGTAAGATATTTGAACTGAACTTTAGTACAGCCATTTTAGGTGCCTGTTTTACAGGTCTGTTTCATTGTTATTCAACAATTATTAAATGTTTATATATATATATAGATATATATATCTATATATATATAGTAATATCACTTATCATTACAGGTGGAAAGCTGTGGATCCCACTGCGATCCTAGTCCAGTCAGTCCTGCGCAGTCCCGTCTTTCCTATGTGGGCTTGACACTGGGTGCTGCCATCTTCTTCATTCTATGTCACCCGATCTTACACTGTACAGGTGCAAGATCAGGTGACACACCTTTCCCGAAAATGTTTAAAAAAAAAAAAAAAAAAAAAAAAAAAAAAAAAAAGGCCGAGCTGCACATGCCTGATCTCAAAGCAGCCCACAGCCTCTGTGACATATGTACCCCAGGAGGATCTAGGTTTCTCATTTTGTCTTCACTTCTGCGGCAGTAAAGTTGAAGGGGAGGGGTCTCCCCTTCAAATTAAAAAAAAAGGTTTTAAAAAAATACTGCAAGATAGCAGAGAGGTGAAGGAAGCACAGACAGAGTGAAGCAGAAGCAAAGTGATCCTTGCACTAAAGGTTATAAGGTACAGCTTTCTCTGAAAAAAGAACATCACTTAATATCTCATCAGATTAGCGGTCAGGATCACTCACACGCCACACTGCAGGTATAGAGATATGAGGCTCCCGACACAGGAGTGCTTATTACAAGAAACAGGTTGCCTTTATTTTTACGAGGAACCCAAAACATACATTTTTTTGGCACTGCTTGAATACAATTGACAATTCTACATGTTTTCGTTAGATAACAAATCCTCAAAAAAAAAAACTCAACAATAACAGAAAAGGCCTAGAACCATACCTCTTTGTGGCAAACTGTACATAGGGTCTGCAGATTGTCCAGGGAGCACTGACCTCCCCCACCATAAACTGGTCGAATGTGGTCCACTTGCCAGAACTGGCCTTCTGTGGGGTTGCGGATGAGTTCATTAAGCTGCAGAGAAAAAAGGTTACACATTGTTTGTTGTACATCTGAAAACACAACACATAACAGGGCCATTATTAGCCCCGATCCCCCTTATTTCCAGACGCCTAGCTGTCACACAGCAGTTTAATGCCATAGTAAAGCAACGTCGCTGTGTGGACCCCATTAAATTTGGTGTCTGACAGCTATTGCCATGGGAATGCGAGAGTACAAGTAATCAGGCAGTTAGGATTTTTGTACATCCCCACATACTCCAAACACTGATGCCTTCAATTAACAGTATGAAAACATCTACAATGGCCGAACTACAAGGAGGAGGACACAAAGAGTGAATCCCTTACAACATAATGATGAAAAAGAGTCATATTTCTGAACTACGACACCATGTGAAATATGTCCATTATAGATAACTAGAGCCCTGTGTGCGTCTCAATGCAGTACAAGATATAAAATAAATTGTACTGCGTGGATTGCCAGGAAGATATTCCAGCAGTTCTTCATAGAGTGTACAAGTACACCAGATATTTCTAACCTTATGTCAGTAGGGATGACAGTTCCCTAACTGATATATAGCCCCCACCCGTCTATGTGCCAACCACCTTAGGTAATAGGATGGGAGATTTCTGGAAGGAGAAGGACTTCACAACTCATAATACATGTCAAATGTTTGCTGTCCCAGGCAATATTTTGAATCTGCAGGGTACTTTATCCATACCTGCTATAAAGGAACACCGATTTGGGTCCCATTATCCTTCATGTTAATGGACAAGTCTAGATGAGAAAAATTACAACTTCTGTTATAGCCCACTCACCTTTCTTGTTCTCCTCCAACCTTCTTGTTTACCATCTGGAGATCTGAATGCAAAGCCTCTTGTAAGCTCCTGGTCAGAGAATAAACAAGGCTTAGAACCCCCCCCCCCCCCCCCGTGACAGTGTTTTGGAATGGAAATGAGGATATCAGATGTCAAAACTGCATCATGGGAAGGAGGTCAAAGCTCCCTCATACTCAGGCGTTTTGGGTATTTCCAATGGATTCAACAGATAAATCCAGCAGGAAGGAAGTTCAGTGAAGGTAAGTATTCAGGTCTTTTATCTTTGCCCTTATTTTAATACAACTTGTCATAACTGATTTTTGCACAACGCTTGTTTTCAGACTTTCATTATGGCCTCCTTGGTTCGATGACTTAAATTGCTGAGAAAAAAAGAGGTATGATGATAAGGAGCTTCTGTCTTTGTTCTGACTACCCTGGTCTGCATAACTGTCATCACCCTCCCTAAAAAGGGGAGGATTAGTCGTTCATCAGTCAACCATGGAGGTTTGATGAAAAATGTCCCGGGGGGGGGGGGTAAATACATAAAGCGAAATAAGGGGGTAGAGAGAAAGGTAGATACAACAAAGTAAAAAGAGGGAAGTACATAGCAGGGAGGATAGAGATAGAGAGTGGAGAGAGAGAGAGAGTATAAAAAGTAGACAGAGAGAGTTAGATAGAGATAGGTATCGGGTTGGGGGAACAATAAAAAAAAAAGAAATACAAAAAGTGGTAGGTAGAGAGAGATGAGGGGGTAGCAAGAAAGGTAAATGATAGGAGTTGGGAGGTAGGGGTGGACAGAGATTTCTAAATGATTAAAAGGACAAATCTGATTGGCTGCAAACTGTAATGAAGAAAGTTTCTTTATTTCCGAAAGGAGCCCTTTGATGAGCAAACATTCTGCACCTACTATAGCCACCTGAACATCTCTGCTGGCTGTCATTACCAATAAAGGCCAGCATTATGTTGCCATGGAAACAGACCTGCTCTAATTGAAATGGGCCTCATTTATCACGCCTGAAATAGGAACTGTCTCTAGTGCCTCGCAGCAGGCAAACATGCCCTGAAAGCCGACACCTGGAGAATGGAAGTCTTCAATCTGATTGGTAGCTGCAGGTCAATACAGACAGTTCCTATCTCAGACGGTCACTATCCTCCATGTAAAATGGTTGCCGAGTGGTATAAATCAGGTTTTTGTTTTTTGACAATCCCAGTCCGAAACAATAAAAATGACTGGAAGATATGAGGCACCCTAGGAAGTCCTCAATTTAGACACTTTGATAGGAGTCCCAATACCACACAGTCTATTGTAGCAGCACAGGCTTAAAATGTATTTGTGTATAATGATTAAAAAAAAAAAATTAAAAACAAATAAAAATTGGAAATGGATGACCTCTCCTTTGTAAATTGACAGTTGCCTGGGGGTCATGCTAATCCATGACTTATGTAACACACAAGTCAGCAGATCAGGAGTTCCGTTTACTGTAACTTGCTGTATTCTTGTTAAAGGTCAATAACCCAGGAAAAATGGATGTTACTGGATCTGCTTGATGACCAGGCAGTTACCATTTTTATGACATGGTTGGCTTTGACAACCTCTGTGCTTCCTTTACACCTTCAGAATGACACAGCTGTCAATGAGAGAGGCACACTGACAGCTGAAGCCAGCAGGCCACAGCTGTCACAGTGCAAGGAAACAAACAAATACATAACAATAATAATCAATTTAAAAAATCAAATCAGAACTTAAAACTGATGTGTTTAAATAAAGAATAAAAAAAGAAAAGTAAGCAGAGTAAAGCCCCTATAAAAAAATTGCAGAAATTATTTAGACAAGCAAAATATTTATTCCACTACTAAGTTAACAGACGCTGTTATATTTGGTCTGAGGATCTAGGCTTCAATGGTTCATTAGGAGATAAATACGAATCTGAACAAGGCCTTAGGTTAGCTTAATTATTGATTGTACGTTTCCAGAGGCCAATAAAATGGACCGTCACAAAATAAATACCTATTATTTGCAAGCTGCTTCTCATCTTACCTGGTCTAGTGGTAGCTGGGCCATCCAGGTGTTTTGCAAGAGCGTTTTCCTCTGGCTCATGGGTGCATCCCGTACACTCAAGTACAGCTCGTGCACATTTAGACAGCACTGCTGGCACACGCCATGCTCAGTTTCAAAAACTTTTGCCCTCATGTAACTTTGACTGGAGCGGATCAGGAAGTCATCGTGGCATTTTTGTGAGCAAAAGCGTGAATCCCAGGCTGGTGTGTGATCTTGCATCTGGGGGCAAGGCTCCTGGCACTGCAGACACAGAGGGTTCCCGGCATCATCCAGAACCTGCAGATAACCTTGCAGATTTGAATTTTCCACCCCTTCGTCTGCCTGGCCTCCATCAGCTCCTGGAACATTTCTGCTTTCTGTCCTAAAATTGGAAACATCGTTGGAGAGGGATGAGTAATCACAGGAGGGATGTAAACCATATTGCTTAAAATGGCCTGCATAATAATCACTGCCTTATTACGACGTCACACTGTGAAAATAATAAGAGGCATAAAATTGTACAGGAAGCAAGATCAAGGATAAATTGTTAATTTTGTGATATTGTTACTCTCGCCCATTGTGCTTTTTACATTAAAGTCTCTATTCATTTCTTTTTAACACAGCCTTACTCAGTCCCCCCCCCCCCGGCGCTTTTCCATTTAATTTGCACATATTGCATAGTCTGTGAGCTATATTTACACTCCTAAAACAAGATCACTGCTAAATTATTCATATACACTTTGTAAACAGTGAAAGAAGAGACAAATTGACATTAATTTTTCAAATGCTTCTGATGATAATAGTTAGAAAAAATACACCAAGCGCAGGATAACAAAAAACAAACAAAAGTGGAATAAAAAGACTTAAGCTACGTACACACTTCCAATTATTATCGTTGGAAAACGAACGACGAACGTTCATGCATGATATATACGAACGATCGTATAGCACCGATCCTGCACATAGAGGTTACTTTTTTACGAACGATTTTTTGCCCAATCGATCGTTCGTCGTTCGATTGGAACGATAAAAATTGGAAGTGTGTACGCACCTTTATTGTCCAGCTACTGATTTGGTTTTGTAGCAGTTCTTTTTTTGTCTCCAATGGGTAGAATAACACTTTTCAACACTATTCCTGTTGCAAAGGGAACCCCCTACCTTACTATTTAGGTTTAGGATAATGTGATAACTATGACTGTCAATCATAGTGATCAAATTGGGTTGTTAATATACCAAACCCACTGGCTGGGCTGACTTTTTGCTTTGCACAGTTTGAAACACAGCTCATTTGTTACCCAGTTGGGGCTGAAAATTGAACCCTAAGCTAAACAAATATAAATACAAACCAAATGTGTATTACAGTTAGGTCCATAAATATTTGGACAGAGACAACTTTTTTTAATTTTGGTTCTGTACATTACCACAATTAATTTTAAATGAAACTCAGATGCAGTTGAACTGCAGACTTTCAGCTTTAATTCAGTGGGTTTAACAAAAAGATTACATAAAAATGTGAGGAACCAAAGCCTTTTAACACAATCACTTCATTTAAGGGGCTCAAAAGTAATTGGACAAATTAAAAAGCTGAAAATAAAATGTTAATTTCTAATACTTGGTAGAAAATCTTTGCTGGCAATGACAGCCTGTGGTCTTGAATTCATGGACATCACCAGATGCTGGGTTTCCTTCTTTTTAATGCTCTGTCAGGCCTTTACTGCAGCGGCTTTCAGTTGCTGTTTGTTTGTGGGCCTTTCTGTCCGAAGTTTAACAAGTGACATGCATGCTCAATTGGGTTCAGATCAGGTGACTGGCTTGGCCATTCAAGAATATTCCACTTCTTTGCTTTAATAAACTAGTGGGTTGCTTTGGCTGAATGTTTTGGGTCATTGTCCATCTGTAATATGAAACGCCTCCCAATCAATTTGACTGCATTTATTTGGATTTGAGCAGACAGCATGGCCCTGATTTATGAAAGCTCTCCAAGGCTGGAGAGAATACACTTTCAGAAATGAACTGGGTGATCCAGAAAACATGGAATGGATTTTTAAAAATCATTTGCTATTTTCTAGCAAATGTTTTGAATCCTGAAGCAGATCCATTTCAGGTTTGCTGGATCACCCAGCTTCACTGATGAAAGTGTATTCTCTCCAGCATTGGAGAGCTTTCATAAATCAGGGTCTATGTCTCTGAACACCTCAGAATAAATTTGGCTGCTTCCATCCTGTGTCACATTATCGATAAACACTAGTGTCCCAGTGCCACTGGCAGCCATGCACGCCCATGCCATCACACTGCTTCCGCCATGTTTTACAGATGATGTGGTATGCTTTCAATCATGAGCTGTTCCACCCCTTCTCCATACTTTTTTCTTGCCAAGACAGCTTCAATGTTGATCTTGGTTTCATCTGTCTATAGAATGTTTTTCCAAAACTGTGCTGGCCTTTTTAGATGTTTTTAGACAAAGTCCAATCTAGCCTTTCTATTCTTGAGGCTTATGAGTGGCTTGCACCTTGCAGTGCACCCTCTGTATTTACTTTCATGCAGTCTTCTCTTTATGGTAGACTTGGATATCGATACCCCTACTTCCACTGTTGTTGTGTTGTTCACTTGGTTATCTGTTGTAAAGGGGTTTCTCTTCACCATGGAAATGAATCTGCGATCATCCACCACTGTTGTCTTCCATGGACGTCCAGGTCTTTTGGCGCTGCTGAGTTCACCAGTGCTTTGTTTCTTTCTCATGATGTACCAAACTGTAGATTTTGCCACTCCTAATATCGTAGCAATTTCTGGGATGGGTTTTTTCTGTTTTATGCAACTAAAGGATGGCTTGTTTCACCTGCATAGAGAGCTCCTTTGACCGCATGTTGTGATTTGTCCTCCACATACAAGCACCCCCCCCCCCCCCAATCAACTCCAGGACTTTTATTTGCCTAATTGATAATGACATAACGAAGGAAAACTATTTTCAGTGAGAATATTTGGGTTTGCAAAAGCAATTAGTTAACACGCAGCAGATATAAATACATGGTAGCTATCAAGTAAGATATACAAATGAAAGACTGAGCTCAGAGTTCAGCTTTGACGGGAAAACCAGTCCAAAAATATACTACAAAGTGTTTTGGAAAATGACATCAGCGAGTATTTACAAAAACAGTGTACAAAATAAAGCCTTATAAACCTTGTTTTTATGTGTAGTTTTAGTTTTTTAACTAACAAAAACCTGAAAACACACTTAGCAAACTATAAAAAAAATACAGTTTTTTTTTCTCATTGTTTTGGCACACAGACCCCTTGGCTGTGGTGAGTTGCCTGGTCCTGGTATTGGAAATTCTGCTGCTGTTTGATAGTTCCTGGTAAAGCAGTTCCCTAAGCAGCAAACTTTAAGCACAAGTTTGTAAAATGTGCAGACATCATTTCAACCAGCTTTAACTTTTCATTATGGTGTCTGTGCCAGGATATTAGTCTGAATTTCACAGCTTCAGCAGGTCAGACCTCTGCTCTTCCGATTGTTATTAATATGGACAGCAAAGTTCATTACATGGAGGACTGAACAATTAAGACAATACCGATGTCCTTATTGCCAGTGCTCACCGCACACCATGGCAACACTAAACATCCAGAGTTTTTTTTTTATTCCTGAGATGAGAACTCAACAACTCACGGCCCTGATTCTTCCTAGCTCTCAACTCTCTGTATTGACTATTTAAAGGAACTGAACTATCAGCTTATGTAGATGTAGCAGCAAATGTAAATCCAATCAATAAAATCTCATATACGCTTTACTATGTCATTTCAAAAACTGAATTTCAATATTTTTTAAATCTGCACTTTTCATTAAAGTAATCCATGGCAATTCTACAGTGAAAATCCATGTTTAGGCACTTCCCGTTATAGTGGGAAAATGCTCTGTCCCTGTCTTCCAGCTGTGCTCTATGTATTGCATATGCATTGTCACCCTGTACAAGTGGTCATTGAAATGTGCACAGGCATGGTCTACTATTGTCACTATTGGAAAAACTGTCCTTTCTATGGAGACAAGGAATGGATGCAAATGCTATAGAGACAAGGAATGGATGCAAATGCAAAGAGGATGCAGATCAGCTACACTAAAACGCAACTCAATATTATTGTATGTATTATAGGAAACATTTGAAAACAGAATTTTTTTTTTCAAAATTACACTTGTTTATGATATACAGTGCAGCAACCAAAGAAAATCATTTAGGGGGTTACATCTACATTCATATAGATAGTTCAATTGTAAGCAATTTTAATTTTTTTTTAATCCCTGTTCTGATTTCTGTGTAAATTCTCATTAAGAACCATACTGGCTCATACAAGACTGTGCATATTGCTTTGAAATGCAGCATATTAACAAGAATTTACTGTTTTAGGCACGGGGAGCAACAAAAATAGGCCCAAATGTTTCAGGCATAGAGGAGCATGTGAGAGGCTTGGTGATTGGCTACTTAGGTACTTACCTCTGTGACATGGTAGTATTGGGAGCTTACATAACATACCTCTTAGATTGTAGTCTCTTCAGGGCAGGGTCCTCTCCTCCTTTTGTGTCACTGTGTATATCTGTCTGTCATTTGCAACCCCTAATAATGTACAGCGCTGCGTAAATTATTAGCGCTATATAAATAATGTTTAAGGGGACAGCTAAGGGAACATATTGTTTTGTCTTGCATTGCATTGGCATAAGTTCATTTAAAGTGTTCATTCACACTATGTGAAATTTTATTGCAATGCACTACCATGTGTTAAGGCATGTTGCCTTAAAGCAAAACTAAACAAAAAAATGGAAAAAAACTACGAACAGGCAAGTTCTTTTTTGCAGAAGGTACAGGGTATGTCTCCTCTGTAATAAAAACAAATTGTTTGCATTTTTTTTTTGTATATTGTAGACTGAGCTGTGCATGCTACTCTACTAATGAACTGGGTTGCAATTCAACATGAACAGCACAGCAACACAAAGTGGTTCATTCCTAAATCTCTATACATTGCTGAGCATTAAAAAGAAACTAAAGATCCACTTTGTGATCAGACAGGGCTTTATTCCAAAAAGGAAAAGGCAATGTTAATATTATTATTCTGCAATAAGCATTTTTGCCTGCCTGATCACTCCATGGAACTGACAAAATTGCTAAGCTGCGCCTGCATGGCCCAGCATTGGTTGTCTCTGAGCCAGGACAGCACACAAATTTAAAAGTTTCTAATCTGAATCCTACTTCTACAGCCTTTTTATTCTACCATTACAAATGTCATAGAAGACTGGCGGACTGAAGGCAGAATAAAATTAGGAGGTACATTGACTCTGACCTATGTTTAGCTCATACTGTTTGAATTTATTTACTGTTAATTGGCTCACCAGCTCAACCGGAAGTCTGATATTTTTTCAGTAAAATTATATTTAAATGACAGTGAATATTTATCCCAACAGTTAATAATTAAAGAACGCAGAATTTACTCTGGCTGGCCTATTGCAGCTAATCTGTGCAGCTTTAGTTCATGGTCGATGCTTGTTACTCACTTACTTCATCTCTTCCATCTCAGGCTATTTCTAGCTTAAATGGGTAAGAGCACCTAAAATAAACGAACGTTCTCCAGCTCTCTCTTTATCGAGAACACTGTCTATCAGTGCCTTTTCAGGAGCTGGCACCCAGAAGTTACCATTAATCATTCCCACCAGGTGCTGCCAATCACTCTCCCAGGACCAGTGTCAATCACTCTCACTGGGCACTGTCAGTCCTACAAAACTTTCCACATAAATCAGCTGCCACTAAAACTTACCAGATTCATCTCAAATGAACTGTCACAAAGCACATTGCCTATCTCTAAAACCTAAAGTGGAATCTGTTTTTCTATCTGAATTACTCACTAACTTGCAATTGCACACAAATTAAGTTTATTAAATGTTCACTTTCAGACCTTTTTCTTGCAATTGAATATTTCAAAAATTGACTAGATAATTCCTTGGCATAGCCCCCTCCTCAATGCTTTCTTTTCTTCTGGGAATGTCCAGTTACAATCTGTGCTGGTCATCTACTCACTAACCTTTATCCAGCTGCCAAGCATTTATTAAGGGAAATACAATGTGTTACTTGAGTGAGTATTGGTCAAAGTGATATTACATCCAATATGGCCCATCAAATACAGCCTTCTCCCCAGTCCCTTTTTGCTGGGTGCACCCCGGCTATTTTTGGGTTGTTGCTATAGAGTTGGGTCACAATACAGGGGCTGCCACCCACCTACAATTTCTTACCACCTGGCATGAAAACATTTCTGGCTTGAACACTGAAATGTCTCAGAGCTTTTTGATGTTCACACAAAGAGAGGTATTTACATATACATATTTTAAATGCAAATACATCCCTATGGGTCGATTATTGTTAAAAAAAAAAAATGGTCTGCCAACTGTCTAGGATGCTGAATAAACTATGTTTCAATGTATCAGAAGTACAAAGTGGCTCATAATATGAGGCTTCAAGAACAAGTATAAAAATTAAAGATTCAAGTCAAATAAAACCAAAATGTGGAGTAGCAGGTCACTGGTCATTTAAGGATCATAGTTAGACTACTCAAAAAGCAATGAGTAAAAGTGCAGTTTGGTCAGCCTCTGCTTTTGCTTCAAACTCAAGCGTGTATGTAGGTTAGTATGATGCTTCATACGGATGAAGGTAAAGAAACATTATTCCAAATCATTATTATGTGCACCTAGTTTTACAATCATCAACGATGACTTTTGATGGCAGCTAATGAATGGGAACTAAACAGTAAAGAACCCTATAATATAAGCATGAGAATTATAACATGGCTGTTCTAGCTGATATTGTGCATTGAGAGCATAGAAATACAAACTTGTGGTGTTAAAAATCCAATAAAATAATTCAATTTCTCAGTCTATAACAATAAATTATAGTATTTATTAAAAAGCTGTACCAAACATTTTGTACAGGCCTTATTCGGCCAAGAATCATGTTCTTCTGGCCAAGGGTTAAACTGCTTATTGACATTTTCCATAATATGAAACAGTTTAAAAATGTTTTTAAAAACAGAGAAGGGGTTTAGGGGATGTGCAAAACTGATCAGCAGTGTCCCTGAGAAATTGTCAAATTGTTACAACCCATGCCCTCCCAAATATATACCAAAATTTATTTATCTGATTAAAATGTATCCAGATAACTAATATAATTACAATTGGTCCAAACTCAAAGTTTCCTAAATTTTCCTTTTTATAATCCAAAGATTATTAATATTACACAGTATTTATATAGTGCAAACATATTACGCAGCACTTTGCAAAGTCCATAGTCATGTCACTAGCTGTACCTCAAAGGGGCTCACAATCTAATGTCCCTACCATAGTCATATGTTATCATATCATAGTCATATGTCACAGTCTAAGGTTAATTTTGGGGGGAAGTCAATTAACTTAACCCCATGTTTTTGGATGTGTGGTTCTCTATATATCTGTATGGAAGCCAAGACAAAGCTGTTTAATAATTTTATTAATTAAAATGTAAAGGTTGTTACTGATTGGGACAGCCCTTAATGTATTATAGTGTATTGTGCTAATGATGAAAGTAGTAGTAGTATTACTTGTCTTACCTAATAGACAGAAAATACTACCTGGTCAAAAATGTTAACGAGTCTTTAACATTTGAATTTTCAGTTTACTACAATGACCAATGAAGTATAACACTTAGACCCCAAACTTGCTCTGATATAAAGTATTAGAAGTATTAATACTGTAAAGTGTAACAGTTTAGGCTTTAAGGCTTTTTCAGTCTAATTTATAGAAACTATAGCACAGACGGTCTCAAGGGGAATCACAGGAGAGAGGAAAGAAAAGTGAGGAGATGGTAGAGGGGGATGACAGGAAAGACAACAGGGAGGGGGAGAATATAGAGGTGGGAAAAGGAGAAAAAAAGAAAATAAAAAGGTAGAAAAGAGAAGGAATAGAGAGGAAGAAAGAAGGACAGAAGGGACGGGATAGGATAGAAGATGAGAGAGGAAAAAGAGAAGGGAGCAACAAAAACGAAAAAAAGAAAAGATTAAAGCTATGAAGAGAGGTAGGAGGAAGGGAGACATATAACTAGAAAACATATCAATTGCTTGCTTTTTTCGCCTGGTCATTACTCCAAAAAGAGTAACTGCTGAACATATATCTCAAACCTTACATTTTTCTTGTAACAATTCAAAGTTTCATCTGTAATGTGAAGGAAGTGAAAAAGAAATGGAAAAGAGGGAAAGGAGAAAGAGTTTATGAGGATACTATAATGGAAAGTAAAACAACTACATCAGACAACTTCCTTTAAAAACAAGCCTTTTTTGCAGGGTGAAAACTGCTAGTTTTCTGTGAGGAAAAGATGTACTTTAAACCTTAACATCTAAAAAAAAGCAGTAAGAGCAGTAATAAAACCAGCAAACAGGTTTATCAAGGCAACTGTCAGAGCACATAGCACTTACTGAGTGGGGGGTCCTGCAGCTGTACCCACAGACACCTTCCCTTTGACTGACGATGTACATTCCCTGCTGACAAGACGCAAGCTTCCCCCGCTGCTCTGAACTTTCCTTAATGAAGCAGCTGCAACATCCTCTTTGGTCAGGTACCTGAGAGTAAAACATGATCAAACAAACTACATATATGTGTCTGACACTCCATTACACTGACTAATGTTCTGTGTGCCTTTTGGTATTTGCACTTTATCATGGGCACATTATTGGGTCTGGTTTGGTTCTTTGCTTTTGTACTTAAATATTGATTTATTTTTGCATTCAAAAATACACCTCCATTTTAAAATAGTTTCACAAAAAGGCGATCTTAAATTTTTAACGTGTGAGAAAGCAGTAAAGTAGGTAACGTGTTCCTAATTGGAAACCAAACACTTTCAGCTCTAGAAGTTAGAGTCCTCGCTGCATGAATCTGCGATACATCATCTAGAATGTTACACAGTGGGGAGACAATGAAGTGGCCACACGTTGGGTTTATACACTATAAAAACGAATACAGGCCTCTCCCCGTACTGTGTAGGCGCAGACAAAAAAATTAATCTGGTTTATAATATGGTTCCTTAACAGTGTGAGCCCAAACACAAATATCAGGTTAGATACCAGCACATGCTCTTGCAAGGTGGGTTGGGCAGTCCTATAGTTCTCAATTGGAGCCTAAATAAAAAGCAACATTGAAACATTTGCAAATTGTACTCATTTCCTGCTTTCTTTTGTTATGTTTGTATGAGAATATGTGTTGCATGCTGGCTGGTTCCTGTAGTGGTCTATCTACAGTCACTCATGTGTACAGACAAAATTATATAAATCTATAAATTTGCCCAAGACATCAATGAAAGCCTTAATATTTGCATTCCCAAACAACTGATGTTGAGAAGATATTCTCCAGTCAAACACAAATGTCTCTAGACTCTGAAGACACAGTCTGCTTGTTGATTTATTCTAACTTCTATCCAAAAGCTCATCTTGCATAGCTGGTTTGCTTTAATGGGCATTGATGGGCTGCATAAGTTTTATATACACGCTAAAAACATTTTCTGCAAGTATATTAAAATACAAGCTGACCTGCTAGAAATTTAAGACTTCTATGTTGTGTTGATGCATTGTACTTAAAGCTAAATTGCAGGCATATGACTACATCTATACTGTTTTATTTGTCAAATGATTTGTATTTCTGTCCATCCAATTCTTAAATATAAAGTTGGCATGATACCCTTTCCCTCCTGCCTGTGACTGGACTGCACGAAAACAAGTATCAGTGTGATATGCTTATTGCTCTATAACAGTGCCCCCCCTCCTATCAGCATGTACCTTGAATGCTTTAAGTTGCTCTTTCACAGATTGTCTTTAGGAGTTCTCCTTTTCTGGTGTCCTCACAATAGGAAGCAGCAAAAAGCCCCAGTAGCAGAACTGGAACTGTGAGTACATAAACTATAGCTGGATTAAAAGTATGGAATATTAGCATTGTTCTTACAGACCTGTATAAAGGATCTCTTCTTTTTCAATATACAAAACTCTCTTTCTAGCAAGACCTGCAATTTGTTCCACTGCAAATGGCTTAATCCTGCCCTCACATAAATGTTAATTTGTGCCTCTGCAGTTTTTGCTAATCTGAAATGTTTAGAGAGCAGCCATTGCCTGTCTGTCAACATAGAGGCTTCGCTATACCTTTTAGTGCTGATGTGCGCTGACTGCTGTTTGGAGATCTCTGCTGTGGCCAGGACAGGGCTGGTAAAGATAAGAGCACTTTTCCGGATTACACGCTGCTTCATGGTTGTCAAACTGTTCCATTCTCTGACGAACCTGAGAATCTAGAATAGAAATATGAGAGGAGATGGTGGAATTACATGGTGGAGTACACCTGGAGGAGTTCTTGGAGGATCTTTGATATCTGAGACATACCAGAATAAATTCAGGACATTACAAAAGTAGTTAACACTTAGATGTCTACAGGTATAACATGGGGGCTAGCATACATGACAGCAAAATAAACAGTACAAAAAAAATGAACAGTTGTAACAGACAAGAGCCCATGTTCAGCAAATATACAGACACAAGTTTTACCCTTGTTTTAGTGCAAGATTCGCAATCATTTGGCAAAATCCAAGTGGGATGCTAATTTTTAGGAATTTCAAAACTGGCTGATGAATAGCGGTGGTTGGATAGTTCTGATAAGAATAGATTCTGACTTTGTATTGGAACCATATCCCGGTGTCTGGGATTGGGATTATCCAGTCCCACTACTGCACTGGCACACTTGTCTCAGAAGACTGTGCCTGGGTAACCAAGAAACCATTCTGCTACTGCTAGTCAGGGACATAGCTTGGAGCTAATCTAAGGAAAGACAATACTTTTAAAAAAGAAGAAAGGTAGACAGTGCTTATAAAGGCATAACTTCATGGTAATGATAGTCAGAGACAGTGCATGCTGCTAGTTACTTATTGGTGAAAAGTGCTTTTGAAGAAAAGTGCTATTCATAAAAATCCATAGGAACAGTGTTAGGCAGGTCAAATCACAACAATTATTTCCAGTTATACACAGGCATTGGTCAAAATAAGGTATCCTGCATTTAAACTAAACCTCCGCCATTTTAGTAAGTGGCTTGCAAGTGCTCCAGGCCAATTTATTTTAACAAATTTTGTTATTGCCTATTTGTGACATTTCCTTGCTACTTATTATTCCACGGTCACTTGATAGTGTATTATAACAAAGTGGGGAAAGCATCTTTTATAATTTCATCAATGTGTGGACATTTCGAAAACAGCGTTGTACACACAGAGCAACATTACATTTGGCACACATATATCTAGACTCTCAAAGATAAGGCCTCAGGGATGCGGTAGGGAGAAGTAGGAGGTAGTAAGAAGAGGGGTAGGCAGTGTAGAAAGTTGATGATTTTTTAGACTTATTTTATTGGCCTGAAACAATGTATCTAGGGAGAATACTGCTTACAAGGCCACTGCTGTAATGTGTATTTATGTCGACTTGTCACTGGGGGGCAGTATGAGACTATAGTTTCTATACCGAGAGCAGACAGCTGACTGCTGGATCCTCTGACAGGACGGAATGATCAAAGCATTCACAGCAATACGAGTAAACCCGGCTGGGGCTTATTTGCACTGCTTATCTCACACAAGAACTCAGCTGGGTCAGACAAAAGGTTTATTATCTCATTCATCATCTCAGTTACAGTGGAGAGGTTAAGAAAGAAAACATAATGCATTACCCTGGAGCCAGGGTTGCTCTTTCTGAGTGTTCTCGATTGCCTCTTCTGTTTGTAGATAATATTTCTGTCTCTCAGGAAATCAAGTCAAGTAGTTAGTGTAAATCACAGGAAACCAGAGTTGATGGGTTAGAGAAGCTGTCTGATGATGCACAATTATTACATCAGGAAGAAATAGAAGGGAGAAGTATAGAGGAAGATGCCATGGTGGCCAAACTAAAATTCACTGTCTTGGTTTTGCAGCTGCTTCTCTGGTAACAATAGTGGATTTCAAGTGGCGGAAGTTACTAATAGTGGTACTAATGGTGGCAGTGTGACTTGCCCAACCACTGGTATTTAATATTCCACAACATGCTACCAAAACAAAGCCCATAGAGAAGGTAAAAAAATGTGTGCGTCAGTAAAGCAGCAGCATCATGACATTCTGCATGATGTGATAACATCCAGCTCGTTTCCAGGTTAGAGGCATAGTAAAATTTGATGCATAGGGGAGAGAAGAAGGACTCTCATGTTTTGCCTCACAACTATGGAGCTGTTAGAGGGGAGTGGGATATTTTTAAATGAGCATCTACCACAGAAGGAGAAAAAGATATATACGATATAGGAGGATTTGGTGGAAGAGCATTAGGAAATGCCGGAGAAGGAAAGGCAGGTACTATGGCAGGAGGTAACACAGGTCATTAGTCTCGAACTAATGAGAAGGAAGAAGGCTTGCAATGGGGTATAGGAGAAGGACTCAGCATCCCCCTTGGCAAACATGACATAATGTATGCTTGTTTTCACAGCGATAAGCATATTGTTAGTATCAGAAAGAAGACTGAAGATAGATAGCCACACTCTTAAACCCTTGAATCCAAAAACAAATTTGGGGAATTGTTCAGGCCTTCTGAAAGAGAGGCATAACGCTGCCATTTTGAAACAAAAAACACTGTGCAACCACCTCAGGACAACATTTTTCTTTCAGGAGCATACCAGTGCTTCATCTCATCAGCAGGAATTCGCTCAGTTTTATATAGCAGCTACTAGCTAGAAAACTCAGAAGCAGACCATGAGTAGGGCCAACCTAAGCCTCTTGGACATGATGGCTAAGTAGTTCCAGCCATGGCATCAGCATGAGGTTGGGGAGTTTATTGTGGATAAAGTGGAATTGTGGCTTTGAAATGGACTATGTGAAAATGGACTACGTTCATTCAAAAAGATCCTGCATTGGTGACCTGTTTTAGCCATTTGCTCCTGATGCCAAGGGGGTAATTGCATCACCACAAACAGCACAACCAGAGGACAACAGAACAGAAGAATAAATGCAGACTGCAACCAGGCGGTTGTGGTTTCTTTAAAATAGAATTCTATTTTATTTTATATATTCATACAAAAAAAAGTAATTACAACTTTACAAATTCAGTTTAATTTCTTGATAACTGGCCTGCAATCAATTCAACTTTTCTTTTTTTTTTCTGTTCTGCTCACCTCTACCAATTATCCATTAATATAAAATTTTTACTGGATTTAAAAACATTTAGGTCACAGCAGAAGTCCAGGCAAATGCAAAAATTGATACACTTTATCTGTTCTGCCAGTCTTGTGCTTTGGCACAGCCAGGTGAATGACCCCCTAGCATACTGGTTGGACAGTAAAGAAGTATCATTCCTCTGACCTCTCCTTCTATTGAGTAGGGGCAAGGAGTGAAATGAGAACATCATCGAAAGCAGAATGTATCTCATCCAATCCAGATTTAAATCTATTAAGAATTTTGTATTATTCAACACATTTGGTGGTTTCAAATGGTGCTGTATATAAATTGATACTGTTGAATAAAGCATGTAGTGGGTTGGATAAAAAAAATGGAGGAATGCACAGGGTTTCTATGATTACTCTGGATCCCAGGTATACCTTCTTAATCACTTTCCCTACATTTTCAATTAAATGACAAAATTAAATAATGCTTTAGAAGATCCAGCACCCTACAGATTTCCTCTTTTTCCTTCTCCATCAGTAAACTTCTAAGCAGATGGCATAATGCTAATATAAAAATACTGCTGATAATTACGTTATCTTGGATTTATATAGCGCCACCATATTATGCAGCGCATTACAAAGTCTATTATCTTGGACTTATATAGGCGCCAACATATTATGCAGAGCATTACAAAGTCTATAGTCATGTCATTATTTGGGCTCACAATCTAATACTAACTGTATTGTTATGACTTTTATTATATCTATATTAGGCTTTTTTATATCTATCTGAAGTTATTTTTAAGAACTGGTGAAAGCACCAACTATGGTCCAGTGTATTTACTAGATGCAAACTACCAGGTCACTTGTCATTCCAAGACCAAATCATTTGCAAATTTGTCTATGAACAGCAACATTTGTCGTTCTTAGTAGGAATGAGTTGCAGCAAAACAATATTTTGCCAAGCTACTAGAATTTGCAAATTGTCTGTGGCCAATTTAAACCGCATTGAAGTTTTGCAAATGTTTATATAACACGGAAGAATACAGGCATAATTATTCCCTAATACCAGATAATATAGTATTTAGGGAAAAACACAACACAATTTGAAAAGAAGTTAACATTTTATGACAATTGTTTCCTTTGTAAAAATTCAAGCCTTGAGCAGAAACTAACTCATTCCAGATTTTAACTCTTTTTCAGAAGTCTTGGCAAAGCTTTTTCTACACACTTCTAAACTAAAAGTTCTTGCTCACTTAGGGGTTAAATCACTGCATTGCTGAGAAGTGTCAAGGTTCTAATTCTAAGTGCAATTTTCTTCATTACTTGACAGAGGTGAGGATGGGTGGAGGCTTGATGTTATTTTTAAAATGGTGTCATTTACACTGGGTGTGAAAGTGTTAAAACACAAGGCTTTGAATATTGATGAAATATCACAGTTGGTAATTCTGCAAATGAGAAGAAAAAAATATCAGTTTCCTTGGCCTTCACAGCCACAGAAACAAGTAGGTGTTAGAATTTGCTAAAGGAGCAGAACCCAAGTTTATTTTCAGCAGAAGCAGACGCTCGCACCACTTGTCTGAATCTGCTGTATGTATGTATGTATGTATAAAAGAAAATAACACCTTTCCATATATAGGGTCATTAAAGGCACAACCCATGTATTCTGTTTTTTCAGATTTTGCAATTAAAGCCTCAGAAAGTCTTTGGTTTCATCTCAGTTTATTGTGTTTTGTTCTCGAGGTTTAATGTAAGCAGCACGTAATTGTCTGTGATGCTAGAATATGATCAATAAGGGCCATCGCCTTAGACGCATGCAACCCCTTCAAAGGAATATTATTATCCAAATTATGTAACTATAAAAAAATTGAATGTATATGCAGTAGTAGAGAAGGTCACCTACAATATTTGATTACTTTTTTCTTTTTTTTTTCCAAAAAGGTTTATTAGTTTTCCAATTATAAATTTCCAAACATTGGTAAAATAAACAACAACAAGAAGGGAAAGAAAACATAGTACAAGGGGGTCATCCAAAATTATTATCATTTCTTAACTGTCCAAACTAGCCTAGATTTCCATATTCAAAAAAAGCTTGAGAACTATTAACTATTCATTGGTATCTATACAAAAGGTTTAATCAAGAATTGTTATAACATAAACATTCTTCAAATCTTTCAGGTCCCCTTACTCTATATCAGAATTATCTAAAGTAACCAGGGGTGGGGTAATAAACATAAGGGAAACAAAGAAAAAACATTTGAGCATTTGGGGAAAAAAAAGGGGGGGGGGGGAGTTATTTGAGGAAACCAACTGGGTGAGGAAGAGAATGGAGGGGGTCTCACTCCTAGAGATTACACATTGCAAAATTCAATCCACAGGTCCCATGTCTTATAAAATTATCTTATTCAGGTTGTTCTTAAGGGTACTTGTCAATTTATCATTAGTCATTGTCCAAATAATTTTATGTTTCGGAAAATCAGGAGGAATATTGGAAGCTTTCTAGTAACAATCTAATAGATTGTCTCTGAACCGATTCCTCTAGTTGCGAAAATAAGGCACTTTCCACTTGTTTTGGGAGATTACCTTGTGTGACTGTAAATATGAGATTATAAATTCGAATCCACAATCTCTGGACTTGAGGGCAGCACCACCAAGCATAGTACAGGGTTACCATCTGAGCTCAGATTCTATAGCATAAGGGGGAAATATTTGCATTTAGTTTATGAATTCTAACCGGAACCAAATACCACAGAATGAACACTTTATAGTTAGCCTCTAAAAGTAATGTAATAAGGGATACTTTTGACAGAGAAATCGACAACTCTTGCCAGACCTGAGCACTCCAATCTAACCCTAGATCCGCTTCCCAATGTTTCATGTACAAAATTTTTTTGTCTAGGGGAAAGTGTGCCATAGAATTCTGATATCCTCCCTTTAGCTTCAGTGATCATGCTACAAGATTTTTCAAACGTAATGCTATGGTAGGGAGGAGACAGCCCTTTAAGCTTATTTTGGATAAAGGATCTAATTTGATAGTACCTGAAAACTTCCGCTGGCGAGAGGGCGAATTTTTCTCGTAGGTATAAACAACTAAGGATGGGTTTCCCATCTAACAAATCTCCAATGCGGAAAAACCTCTTGTTGCACCACCACTGAAATCAACCCTGATCACATCCAGGAAGAAATTTAGGGTTTTTCCAAAGAGGTGCAAGAGGAGAATGTTGGGAGTGAAGTTTGTAGATGTTCTTTGACCCATCCCAAACTGCTAAAGCATAAAAGAGGGAGGGGCAGAAAAATGAAGGTCTCCTATTGGAAAGTTTCCAGACAAGTACCTCTATTGGTATGGAAGGGCAAGCTAGGGCTTCCAGGTCGGTCCATTGTGGTCTAGGATGTGGTAGAGTGCTCTGTCCTGAAGCTGCTGTTTGAGCCGCTCAATTGTATAGTGCTATATTGGGAACTCCCAAGTCTCCCAATTTCTTTGGGGTGTACAACGTTGGCGCATTGATACGGTGTTGCTTGTTGCCCTATTCAAATTTTAGTAGCTTGTTAAGTATGTTTCGAAGAATCACTTTAGGCAGCGTCCTAAAAAGATATAACACTGGCTAACATCTTTGAATACATTTTTTGTTGACTTCAATTTTTAAGTTTATTTACACTAAAATAGTTATGCTGATTCTAAAAGTGCAGTAAGTTTTCTTCAATCACATCAGGTTTTTTCCTAACTGCTTATATAAATGCGATTTCTGTAGCGTGGATTTGTATAGGCTATTCATTTACAAGCAAGACAGTGTGGTCAGAGGTTGTGCGCTACTCTATGTAGTGAATAAGCAAAATGTATTTTTCTACTTACACACGTATTTCCTTTCTTTCAGATCATGTCTGACTCTGCTGTTTCTCGTCGTAAGTGCCTAAACAACCCTGATTCATTTTGTTATATCTGTGTCAGTTTCACCATTCCCAGTCAAAGGGCGCACATCAGCACATTTGTAAAGCAAGCCTATTTGGCATATTTCAAAGTTTAACTTGGTGATCAAGATAAGTCTTGGGCCCCTCATAAGGTGTGCAAACAGTGTGTCGAGGGATTACAGATGTGGACAAAGGGAACACGTGATAAGATGTCATTTGGTATACCTATGGCTTGCCGAAAGCCAAGAGATCATTTCAGTGACGGGTACTTTTGTATAGTGAATACTTCAGGATATAACAAGAAAAATAAATGTAACAGAGTATCCCAGTCTACCATCGGCTATACGCCCAGTGGCTCATTCAGATGAAATCCCAGTGCCGGTTTTCATTACACTACCCTCTCTTGAAGAACATGATTATGGTGATGAAGTAGGTGACAACAATGGTGAAAAGTTTTAAACTGAAGAGGACTCTGTTCATAAGGGATTTGATCAGCATGAGTGAGTCATTTGACGCGTGATTTGGGACTATCGAAGAAGGCTTTAGAACTCCTAGCATCAAGACTGTGCGAGAAAAACTTACTTGAAAAAGGAACAAAGGTATCGTACTTTCAAACCAGAGAAATTGCATTTCTGCAGTACTTAAGAACGTACAGTGGCTTTGTGTATTGCAATAACATACCTGGTTTAATGGAGGAATTGGAAATTCCAATCTATTACTCAACTGTATGGCAACTATTCATCGATAGATCGAAGCGGAGTGTCCTCCTTCACAATGGCAATATATTTTGGTCAGTCCCAATTCAGTTTCTCTTTGTGAAGAATATGCAGACATAAAGAGATTCATTGAGTTGTTGCAATATCACCAACACAATGGGGTCATCTGTGTTGACATTAAAATG
Organism: Pyxicephalus adspersus; assembly: GCF_032062135.1. Taxonomy (NCBI): domain Eukaryota; kingdom Metazoa; phylum Chordata; class Amphibia; order Anura; family Pyxicephalidae; genus Pyxicephalus; species Pyxicephalus adspersus. Next base: position 34,004,446 of record NC_092864.1, read on the forward strand.
CTACGCTTCCTTCTTGGTCAGCAACGCAGATACACCAAGTATCCCTGTTATCTGTGCATGTGGGACAGGAGAGCTCATGAGAGGCATTGGGTGGAAAGGAATTGGCCTCCAAGATCTGCCCTATAACCAGGTGATCAAAACATTCTATATGAGCCACTTGTTGATAGAAAGAATATTATATTCCAGCTTCTGCACATGAAACTGGGTCTGATGAAGCAGTTCGTTAAAGCTTTGCCAGTCTGAGGGAGACTGTTTCAACTGCCTAATTTTGGCATTTCCTAGCATGTCATTTGAAAAAATAGCGGGTGTGTTTGATGGTCCACAGATTCAGCAGCTTATCAAAGATCAACATTTCATCAGGACAATGACAGAAGTTGAAAACATTGCTTGGTTATCATTCAAAGCCATTGTCAAGGACTTTCTCAGAAACACACAAGCAAATAATTACACAGAAATTGTCCAGAAACTCTTGAAGAGCTACAAAATGTTTGGTTGCAATATGAGCATCAGGGTGCATTTTCTGCATAGCCATCTTCCTAACTTTCCGGAATCTTCCCAAAACTTTTGAAAACAGATACAACTCTTTAAAAAGGTTAGGTAAGGAAACTGGTGGGGCCGAAACATACATTAAGGCCTCACCAGCAAACAAACTGCATTTATGTTCAGTAAGTCCACATATGACACCCTTAATATCTGGGTTAAGTCTTTTACTTATCGCTAGGGGTTCAATTGCTAAGGCGAACAATAGGGGAGATAAAGGGCAACCCTGCCAAGTACCTCTGCTAATTTTGATTAAATAGGAGTAATACTCTTCATTGCTATTCTTGCTGAAGGTGTTGAGTATGAAGAAGTAATCACGCTAAGTAATGCAGGGCCAACACCATTTTTAATAGTAGTGCATTTAAATATTCCCAGGTATAAAAAGCTTTATGCAGATCCACTGAAAGAACAAGGCTTCTCTGTCTGGTTCCCCATCCCATTTCCTTTGTATAGCCGATATCAAGTCAATAGTTCTGGTTTGATCAGGAGTCAGACAGGGGTGTAAAATCCCTACCTGATCCGGGTGTATATTCTTATTTAAAAAGGCCCCTAGACGTCGAGATAAAATTTTGGCAATATTTTTAGGTCACAATTAATCAGGGAGATAGGCCTGTAATTTGCAATTTCTGTGTGGTATTTATCTGTTTTAGGGAGTACACTTATTAGTGCTTTATTATCTTCCTCAGGAACTCTATCACCCTTACGCAGGTAAATAAAACAGCTTTCGGGTTTTGTGACAGTTTCCATCACCTAATTTAATCTTGGGAAGAGCAGAGCTGGGTCCTCTAGGGCTAAGTTTATGGGCTAGTAAAGTACCTGGTTTGTCTCCCCAGGTAAAGAAATTATGTCTGGCCCATTGGCCTCTGATGTTCGCCTTATATGCGTTCCAATTGATAGTTGGGGAAGTGTCCTGTGGATCATTGAACTGGAAAAATTCCTTTAGACGGTCCCTGTTTGTTATACAATGCCTAGGGTCGGCTAGCAGGGATTCATTTAGTCCATATTGGGAACAGGTTTTTTTTTTAGAGCCTATATACTTTAACATAAACAGTACAGGATCATGAACAGACCATGGGGTGGCTAAAATTTGTGCTGATATAAGGTGAGGGATGCATGAAGAATAGACAAACACACGGTCAGTTCTTGAGTACTGTTTATGTGGTGCGGAATAAAACATAGTCCCTAGCGGAAAGGTTATATTCTCTCCAGACATTACCCAAATTAAATTCCTATAAAAGTGACGTAAATCTCAAGCTTTGTTTTGGAGGATGTTTTACCATGGGTTTAGACGTCTTGTCTAATATTTGGTCCAATGCTAGATTAGAATCCCCCATCAGAACCAGAGCTACCTCTATATGGGTGGGGGTATTGTATCCAACATGTCCAGGAAAAAAGCAGATTGACCTATTGTGGGAGCATAATAGAATACTATGGAGACACAAGACCCACCCAGATTACCCACAACCATAACATAACTATCCTGATATTTGTGTTCAGAATGCAATGTGAATGAGACCAACCTGGAGAAGCACAGCGCAACCCCTCTCTTTTTAACAATGGCATTTGCTAAAAACACTTTAGGAAAGTTTCTATGGAATTATTTGGGGTGGGATTCATTACAAAAGTGTGTTTCCTGTAAGGCTAAAATATCCACGCCCATAGCATGATAATATGGAAAGGCCTTAGTCCTCTTAACCAGAGAATTGAGGCCTTGTACACTGCGAGTTAAAAAAAGTTAAACCTTAAATAGCTAGTGCCATTAGAACCATCAACAGGTAATGATTTTTACCATCTGCATAAACCATATATCTAGCTTAGTCCTAAACCTGATGACCCGTCCACTGAGCAGTACAAGAGGGGAACCAAACAACCACACTCTGGGGAAAGAGAACACAAGGGAGGGGAAGCCCTGTAGCTTATGGCTAACCATAAAGAATTTTTTTTGGCTAAAAAAATGGTCAGGAAACCTGACCAAACTGGAAGTGGGAGATGCAAAAATGGCATGCCACTTTTCCAGAGGAGGCCATGTTTACCCCCTCTGGTCTAGGTTCATGTTATGAAATTTAGCACAAGAAAAGATAAAATAAATAATAAACAGCTGTTAAATTCAATATTCATACAGCTAATATTGAACACAATAAAAAGGTGGGTTACCTTTTTTAATAAAACTCTGTAGTTACCAGAAAACCTATAAGAAATAAAAATACACAAGCACACAATGCCTGCTCATCTCTGACCCTCAGTTCCAGTGAAACCTTTATTCTAAGGATGCTAGAAGAGATTATCAATGACAGCAGAATGATATTGTTTATTGTGCTTTATTGTATATTAATAATAATATAAATATATAACACTAATTTTAGTATATTTTCTTAACCATCTGCACAATTGTCATTTGTATGTCGAAAAGGGGTTACACGTGGTTCTTCTAATAAATATGAAATAAAAAATATAAAAACATAAAAACAAACTAAAATTAGCAGTACATTTCACAGATAAGCAATAAAATAATTAAATATGACAGCACTGTTGCTATGTAGCAGGGTAATGATATAATCAATTTTATAAGTTTTAATACCTAATGTGTCCAGCTGTTCCTGTAAAGGATAAAAGAGTACTTGTCATGTCCAAATAAAAATGTGCAAAGCTTATACGAACCAGCCAACCAATATGATCTCTGATTTTCATTCTCAGTAGCATCCGACCTGCTGCCATCACATTAATGCACAACGGTTTCTCAAGCCAAGGTAAAAATAGAAGGTGCAAGCATTCCCATCTTTATTAAGATGAAGCATTTATCTCTTTCATTATTATGTATTGACTGAAGATCAATATGATAGCAATGCAAAGTAATGGGTACCATTCACACCTGCCACTGAAACAGCCCAATATTTTTTGGTTCTACCCTCCCCTCTTTTAGTAATTGTATCAATACAAACTTTGTTGGGTTTACAAAATTCTGACTAAATTGCCTCTAAACATGTATTTGAGTTGTAGGTGAAAATAAAAACATCAGAGAAAAAACACTAAAAAATGTGAAATTCCCTCTGGAGATTCAAAGCCATAAGCCCAATGCAATAGGCCAGGGTTCTCCAAACCCCAGTGCGCGTCCCACAGTCGGTGCACCCCCCGGAGGGGTCAGGAGAAGGACCACCTCTGCGGTACGCATTGGAGGCTTGCAATTGGAAGGTTTAACCTATACAGGAATAACCATTAAAGGCAATTCATATTCTGACTGTCCATCCCTCTAGTATGATCAGATAATCTGTATTAAATTGATATGTGATGAGTGGACATTGGGGTATAGTGCATCGTTATGCTCGCCTGATATATGTTTCTCTCTTTGTTATACATCACACATATTGTTGTCAATATATTTTATTTTTTAGAAATATAAAGTTCAAAAAAATGTATAAGTCAATATGGTGAAGCAGCAATGCAACCTCAAAAAGCATACTCACTCGTATAGACATTTTTGTTTCTCTCACATGCTTATACAATTTAAACTGAGAATATGATTAACAGACATCAGGATCAATGAAGATCAATGTCAAATTAGCAGATTCAAATATAGACAGCTGAAGACGGAACTGTTCCATTAAGTAGTGAGCTGACTCTCCACCACATCAGTCAATCATGCTTCCTAAATAATTAAAAACATTCTGTCACTAACACCAAAAAAATGCAGGTAAAAGCCAAAAACAAGTGTGGTGTTGTGAATGAGGCCATCATGGGACAGGGGACCTACATCCTATGAAGTCACAAGGGAGGGTAAAGTGAAGGAAAGGCAACACAGTCCAGACGGTAGATGACAGAAGCAGGTTCCTGTTGAAGAACCTGGGGTAGGTGCAAAAAAGCCACGACTACAATTAACGGCTCCAAAAGTCTTGACCCCCAACAGGTCCCACTACTCATGGTCATCCTCAATCATCAAGGTACCAGAAAAGTAGTGAGTTTCTGAATCCTGACTATACCGTACCAACAGATAGGGAGCAGAAAAGGTCTTTAGGCACTGGAACAATACAGCACAATCTTTAGGGGATTGTGGATGTTCTCAGACTGGAATAGGTCTTGCACAAATGTGTGGTGATTCTGTGACCAGCTGGCCCCAGATTGACCTCTTGTACGTGCCATCTTAGAGTGCTGGTCGCTCTGACACAAGGAAGGAACTTTTGCAGCCAAATCACCACAGCAATGAATTACATGTACATGTACTTGTTGACTGGTCTGGGAGACTACAAAAATCTATGACATCCAGTTTGTCACCCTGTCAGCTACTAATTAAAGAGCCAGTGCAAAAAAGCAAGGAAAAAAAATCGTTACCTAAAACAAAAAGTGTAAACTTTTCTGCTAAGTTCAAAGACCCTATATTGGCTCTAGGTTATGCCCTTTAAGAAACTAACAAGAAAAAACGTCTTCTGTGGGGACAAGTGGCTTGTTTACCCTCCCCGTAGGTACTCACATCATTGTGCTTGCAGAGACAGGAAAAAGTGTAAGGCAGGCATGGCCAATTGAGGCCCGTGTTTAGTTATTATGCAGCCCGCCAGCACTGTTGACCACAGTATAAAATTACATGCATACAAAAAAACTATTTTATATTTCATTAGAGTTGATCAACTGCCTTGCAATTATTGGCCCGCTACTCGGCGGGCATAATTGGCAGGACGGGAGTCCCCATGTCTGCACAGGGACTCCCCTACCTTATTATAGTGGGCGTATGCTGTGGGGGACCCACACAGACAACGCCCACTCTGATTTCAAGAACATGCTCTGCACGAAGCCCATGCAGGGCCACACCCACACTAACCCTGATTATGTGCTGAATGGTCACCTCACCAAATCTGGCCCTCTTTGCAAAAAGTTTGGACATCCCTGCTGTAAGGGAACCGATCATTTGTGCTGCAATAGTCAGATGCTAACAAGGAATGTGCTACTAGTAGGAAAATTAAGACAAGTCTGCTTCCTTACTTTTTTGCCTAGTTACAGGTTGGGGAGGGACAATTAGTCCTGTAAGACTTAAGCTACGTACACACTTCCAATTATTATCGTTGGTAAACGAACGACGAACGATCCTGCACGATATCTGCGAACGATCGTATAGCACCGATCCTGTACATACAGATAACGACACAATCGTTCGTAGATATTGTACACACAATAGATGCGATCGTTTGAACGATACAGGAAGTTACGTGCACCGCAGGAACGTTCGTTCATCACGCATGCTCAGACCATGGACGATCAATGAACGATCGTACACACGAACGATGGTCAACGATCGTCGTCCAATCCGATCCGCCGGTCCGGTCGTTCATTTCCAACGACTTTCCTCGTTCGTCGGTTACTTTTTTTACGAACGATTTTTGCCCAATCGATCGTTCGTCGTTCATTTTGAACGATAAAAATTGGAAGTGTGTACGCAGCTTAAATTGGTCAAAATTTCAAATCATTTGACAGGAATAAATAGATCCCTTACATGTATCATCAGTTGTTTGATTGTAGCTCAGTCTTAATGTCATATTGGAACTTAGTTGTGGTGGGCAGGGGTGTTAGAGGCCATTTAGCCTGTCAACCACAATCCAAAAATGAGCAGAGGACCTCTGCAAAAAATCAGTCCGGAAGGTTGTATAATATTGCTCCATTATAAATAGTATTCATAAACCAACCTGTCAATTATTTATAAATATGTATTATCCGTGGAAAGCCGACATAAAAAAACATCTATGGAAAGAAAATATTGGTTGCTACTAAAAAAAAAAAAAATCTATTGATGTAGCTGGTCTGCATGTTGTCTCATTTAGAGATTCTCAATTGCTTTTGCATCAAATTATATGTTGCTAACAGTTCCTTTTTTTTTTTTTTTTTTTATTTAATTTTTATTGAAATTTTGTTAGTATTTATGCAATACAAATATACACAATATACAAACAGACAAAAGAAAAGGAAAGAAAAAAAAATCAAGTCCCTCTAATGATCTTAAGGGGTGACCCCAATCAAAACAATAAAACAGTATCCAATAATTAAGGTCAGTGCTATGTATTTCAATCTGTTTGATCACATTTGTAATGTAGATTTAGAAGGTTTGATCCAGGGGACCAGTATATGTAAAATTTGGTTATTGTACCTTAATTTTCAGCAAACAATTTTTCATATAAAACTTGCAGGTTTAACCTGCTAATATATCACTTAAATCAGGGGCTTCAATACATCTCAAGGAAGCTATGGACTGTCTAATTGCACTTAAACTGTGTGCCACTAATAGTCTATATTTCATTGGATATTGCTCTTAAGGGGTGGGTCGTACAATTATTCCTGTCACCTGCAACAACAACTTAAATACCTCATGCCACATCATACCAAAAAATATAGCTCAATAAGCCCACTTGGTCACATAACCGCGAACATTGTGTGATACTGACAAATCATATTTCCCTATTACATATTGTGTTCTATACCACCTAAGTAATATTTTGAGGTAGGATTCCCAGGGAGAAATACAGTGTGTGTTTTTTTTCAGGCAGATTGAATAGCCCTTTGCAAATGTTCATTTGGGAGGGTTATTTTCAATTCAATCTCCCATTTTAAAATAGCGGTCATCTTCTTTCCCCTGGAGTATTTGGTACGCTATCGGAATACCTCTGTTTAGTTGAGATGTTCTATTAAAAAAACTCACTGAGGTTGTATATATATATATATATATATATATATATAGTGACTTATATGGATAAGTCTTATGGAAATAGAGTATCCGACATAGGGAGTAAGCATCTGTACGAGACATACCAAAGTAATGAAGTGTTTGTTGGAACTGTAGAGTAGATGGACAAGAGTGTATATCTTGAAAAGTATGGAGATTCAATTGTTTCCAGTGCCCAATATTGATGTATTGAATCATATATGAATATACATCAGTTGGTATCGGAAATTCCATGGTTACCATATTCATTGTGGTCTTGGAAACCGCTCCAGACAAAACTGAAAAGGCAGCCTCTATTGTTGAATAGGCAGGTAGCCCAATTAAAGAATCTATTGACTTTGCCAGGAATAAAGTCGCCAAATTCGTCTTCTTACAAAAAGCATGCTCCATGTTAAACAATAATCTATCATTAAATTCAATAAAAAAAAATATTGTAACACAGTCAATACTGATGCTTTATAATAATAATAAGTCTGGTAGTCCTAGGCCTCCAGTATTGATATGTTTAATCATAACTGCATGTCTAACCCTGGCTTTTCTATAGGCCCAAACATATCTCATCAATAAACTCTGTATAGACCTGAAATAGGTTTTAGGAATTTGTATTGGCAGAGTTCTAAAAAGATATAGAATTTTGGGTAACACCATCATCTTAAAAGTCGCCACTCTGCCTACCCAAGACACTTCCTCTTTAGCCATATTATTTAAATCTTTCTTTAACTTGGATAGAAGCACTGAATAGTTTGTTGAAAAATTAAGTTAGTGGGGTATGTTAATTTTACCCCAGATAAGGTATCTCCTTAGATTCCCATTGGAAAGTAGATTTTACTCTTAGCTTACTTATTTGGGCACAGGTCAATTCCATGGGTAGCACTTGAGACTTTATATTGTTAAGTTTATAGTATGAAAGCTTCCTGAAATATTGTAATAGCTTATGTACTACAGATGGGATAGATATATTTCAGTGTATCTCATAATATTTAACATGCGACGAGTAGCGTCCATTGCTTGTCGCCCTCTTACAAACCCCACTTGTTCAGGTTTTATCAAAGCTGGTAAAGGGTTATAAAGTCGATTAGCTAATAGTTTTGCATCGATCCTAATTCAATAGCGAAAGTTTGGAGGTGAAACTGGGTCCTTCCTAGGCTTAGGGATGGTAATATTAGTGGCCTGCAACATTTCAGAAGGAAATGCACTAGTTTTAGCAGCTTCTTGAAAAACAGACTTCCTGAAACGCTTTATAATATTCACCTGGTAAAACATCCGCTTCTGGTGTTTTATTGGGCGGAAGCAACCTAATAACTTTCTGTATCTCCCCTACTCTAAAGGGTGAATTAAGCTGTTTTATGGCCACTTTAAACACTTTAGGTAGTTTCAACTTCTTTAAAAATGTCTCAATCTCATCTATTTTTGGTTGGTGCACAAGCGAATCTTCCTTCAGATTATATAAAGCCATGTAGTATTTACAAAATTCCTCTGCTATATCTTGCGGGTTCATAAGTTTAATATTGGTCTTGGCTTTAAACACAAATAGAGTTTTTGAATGTTGCACTCTATTCCTAAATTTAGCAGCCATAAGTTTGGATGCTTTATTACCCTGTACATTGTTTTAACTGTAATATTTGAATACTTTGTGTATGGTTGTGTAGTGAAAGTAATCTTAGTTCTTGTCTACAATTGAATTGCTAAGAGTTCCTAATCTTTTAAAAGGATATTCTTTTTTGTGTCTTTTAAGATCTTTTTATGATAAATTTTCAGTGTTCAATTAAGCTATCTTGTAAATCAAAATTTTACTGCTGTTATAAACTGCTAAAGACAGCTGTAGACATTACTGTTTAACAGCAAGATTAATGGAAAGTATTTACCTTTTGTTAAGCAGTAACAGTTGACAAGTTACAAGACTTATTTACCTATCTGTTACTTCTAACTGCTGTGCCAATTCAGGTACTTTATGTACTTGAACTGGTTTCCTTCAGTCCTGAGTGACAGCCTAGAGCCTGAGTACACCAATTTTTGTTCACATTCGGATACAAGTCAATAGTAAACAAAAACTTGGGAGGGAAAACGCAAGTCAGAAAGGACACCTAAAGCAGTGTTCTCCCAAGAAAGATTTTGAAGCTGGATGGGAAGAAACTGTTTTGGGTAGTCAACAAGTGGGCTGGGCAACACATTACAAATTTATTGTTCCCAATTGCTGTTGTTATAGTAATCTAGTAGTTCCTATAATACTGCCAGCTTTATACCACCCCTTATACTTTGTTACAACTTTGTAATGCCCACCCTGTTAGCAAAAACAATTGTTTCATTTACTTTTTATGTCCCAACTGTCCCCTGTATTGAGATCAAACTTTTCAGTAACCACACAAAAACAGACAGGTGGATAATGAAAAATGCTGGCTAAAAAGGGCTGGGGGAAAACATTGTAGAGTACCTGTAAAAAAAACTCTGAATGATCTCGGAAGCATCTCAAGCTGATGCTAAATGCAAGATGAAAGCATATAAAAACAGGCTACATTTGCCTAACTAAACCAACACAAAATAATTAGCAGGGGGGTTGAATTCCTGAATTTTGCAGTACCCCTGGATTATGCCTGCATTCCAGTGGAGTACAAAACATTAGAACGGTAAATGACAGTAAAAAAAAAAACAGCATGGGGGGGGGCGTGGCCAGCTGATGGCAGAGTAGGACGGGTGTGAGGAGAGCTCCGAGCCACCCGTGGGAATATATCATGAGTAGGCACGCTTAGTACCTTTTTATCCAGCGCGGATGGGTCCTAAAGTTAAGGGGACCCAGGCTGCAAAAGTCCAGGCCGCAAAGCCTCTAGTAGAAACCGCAACTTCCGGTTCAGGATCGCAAACAGCGGGTCAACACGAGGCAGCCCAAAGTGCCCAGAATCCAGGGACAGCTCATACCCCACTAGACCCTGAGGCCACATCACTATTGCTGAAACAAGATTCTCAAGACTCACCTATTAGAAGCCCCTATATACCAGGCAGCATGGCTTACTCTCCCTCATCAAGGGCCTCCCCATTGGATAGGGAGGACACCTGGGACTGGAAGGCGCACCGCAGGGAACTACCTACAAGGCAGGACCTGGAATCAAGTATTGGTAAACTAGAGGCGAGTTGCAAATCTGAATTTCAAGCTGTGCAACGGTTGCTGCAGCAAGTTACCAATACTACCCATTCTCTGCAAGCTACATGTTCTGAATTATCTACTCAAGTTTCTACAGACAGTGCGATCCTGGAATGCCATGAGGCTCAACTATAATCGGCGAAACAACATTCGCATCAGAGGCCTTCCGGAGTCAGTACCCAATTCAGAGCTTGCCACAGCGGTTTGTTCCACTTTTGCTTCACTGCTGGGGATGCCGACAGATGCAGAATCTATTGTATATGCTGGAGCACACCTTCAACTTCTGCCAGATCTATCTAAATTCACCCTGGACCTTCGTAGGGCTCTTAAACAGCTAAAAGAAACATACCATAACGACGGGGCTACCCGTTCCAACTGATCACCAAGTGACCCTCAAGCTCAATCTGTGGATCATACGTCATCACCGGCTGTGGCTCACCAGGGGGTGCTGAGAAGTTCCTGTTTTTGCCCAGAAAAAAGAGCCAGAGTTATGAAATAACACATTTATTTAACATATTCCCCCCTGAGACTGATGCACTTGGTACAGGGTAGTTGCAGCTTTTCTAGACTGTTTAAACAAAAGTCCTTTGGTTGGGAAGCAAACCAGCTCTCAGCAGCATCTTTGACTTCAGAAATGTCCTCAAAACGTTGCTTCTTTAGGTGTTTCTTCAAGTTTGGGCTATATTCTTTGTGGATAATCGCCGATCCTCAATAATCAGCTCACAGACAGCATCGCAGGTTGCCGGGTCAGTTGAGGTTGGGGAGCGCCCATTGTGGGACTCATCTTCAACGGTGAAATGCCCAGTCTTGAAACGAGATATCCAGGTTTTGACAGTGCTGTAGGTAGAACACTCCCGCCGCCCCCAGTGTTTGTGACATCTCAGTGTAAATGTCCTGAAGTTGTAAGTGTAACTCCAACGACGTGAAACTTGCTTGTGCCTCTGCCATCACAGCTTCTCACTAAAAGAAAAACCAGTTTTAAGAATCGCAAAGACCTGATATTTGCAGTTACATACTAAGATATTAGGCTGTCATATGCCCCACACTCATTTTTCTATTTCATCTGGAAGGGGGCAAAGCCAGGAACTTCTTAACAACCCCTCGTAATTCCTGTTTTCTTCATCTATGCACGGAATGCAGCTGTTCTCCTATTTATATTTCCGCCCCACCCCCTTTTTTTGTTTTTGTTTTTATTCCCCTTCTGTTAGTGAATCATGCTGGATGGTCCCTGCTTCTCAGCCACGTTTTACTTAGTACAACGCATGGAACTCTCTTTTTCCTTGTCCTTGAGTTGCCCCAAGTTTTGGAACTAACCGTTCAAGGCTTCTCCTCAACCTGAAAAGCATTATCCTGTTCAGATATCCTCAAGTGCCTCAACTGCTACACATACCACAGCTGAAGCCACTACAGCGGAGCTCACAATCGCTCTGAACTGCTTCCATGGGATACGTTTAGGTAGGTATAGCTACCAAGCCAATGCTGTGTATTTTTGTTTCATACCGGTCTGCTTTTGTCTCTCCTCCTGCTCTCCTTGGCGAATACCTGCTCTTTTTGCTTGGTTTCCCGTTATCTTCGGGCTTAGTCTGGCCTGGAGCGTTGCTGAAGAGAAACATCATCCCCACCATTCCTTATGTTCAAAATACCATAAAAGCTTCTGTTTTGATATTTGTATGCTATGAACTTTTATTACATACCTTCTCTAATAGTGACTCTTCTTCTGCCCCACATGACTAATAACTGTACTTATTGTTTGGTTTTCCCAGTACCTCCGAGCTTAGTCTGACCTGGAGCGCTACTATAGAGCTACATTTTTTTAATTATCGCCTTGTTCAAGGCCCTATGAAAGTAAATGTTTTTGTTTTGATATTAGTTTATGCTACCTGTTTTGGTGCTGCCTCCCCCCCCGGTCTCCACAGTAAACAATAAACTTGTGTTATGCAATTCCTGGTTGTTCTGGGACAGGTTCGCCTGGGAGACCCATGGGGAGAGGCTCCACTCTAATGATTATTCTTATGTTAAAGTTCCAATTAGTATTGGCTATGTTCTGATATATGATGGATCTTATTTACAGCCCATATCTTTTCTTCCATGTGCTTGGATATGTTCCTTGAGCACCATACATTTTGGGAGTATCTGCTTACATGCTTTAACTGGCTTTTTCCCCAGGTTACCATTTGGCTGGTATGACATTGTTAAAAGCACATGATTACTTTGATGCCCACTTCACAAGTAGACCCTCCTGGTGTTTATTTAGGCGTTTCCCCAGGCGGGATCGGTTAATTCCCTCTATACACCGACACCTTCCCCCAAAGGCCTCAGTCTTGGATAGACGGAAGTTGGGATTAAATTTGATCCCACAGTAGATTCTCATTGAAAGTTTGGCCCCTCTTGCCTGTCTGGTAACTCCTAATCCTTACTCATCCCCTACCCTACTTTCCCTGTTTCCCCAAACAGGTTCGGTGGAACTCCCAATCCCACTGCAGCCCCTTACACACAATTTTTTAGCCTCAGAGCTCGAAATACAAATGTCCTCACAATCTCCACAGGCCCATTCCTTGAGAATTCGCACCCTTAATGTAAAGGGTATTATTAGCCCCAATAAGCGTTCACAGCTACTCTACGTTCAGCATAAGGCGAAAGTACAGATCCTGATCCTCCAAGAAACCCACTTCCAGACAAACAAGATCCCTTCCCTTCGCAATCGGTACTATACCTCATGGTTCCATAGCTCAAACCCAGAGTCTAAAACAAAGAGAGTATTAGTAACATTCCACAAAACTCTGCCAATTCAAATATTAGATATTTTAACTGACCCCCATGGAAGATACCTATTTATTAAGGACTACACATTTTACTCCAATCCACACGGTGTTTTCCCATATTGAATATATTCTGGTGAGTCACTCCGCCTCCACAGTGAGTCACTGCCTCCATAGATTCCTGTCCCTGGTCTGATCACTCTTTGTTCACGGTAACCATTCGTATCCCACAGACAGGCTTTAAGTCCTGGACATGGAAGTGTAATGACTCCTTGTTTAAGGATGCAATACGTGCAAAGGCAGTTAAAGACAGGATCAAAAATTTCCTCAAAGACCACTCCTCTGATCCTACCTTATTACCCATACAATGGGAGGCTATGAAGACAGTTGTTCAGGGTATTTTATTACAGCAAGGGGCCAGACCTAAAAAGATCTGAGCGCAGGAGATTGAAACCCTCAATGACAAGATTAGATCCCTAAAATGGTTACATAAACAATCTATGTCCCCCGATATTTTTTTTAGAGCTAACCACCGCTAGAACCCGTATTCTCGAACTCTATGATCTGGCACATCAATGCCATTGGGATCATTTTCGCAAACTAATATATCAATTTGGTGATGAATGTGGAAAGTTGCTAGTGAGGGGGCTGCACCCAAGATCATCGGCTACATATGTCCCCTGCATTTGTACTGCAAAGGGAGACCTGTTCTTCACCCCTAGGGATATCCTGCAAGTCTTTCACGTTCTACTCCGATCTATAACAAATTCACCCCAATGAGACAGCTCTCCCAGTATTAGAACAAGGTAGTTGCCCAACTGGAATCTCCATTTACTGAAGACGAGGTCTCTGCGGCTATTAAATCAACACCGGCGAGGAAAAGCCCGGGCCCAGATGGTTTCACGCTACAGTTTTATAAGCTCCATGCTCTTCAAGTAGTACCTTTCTTGACCAAAGTGTTCTCCTCTATTTTGTCCGACATACCCTTTCCGACACAAAGCCTAGAGGCCCAATGTCACCGTCATCCCAAAACCTGGAAAGGACCACACACTTTGCTCAAACTACAGGCCTATCGCCCCAATTAACCTAGACATGAAATTTTTTTCCAAAATGATAGTTAATAGGATATCGCAGTACATGCCCGTTTTGGTCCACAGGGATCAATAGCTACTCTACATACCATCCCCCCACACCATCATTCCTTCTGTACTGAAAGAATTTGAAAAATTGGGCCTATATAGTAGTTTTCAAGTAAACTTTTCCAAATCGGAAATTCTTAATGTGTTCTTGATAGCAGCCCAGATCTCGTCTATCAGTTCTAATACATCCTTTAGGATTTACACTGATGCCATTAAGTACCAGGTTATACTCATTACCTCTGACCCCCTCAATCTGTTTGCTTCTAATAATACCCCTCTGCTTAGTAAGTTCGAATCAGATCTCCAGAAGTACAATTCTCTCCCCTTGTCATGTTTTGCCTGAGTAAACACTTTAAAAATGGATATAATAGCCAGACTACTCTTCAAACAGTCACAATCTTTCTCCCTGCCACATTTCTTCGTAAGATACAGAGGTTGTTTAAGACCTTTATTTGGAAAGCGAATTATCCTGACATAGCACTCCGTACACTAATAAAGCCTAAAATTAAAGGTGGAGTTGGGGCCCCAGATACTATATCATACTACCGTGCTTCTATTTTAGTACGTTTGGTTGACTGGTTCCACAGTGTATAAGATAAAGAATGGGTTACTATCACCAACTGACCTTAGGTTCATGCCCTTCATGTGCTTTTTCTTGAGCCACTCCTTTGTTGCCTTGGCCGTGTGTTTTGGGTCATTGTCATGCTGGAATACACATCCACGACCAATTTTCAATGCCCTGGCTGAGCGAAGGAGGTGCTCACCCAAGATTTGACGGTACATGGCCCCCGTCCATTGTCCCTCAGTGTATATAGGCAACTGCAGTCTTTCGTATCCTCTTTTACTACTGAGTCGGTGCTCAGTAGGAGATTGACTGGTCTAGAATCAATACCTCTGTTTCTAAACCGTCCCATATAATCTCATTGCTTTATAGGGTAATTATACAACAAATTTATGTTGCTGCACACGTTTATTTTAAATACTGGGAACAAGATTTAGGTAACTCAATATCAGAGGATGACTGGGAGACATCTTTCGTCCTGACCCATAAATTGGCTCTGCATTGTAAGGCACAGGAGACCAACTTTAAGATTGTGTTTCGATGGTATTATTGTCCAGTTGACCTGCATAGAATCTCCACATCTATGCTCGATAGATGTTGGCGCTGCCTTTCTCAGAAGGGTTCCATGATTCATATCTGGTTGGAATGCCCAGCGATCTTTAGTTTTTTGGGAAAAGGTAATTTAATTGTATAATGACTGTACAGGGTCTGACATCCCTGACTGACAACACTGCAAAGGTAGTTTTAGATTATCTATGGTCCCTGGATCGATTAAATTAAAAAGGGGGTACTTCATCACTTCCTTACAGCCACTAGGGCTCTTATCCTGAGACTCTGGAAACAGGTATCTGTCCCCTCCTTCAAAAAAAGATTGGGTCTCTGAATTGGAAAAAATCCGACATATGGAACTGATGATTGCGGAGGATGATGGTCGATATGAGCAATTCAAAATAACCTGGGCCATGTGGGACTGGTTCGAAGAATCCCCTCAAATTCAGGTATATATGTTATGGTTATGTTTGTTGAGATAGGCATAGGTACACCATGAACATGCCTGTTACGACAGCTTGTTGTGTTTGCAATAAGGTGTATAGGTGATCATTAGGGTATAGAGGGCTGGATCCCTCACAAATATGAATCTGTACATGCTTTGTTGTTCACCATAAGTTATTTACTGTACTCCTTTGGATTGTCTTTTTTTATTCTATATTCTTTATTTTTATTATTCTATTGTTAGTATTCAATGTATGTCCACTAGGTACAGTTAGGTCCATAAATCTTTAGACAGCGACAATTTTTTTCTAATTTTGGTTCTGCACATTACCACAAATAATTTTAAATGAAACATCTCAGATGCAGTTGAACTGCAGACTTTTAGTTTTAATTCAGTGGGCTGAACAAAAAGATTGCCTGACAATGTGAGGAACTAAAGCCTTTTTAACACAATCACTCATTTCAGGGGCTCACTTGACTCAAAGGCTATTTCATCGGCTGGTGTGGGCAATTCCTTTGTTATGTCATTTTCAATTAAGCAGATAAAAGGCCTGGAGGAAGATTTTGCTGTGAACAGACAACATGCGGTCAAAGGAGCTCCTATATGCAGGTGAAACAAGCCATCCTTACGCTGCAAAAACTGATCTGAACCCAATTGAGCATGCACTTCACTTGTTGAAGATTTAACTTGTGACAGAAAGGCCCACAAACAAACAGCAACTGAAAGCCGCTGCAGTAAAAGCCTGGCAAAGCATTAAGAAGGAGGAAACCCAGCATCTGGTGATGTCTATGAGTTCAAGACTGACTGCCATTGCCAGCAAAGGGTTTTCAACCAAGTATTAAAAATGAACATACCGTATTTTTCGGACTATAAGACGCTCCGGCCTATAAGACGCACCCAATTTTAAAGGAGAAAAACCTAGAAAAAAAAGATTCTGAACAAAATACTAAAAAATCACTCTGTGTCAATGTATCGCCTTCTAATCACTCTGTGTCAATGTATCCCCTTCTAATCACTCTGACACAGAGTGATCAGAAGGGGATACATTGACACAGAGTGATTAGAAGGGGATACATTGACACAATGTATCCCCTTCTGATCACCCTGTGCCAAAAAATCATACTCACCCGATCCCGCGATGCTGTGGGCTTCTTCTTCTCCTCGCTGCAGCGCGTGTCCCCTCCTCCTCTGAGCGAGGAGAAGCCGACACGCATACCCCAGCGATCCCATAAGCAGGCTGATCCAGCCTGCTTACCGGATCGCGAGGGCACGTGTGCCGGCTTCTCCTCGCTCAGAGGAGGAGGAGGAGACACGCGCTGCAGCCGGGAGGAGAGCCAGGAGAAGCCGGCACCCGTGCCCTCGCGATCCCGTAAGCAGGCTGATCCAGCCTGCTTACCGGATCGCGAGGGCACGTGTGCCGGCTTCTCCTCGCTCAGAGGAGGAGGAGGAGACACGCGCTGCAGCCGGGAGGAGAGCCAGGAGAAGCCGGCACCCGTGCCCTCGCGATCCCGTAAGCAGGCTGATCCAGCCTGCTTATGGGATCGCGGGGGTATGCGTGTCGGCTTCTCCTCGCTCAGAGGAGGAGGAGACACGCGCTGCAGCCGGGAGGAGAGCGAGGAGAAGAAGCACGCAGCATCGCGGGATCGCGGTATCGGATGAGTATGATTTTTTTAAATTATATTTAACATGTATTCGGTGTATAAGATGCACCCACTTTTCCCCCCCAGTTTTGGGGAAGAAAAAGTGGGTCTTATAGTCCGAAAAATACGGTATTTTTCAGCTTTATAATTTGTCCAATTACTTTTAAGCACCTGAAATGAAGTGACTGTGTTAAAAAAAAAAAAGCTTTAGTTCCTCACATTTTTATGCAATCTTTTTGTTTAACCTACTGAATTAAAGCTGAAAGTCTGCAGTTCAACTGCGTCTGAGTTGTTTCATTTAAAATTAATTGTGGTAATGCACAGATCCAAAATTAGAAAAAAAATTGTCTCTGTCCAAATATTTATGGACCTAACTGTATGTTCTTTGTTTTGTGGTGTGTGATGTATATGCTTGAAAAACCAAATGAAAACAATTGACACAAAAAATAAACAGCATGCTTAGTATAAAAAAAATAAAAGTAACTACCTTATGGTTTCTTAAGCTAGTGGGAGTTTGGAATGGGAGGAAAAATGTGTTTTCTTATACTGCTCAGAGTTGAGCTTTAAATGAACACAGATATGATAAAATGATGTAGGCACCTCCACATCCGTCCTTATTTTATTTATTTTTTTATTAATTGAATAAATGAATCCCCTTTAAGATAATGTACCAATTTTATTTCCCTTTCTTAGATCCACTGTGTTTTTTTCCTACCATTCTGACACAAAATCTTCAAACACAATACCTCAAGGTCCTGTAAAATACTGTTCAGAACGGCTGATCATTTATATTAAGCAGCAAGCTTTTGCAGTGGAAATACTGTCTATCAAATCCTATTTAAATGCTGTTCTGGAACTTGCAGAATCTGTGCACTTCTACATGATATTTAAACAGCTCAGAGACGAAACGCTGCAGTCAAAAGTTTAATAACGCTTCCTAGGAAAGAACAATTGGTCTCTAAGTGCGGCAAACTTTTGGAAGGACTTCCAATCGCTGACAAGCTGTGCCGTCTCCTAGCAGAGAGGCTGTGATTTCTTCCGACATAGAAGATAAAGCTCGACGTGCTGCTAATTAACCCACTTACAAATGACTTATCTTACCAAGGATCTGTTTTGTTTCTGCTGCATTGCTTCGGGTAAGTCATCCCAGATTTCCAATTTAATATCCAAAGGAATGAAATTACAGTTCAATGGTTCTCCATCCTAATGAGATAAACACAGGTTTACGGGGTTTAATAAAGCAGTGCCAAGATATGATTTGCTGATAATTAAGATGTGTGTCAGTGCTCCTCAGATTCTGCAGTGCTGATAAATGTGACAAAATCTAATTTACCAATTATTATTTTATATTGACACATATAGCATTTGATTGGGGACATATGCAATCATCATTTAAAGAAGAGCTATGGTCTAAATATTAAACAGGATATTGCTTTAAAATGAGTAGATCAAGTACAACAAATTCACATTTCCTCCTACAATGGCAGAGCCGCTAAGATTCAGCATTGTACAACAAACTCTTAAGGAAGGTGTTGGCGGTAAAACCCTAGGACTAATTAAGCATGGCCCTAAATTACCATAGGAGATGTAGCTCAGTTGCATTATTAGTATAGTAAATTAGTTAGACAGATTTAATATAATTACAAGAAGGAAAACACACTTTATGGCTAAAAGCCTGCAGACCTATCAACACATTTTTGTGTACTTCAGTTCACAGGCATAGCACTCACTTAACTTTACCACAGACTTTTGTCAACCATAGTAGTGTCCTCCCCAGCCCCTTTTAGCCGGGCGCACCACCTGGCACTTTTCAGTAACCATCCGGCTGTTTTTGGGTGCTTACTGAAGAGTTGGGTCACAAAACAGGGGCTGCCACCCACCTACAATTTCTTCCCACCTGGCTTAAAAAATCTGGGTTGAACACTGCATAGTCTAATTTATGGTCAATTTAGAGGAAGCCAATTTAACCAACTAGTATGTTTTTGGGAGGTGGCAGGAAACCAGGATGCTCAGAGGAAAACCTAGTTGAAACTCACAGAAACATGGTGGAAACCTATAATCTCCATTCAGAAAACATTGATTCAAAGCTGAGATTCAAATCCTGGACCCTAGTGGTGCAATGCTAGAGTGCTAGCCTGTAGGAATACACAAAGCACCAAAACCAATGTAAAATTTATATGTCTCATATTTACATAATATTTGCTCAGCACCGGAGTCCAGCTTTAAAATTTAGCTTTTCTTGAGCAGTCATAAAACAGCCTAGCCACATGTCATGGACACACTAGGATGTGCGGTAATATTCTTATCAGGTTTATCATCATCTTGTAGGGAGAAAAAACTATTTTGGACAGTTTCCCGAAACAGACAAATGTATTTTAAGCAAGGTTACTACTTAATTTGCTCATACATGAACAAGACAACAAATTAAATATATCAGTTTTATAGTGCAAAGAGCATAAAAATAACAACCTGACCAGTAGCTATCAGCAATACAGACACATTCATTTTCTCCCCCCGAGAACAAGAATGGCTGAGCTTTATTTAGAAACATCACCCCTTCATGAAACGCTGACCGAGGTTGATATAAGGTTACAGAGAGTGAATGTAGAGCCCCAGATGTGGTTGGCAGGTCTGGGCAGAATTGTGAGCTCGCAATCAAAGTGTTGCGGACAGACCGCTGAGAGCTTGCCGTTAATCTCCTCTCTGGCAGAGAAGACAATATGGCTTTTTAATTCAATAAACGGAAATCCCAGCTGGCACTGTAGCTGCTCAAATATCAGTGAGACAATAAGCAGCTCTCCTCCGGACGTCTTATTTTTTTTCTTTCTAATCTGCGAGCCTCTTCTATGTGTACATACCTTGCTATATAAATAGATGCGATCTGTGTGCCTACTGGCACAGAACATTAATCCGTCATATGCTGGTAAGGCAGTGGAACTGTGAGAATGCTCTGCAATGAAGCACAATATGAAAAACATTAAGTATGGATTCAGGATATTGAATAAAGGGTGAGCAGCCACCAGGGGTAAAAAAACAACAACAAAAAAAGAGTCAACCAGGAGATATATGAGCAAGGTGATGATAGAGATACAAGAAAATATTATTGGGGATCAGGAAGAAAAAATGAGTAACATACACTAAATGTCAAAGGAATAAGTAAAAGAAAGAGTAGGAGAAAATACAGACACTGCAGAAAGAGAGATCCTTAGAGTGTAATGTAAAGGCAGTCACTCAACGAAGCACTGTAATAATTAAAGACCAACCTCAAGTTTAATTTAAATACATTTCAGGTACAACAAATCAAAACGTGTGCTAAGTCTTACAGTTTGTTTTCTTTGGAAAGCAGGCACAATTTAAGTAGAAAACCCTGTGCTCTGTCATCATGCTGCAAAGAAAGACCATTGCTCCTTGTGAGGAAGCAGCGGTATCTCTTTACAGGACAGATACGTCACTGCTCAGTTACCACTCAATAGGAAGCATGGATTTTGCAGAGCTTTAGGTCTGACCTCTGCAGAAAGACCATTAGACACTTAGACATTGTATTTCCTTTTCAGACTTTCATATAAATATCAGTTGAGAGTATTCCAGTTTTTAATAGATTTTCAATAAATTTTTACCTTTATCACCTCTAGCTTCATAAGCTTTATACACATTCTATATTTTTGATGTTGGAAAGAATTTTTCACGATCCTTTCCAACAACAAAGGACCGAAAGATGCATGAACGAGCGCTGTACATACAGCGCTGTTCTGCTCTATGAAGAGAGGAGAACGACCAAGCGGCACCCCGCTGCACTCTTTCTTTCACTTGTATTACAACTGTTTGTGGATCCACCAGTATGGATCCATGAACAACGTCGGACGGCCGCTGTACACATGTCAGATTCTAGTCTGATACTAGCCCTGAAGCGATAATCGGACAAGAATCATCTGATGTGCACATAGCCTTAATTGATAATTTTTTAACCAGTTTATGACCATCTTAAGCATGGCAATGTGGTAAAACACCAGAAACATTGAAATACAGTAGAAACTGAACCAATTGAGTGAAGACTTAAGAACACAGTGGGCAACAGAAAGGAGCTTACAGAGAAAGAGATGAGATTGCAAAGGAAAGACAGTAGCAATAAAGATAGACAAAGCTGAAG
This sequence comes from Pyxicephalus adspersus, assembly GCF_032062135.1. Classification (NCBI taxonomy): domain Eukaryota; kingdom Metazoa; phylum Chordata; class Amphibia; order Anura; family Pyxicephalidae; genus Pyxicephalus; species Pyxicephalus adspersus. The sequence continues at coordinate 34,026,060 of NC_092864.1, forward strand.
GGAAGTAGCAGAATGAATGGTGGGGCTAACAAGAGTTAAGAAAAGAATCCACTGTTATAAAGAGTAGGCCCATAAACAGCCGCAATGCTCCCTGCTTAGACTGAGAGCTGAAATAGCCAAACCTCTCCTTGCACATTATTAAAGTCTAGAGTCGCCCCAGAATGGCTTACCTGATGGGATACAAAACCCCTGTCACCAAGCGGTGATAGAAAAACATTATAAAAAGTTTATTAAACAAACAGAAAAACATTAAAAACTAATCTGGCAGCCAGAGCTAACTCCCTTTCTATCCAATTGCAAGTACCTGCATCAATTAAACAGTCAGCGGCGTTGGCCATGGAGGAAAGCGTTTGTTACCTGGTTCAGTGGTTTTTGAGTTTTCCCCGGGGTGGCCTTCCACATTGCTGTTTTGGATGTTCAGTAAATGATCCCCCTGTAAGTCACACGGAAGAGCGGGGGGTGACTCCTGCTGAGCACAGTCAACAGGCTCATTATCCCCATCATTTTCCTTCTCCTCCAGAATGTTGGTTATGTTAGACACTTCATTTTTGGAGCCTGTAGTCGGGTAAAAGGAAACCACAAGATATCAATCTTCAGCAAGGAAAATATTAAAGTCATACTGAAAACTGCACTATGAAATGTGACAGCTGCTACAAATTTCTGTGCCCTTTCCATGCCCAGGCTGATACCAATGTGCAGAAAACTCATTACTAATATGGCAGGTTGGTATTCCTGATTTACACAGTATACAGATCTGTATACTGTGTATACAGTATACAACCCTTAAAAAAGGAGTTGTTTAAACTTTCTTAATCAAGAAAATGTGAATAAAGAACAAAGAGGCATTTTTTTAGGTATTGCTTTTGAAAATAATGTACCTTAAATAAAAAAAACAACAAATTAAAGTGATACTCCAGGCAAACAGGTAAATGTATTTGTGAAATACAAATATTGGCACCATTTCCTCATTTTACAGTCCAGGGATTTGCATATCTCTGCTACATAACAGTTCCAGCTGGTAGGACAGGGGACCTGATTATTCATATACTGTAAGTATCAACTGCAAAGAGATTTGTATTTGTCTCCCTAAGTCCTTTTAATTTATATACCATGGACAGAGGCCATAGTCATATGTTATTGACATAATCAAACCTTCCAGTACCGTAGAGTGCCCAAAGGAAATCCATGAAAAGATGAAAAAGACATAAAGTGCCCCTTTTAGGCGGGTGCATCAACTGGCATTTTTTAGTAACCACCTGGTGGTTTTGGGTGGGTATTGAAAAGTTGGGTCACAATACAGGGGGTGCCACCCACTTACAGCCTATTCCCATCAAGCTCCAAGGGTGACTACTAGGCCTAGAAACTCCATTTATTTCTCCATTGGCATGCACACCTTGAACCTTGGTGCTACATGGCCAGAATGCTAGCAACTCTTCTGAAAAATCATGCTAAACAAATCATAGCACATTGATTAATTCTCAACAGTCTCCTGATTCAGTGACACATAATTAATGTTGGATAGTGGGGTTAAACCCATTGTCAGTATTTTTGTTCAGGTGTCCCTACCCTGTTGGGAAAAACACCATCACCTCCTGTCCCAGTAAACCATCATGTAAAGGAAAGGAAGTGAAGCGGAATCTATTCAAAAACCTACTATACAACCTTTTCATGGACATTTTTTAAATGACATTTCTTGGTGTAAAAAAACAAAACAAAGGTATTGTCTACAGAATTGGTAACTGGCTAGCTTACACCTTACTTTCTCTTTTGGTTACCAGGACAAATACAGAAAATTATTCCTCCAGTGGGGAACACAGACAGCTATGAAAAGTTGAAGGGTGTTTACCCTCCCCTATTCTATCCAAAACTAAAACAAAAACATAGCTATAGCTACACTTGAATCATTTTTATAACGGGCAGGGCATAATTCTAAAAATAAAAAAATGTATTTCCCCAGTTCACCTGTGTGAACTGCAGTTCTAATGAAGCCTCCATGAGGGCATTGTGCATGACGGGTGGATGCACATACGAGCAGCAAGCATTTTTTCTTCTCTTCCTAAATTGGCTTCCTGTGTGGACAGATCATATACGATCAACAACAAAATCAGGAATTGGAGACTAATAAGTTGGATCCTGTGACCCCCCCCCCGCCACCCCCACACCGACTTTAAGAAACTTTCCTGGAATGCGTTGAACTTTATCTCGCAGGGTCTGGCAAACTGCAGATAGTTCCAATGTAATGCAAACGCTGCATCATTAGTCAGTGAAAGAACTAAAAATCTATAATTTCATTGCCCTTTTCATCATAAATCTCCAGACGAGTGAAAGAAAACAGCGGGGCAATGAATGTTAGGCTTATTTGCTGCCATGGCAACAGGACCTCCGCTCCTGCCCATTGAATTCGCGTCCTGCTGACATTAATCAGAAATGTCCATTTGTGCCAGCATAATGCCATGCCATCGCAGCTTTCAACATACGTTCTTGACAGAAATTGGCACCTTTCACTTTGTGAGGAGACGCGTTCACAGATTGATGCTCAGGTGGGATCTTGGGCCCCCCTGCGTCGACGTTTCAAATCTGCATAACCTCGTTTGCCTCTTTTAGACGCCAATGCTACGAGGTGAAATTTGCGGTTAAGGGTATTATAACATAACATTTAGAACGTTATATATAAAATTACCCACCGCTGTAGTTTCTAATTGTGTCGTTTACGGGGATTCTTTTATTGGTGGAATAAATCCCCTAAATGCAGAGAATGAATAAGCCGTTGAGCCAAATGGTTGTTAGCAGACAAGTGTATTCAGGGTGATGTATAAAATGCAGATCCGTAAAACAAAGGTTGAAATGGTATCATACTGCATGAATGTTGACAAAAGGCTGAAATGTTGGGCAGCATCTGTATTGGGGCTTGAATGGCAGCTTCTATAAAAGTATTTTACTTTTAGAATATTATCTATAAATCATTGATTGTTACACAGATAGTGCAAAAGTAGCTAAGAGAAGAGGGATCCCACAGCATAAACTGCATTATGTGGTTGGTGTCTGGAAGGCAAATTATGAATGCAAACAGGCAGATGGGTGTAGTAAAATCTCCATATAACTAATCTGTACTATAAGTGTATTTATTTATTCAAAACATTCTAATTATATTTCATTTTATTACAGCCAACAAGTTTCAGGGGTTCTAGAGTACCATCTTCATAAGGGCTTGAGCCATGTTTTTCTTCACTCTCTCAAGTAAAGCATATGCTTCCCATGCAACCCTAGTCACATTTGGTTGCCAAATTGTGGTTTAGTGCTTTCTCTGTTTATTGCCATTGTGTTATCGCTAAGATGATTAAAATACTTTGTGAGTTTAACATCCTTAAGATAAAAAATTGTTGCTCAGTAAAATGTCTACACATTTCTGAGGTTGTGCTACACATTTCTGAGGTTGTGCACAACATAATGTATTCTGGGTTGATTTGTCTGCTCAAGCCATGATTAGGCTCAAGAAAACTGTAAGGAAGTATTTAAAAAGCAAGGCAAGATGGTCCCCCCACCCCACCCCCTCTATAAGCTAAGCTATAATCTTTCCTCTTTATAAGGGAGAATAACCCTACAACAGACATATCACCTAACCCAGATACCTTCCTTGAAGTGATTATACTTTTCGATATTGAGTATTTAAAGAGGAACTAATCCCGGCCAACTTAACCATCCTAATTCGAATACCTGGCACCACAATTTTTTTTCAATCTTCCGCCATTTTCCTAGCATCCAAAACTTACCGTATGCATGCAGTTTAGCTTTTGCCAGAAACCTGCAAATATCAGGCAATAATGACATGGCTGGTCATACAAACCTAATCTTTCAAAAGGAAAAAAGAAACTAAGACTTCACATAACAAGGTTCTTGTTATCACCATTATCAGCTAAAAAAAACCTCTCCTCCCTCTGAAACTGGCTTCACTATGTCACCAAATTCCCCCTCTCATTATCCCTGACCACGTAGCCTTAACTGACTATTAGGCTATTCTATTCTAGTAACTACAGGATTTTACCAGAACATAAAGTTAATGTAATAAAGAGTTATAGTTACAGTACAGTTTTGTAATATTGCCATACATTGTGGGTAGCTGTTTGACCATTAGTAATACCAGTATTCTGATTACCTGAATGCTGTTAGGACCAATCCCCCAAGGAAAAGCAAGGAATAGCGAAGCACTTAAGTATATGATAGACAGAAGCAACAAGATGAATTAAAAAAAAACTGCTGCATATATGGCTATAAGGCTGTAATGTATTATACTAATCCCAGATTAAAATGGAACCAAGATGACAAGGTTAGCATGGATTCAATATTGCCAGGCCAAAATTGGGATCTTAACATTCTAGCCTCAAGTCAAGATGTCAGGGTCTCTATCAACATTCATATATCTTTATATGCAGGTTACAGCAGAGGGAAGTGTTTTAGACAATTACAGTGGTGCCTACTATTAGTAAGAACATTGATGGCTAAAACACACTGGCAGATTTTTATTTGATCACTTGAGCTGATCAGATTAATACGGAAATGATTCAGAAAGAAATTAAGCAGCTCCCTTTTTTGGGTCACGACCATATGTGTTTTTAAATAACAATTTTAGGTACACAAATGGTATTGTTTGTATGAATAATTCATTGCTTCTAATTAAAATTCAGGTTTTTCAGTCCAGTAATGGCAACAGCATAATCTTGCACGTGTGCAGTGTTTCAGAACTTCTGATTGATCAATTACCAATAAAAATATCAACAAATTTGGAAATGAATATGCTCATATGTCTTGGAGCTTGATAAAGGAGTTGCCTGTTAAAGTGTATGCTCAGGAAGAAACTTTTATTAGAGGCATACTTTGTTATATTTTAACCTTACAATGGCAAAGCAAGTAAAAGAAAAAAACAAAAAAGGAATTTGCCAGTCATCTAGTGTGCTCTTTAATGTTGGGGCTGACAAAACATGTCAATGCTGCACTAAAATTGTCAGCCCTATCTGTCACACAACAGACTTCATCCCTCACCCCACTTTGTCCCTCCACACATTTATCAATTGGTTTTTTATTTTTATTTTGGGTAGGAGGGTCCTATATCATGGAGGTAAATGCCTAGCACCTGCCCAGACCAAAATTTTACAAGCCTGTTGATAATGTCCCAGATAGTGGTACCACCTGTTTTAAAAAAGTTAAAATAAAATATCATAGCACATGATCTAGAAGAGGAGAAGGTAGTAGTTTGAGGTAAATTAATATTGTCTATAAATTCCCCAAAGAATTAGAAGATGAACAGACTTACTGGCTATTCATACTCACATTTTTGGTTCCTGGGACTTTCACAGACCTCGCAGTAAGGCAGCAGTGCATTATTGGTGTAGGTGCAACTCTGACAGTTCCAGTGCTTGTCAGAGAGTGGACGCCTCGGAGGTGTGACAATGCTACTTTCAGAAAGCCCACGTGTTTTTGGTGAAGAGAACAAAGCAGAAGGTTTTCCGCTCCAAGACTTTCTTTTCCCTACATGCAGGGTCTTTGGGGTGGATTTGGGAACTTGCTTCTCCGTAGAACGAAAACGTTTGGCTTGTTGCTCCAAATCTTCATCAGTAAAGAGTGCATCGACGTCTATTACTTCACTGAGGTCTGCTAAGGTTTCTGCGCCCACATTGGACACTTCCTGCAAAGATGCTTCTTCTTGTTCCTCACGTAGCTCAGTAGTCTCTGGGTCTCCTTCTGTTCTTTTGCGCTTTTTCTCAGAAGCACATTTCGGTGAGAAGAAGGTCCTGATGTCATGCTGTTTCTCCTTTTCAAACTAGAAAAAAAAAAAACAAATTAAAAAGGTTGCTTAATTTCATATTTCCAAACACTCTAACCCTATGATTGCACAACCCCTTTCTCCCCACCTCTGCAGTCTCACAATTTAGCTGTATATTCCAGATTAGCTTTTCCCAACATTTTGACCACAGTGGAACCCTTGAAATAAGTTCCAAGTCTTAAGGTGCCCTGCAAAAACTAATTTATCACATGTTAATTGGAAAATGCTTCTTACATTGGTTGTTAGATGGAAGAATGCCCCTTTTACAGTCAATATCAACCTTACAGACAGCTAAAAAAAAGATTGCTGGTGTCATGCCGGTTTGCCAAGTGGCATTGGGTCTAGAATTATGCAGGCACTGGTAGGTCAATCGGCCAAAACAGGAATCCCGAGCCTAGTAAATTATGGAGAAACCATAAGGTTTTCACAGAACCCTGGTCGAGAAATGCCACTCCAGATATATAATACAACATGTTTAAGACACCACCTTTTACTCTCTAACACAGTTCTATGTTTCGGACACTATTAATACACAGAATTGTGCTGTATGGAAAAGCAGACCTAAACTCAACATTTTTACTTTACATAATAAGGTAGACAACCCTTAAATAAAAAAAATAAAAAAATACATGTTTTACTTTACAAGTGCAACACCCTTTTAAGTCTTGATCGTCGCGGTGATCAAGACTGAACGGGAGCACAGAGCCTACCGGGATACCTACGTCATGCATCTAGGGAGGATCTGGCTGCTCATGGGGCATTTTTTCCCACTATGGGGAAAGAGATGCCGATCACATGTATGCACAGTGAGATCAGCTCTCTTTTCCCCCCCATTAACAGCGGGCTACATCACCCGATCTTGCGCCTGCGCAGTGCGAGATCAGGTGACGTAGCATGAAGTCTGGAAGAGAGGATTAAAGATGGTGGCGAAGCATCAGCACAAAGAACACTAGAACACTAGGAAGAGGCAAGACCGGATTAAGAAAGGTCCAGCGCTATCGAGAGAACTGGGAGATTCAAGGCAATTGCGATTCTTAAATTTTCACTTTAGTTCTGCTTTAAAATTATAAAAATGATTTAAAAAAAAGTATGCAAGGCCAAATTGTTATTCTCAGAACAAAGGTACGACTTCAAGATTATCCTAAATTTCTAATAAATGCAGAAAAATGTACAGTTTCAATGATAATGTGTGTAGTAATCACACTCTACAACAAAATCCTATTACATTATTATTTAAAACAAAATCTTATTACATTATTATTTACCCAATCATGTCTTATAAGATAGAATTCTAGATTTCCAGTTGGTACGTTAGGTGTGTGCGCTCCAAACAGGGTTGACAGAGGATATTACAATTGTTCAATTTTTTTTTAAAAATCCCCAATAATATCAGATCTGTATTGATTTACATTTTTAAAAGAGTTCTGGCTGATAATTGTAGGCTGTAAAATTTGTGATCAGGAAACCAGTTCTAAAGGGGCTGAGTTATTTACTTTTTACATAGTTCAAAGTGAATAAAGTGAACTTTCCAAATACATATAAGGATACCTTACTGCTGCACAATGGCAGACTCTTTGCAGGTTGTAATAAAATACTGATTTTGGGTACAGATATTGGAACTACCATTCCCACTGTGTATTTTAAGATGCAGGTCCATGATCTGTTGCCTTTACTTCGATCCACAATACAATGACCCAGAAAAATGTACGTCAAGACTTCCATTAACCCTTCCGCTTTTTACTGTTCAGGATCAGTGACTTATTGAAAGTAAAACAAGAAAGTTGATGTTAGACCCTAAATCGGTATTTTTATGTCTCCAATTTAAAATTTCTATTCATAAATAAAAGGCCAACTCAGGTCCAACTGTTATGGGTGATATGCCTCCAATGGGGATAGAAACAACGCCATAATCTCAAACAGAAAACTGCATGGTGTTTGCTGCTGTCAGTGCCTTCCATTACTGTACCCCACCTCTATTCCCTTTATATCTTATTCAGGTTTCACACACAACAAAAAAAGAGGGGATATCTTTATAAAGCAGTAAAGGCAACATTAAATTCTAAATTTTCTATCTTTATTCTAAACTAAAATTGGACTTCAAAAAGACCACTGGAAGGTAAACTGGCTCTCCTGAAGCTAACCTCCGGGTCTAATATTCAATGTATGGCCCACTTTTTTGGACTACTAAGTTACAGCAGTTAAACAGGTTTACAACAACGAACACAGGGTAACTGTACTTTTAGTATGCAATAGACCTGATGGTTGACATCCTTTTTAGTTACTGCTAATACTGTGCTTGCTGGGCCTTTTCAGAACACTTGATAAAAGGATATTTGACTCTAGAAAAGAGAAGGGTCAGGTAAGTGTAGGAATGGAGGGAGTGTTATTTAAAGAATTCATTAAGTTTTGGCAGAAATCCTTTAAAGCCTGGTTAACAATCCCAGGTTTGAAAAGATATATAGTGCATAATACGTTATTCAGCATTCACTAAAGCCAAGTTTTACTCAAGTTGAACTAAACATTGCAAGCAATTATAGGACTGTACTACCCATCAATTTAAAATATAGAGGGTGGGTGTTACATGAGCTGAAACAACATGATTACTAGATGCTCTTGGGATAGTAGATGCTCTTTTGAAGCTCTTGTTCTACTTTAACCTAACTGGAGTGCCTTGGCAACGATGATAAGGACATTAGATCATAAGCTCCTCTGGTTAAGATAATAATGAACATGACTCCACTTACTTTGAACTGCCGCAGAATGTTATTATTTCTGTAAAGAAATAATACCTTAGATCTGCTAGGCTTTCCTGGTCTTGCTCATTAACTGATTTAGGTATAAACTCCCAGCCACCACTCCGTGACCCTCCTACCTGTACACTGCATACACCAGAGTCAGGGTGACAGATGGTCACCACCATTACACATGAATTCTAACTTACAATGACCTATGTTGAGCTAATTTTCAATGACAGTGTATGTCATAATGATACCATTAGGAGATGCTGCTAAGGAAAACCCAAACTGATAGAAAGAAATTAGGTTGCCAGTACTATGTCAAATGAAAAAAGTTGTTTAATAACCTCCTCGGTGGTTCATTTCTGTCCAGATTTATGTCCAAAAGCATGAAAATTTATTTTACAGTATAGTATATTTGTATGAGTATAATAAAGTTTGAAACACAAAATCGTGTAAAAATAGTAAATTGCATACAAATTAAAAAATATACATATTTAAAAAACAAAAACAAATATATATATATATATATATATATATATATATATGAGGAAACCGGCAGATCTGGTAAGACTCTATTTACTAGTTATCGCTTTCAGCATCTTTTTTTACCCTGAGTCACACTCTGGGTTACCAATGGGCAGGTTAAGCAGTTTAGGAGCTTTGCACAGCTCTTTCTTGTCATAATACTTCCTAATGAGAGAGTGGGCTTAGTTTCTCTGGAGCTGCAATTTGCAGCCATTATGTACTGCCTAGCGCTCAGCAATATCCTGTTTCCCATCTGACTGCAAACAAATAAAAAAGTCTGTAGTGGTATACCTACATATACACCGAATCCTGCTGTTGATAATTACTGTGTAAAATGACGTCGTAGGATACCGATTTGCTGTATATTTCGGAAGTGCATGCAATAAAATTAGGGTAAGAGAAAAAAACTATACACACCAAACTACGTAAATAAGGTAAATTTAATGATGTCCAATATTTCCAGTACAAAGTATTTTTTGGTAACAGTTTGGGTACCATATTTTCTGCTCTAGCAATCTCTTCCCTAATAAACACCTTTGGGATATATTGGAATCCCAATTACCTAGGTCTTATTGTTCATATTAACGGGCAAGGTTTAGGAATGGAATATCCAACAAACTCCGAGACATGTGGGGGTCAGGTGTTCACAAACATTTTATTAACTTAAATTCTACTTACAGTACTGTAGGTACTATTTTTGAATAACACTTCAGTGCTGTGCACCTTAATTACCAGTGTAGAACGATAATTGTTCCTAATGGTCAGTTTTTTTTAATACAGTGAAAAAGGGTTAAAATGTAATGTAATGTAATGTAACCAAGACCTCACACCATCTATCCAAAAAAAACACACAAAAGAAAAAAAACACTGTATCGTGTTATGCAAAAATTCTTCAAAAATCCAGAAGGGTATAAAAAGGAGACACATGAATAAGCTGTATGAAGATAGTAGAATTACACTTAACATATAAACTAAAATAAAATTATTCCTAGTAACAGATACTCAGGTAGAAGTGGGTGATTATGACGTCAGCAGTTGTCAGATCCCAGGAGGTGTTGTAGCAGTACTACAATGGCCACTTCATCATGATAGGTGTATTTTTGCTAAGGTAGGTTTATATTTTCCTGTAGTTGTTATTTTTTTTTACCATGTAGATGGTTTTAATGCTGCAGTAGTCACATTATGTGACTCCTTGGTTGGCTGAAACACTGCAGAATCTTGTTCACTAGCAAGACATAGAGCAATGAGTGATGGGTTCAGCCACGAAAGGAGGCACACTGTGAGAACAGATTGGTATCATTGAGCTGTCTTTGCAATTCTAATGTTATAGGTCTAACAGTAAAGTACACACAAAAAAGAAGTAAAAAATGGTTACCCCCTTCAGCATGTCAAAAATGGGCAGGTCTCACTCATAACCACAAAAAAGGAAAAACAAAAACAAAGGTACCCTATGATGCCTTAGAAACCCCTTCTCCCCAAGTGAGGGCTGGAACAGACCACAATTTATCCCAGCTATCCAGTTCAAGGAATCAACTTATAGACATGCTACACATTCCCCAGCTTTAGAATGTGAGGCAATAATGCTAATCAATTATATTTAGAGATCTAACTGCTCTGGCGCAAGAAACTGCAGAGAATACTTTGTTCAGACCGGAGATCTTTAATAAAAATTTCATAGAAATTACCCGCAGCTAGATTTATCTTTGAAACAAATGTGTTAATGTATTTGTGGAAGGCGCACCCATTGCTTCCCGGTGACATTTCCGGATTTGGCTGTTCAAAAGATAGGCCCTGTATATCATGCACACCATCTGCTCCACAAATGTTTATTGTTGTTATTTACCTATCAATCTGTCTCACCCTCCCCATTACTGGTTGCCATTCCCTACAGTCAGTGGCATTTCATGTAAATGACTAGCAGGAGGCAGGTTCAACGGGAGGTTATTAGCATAAATTGGAAAAAAGTTCTGTTCCAGTAACGCTTGGGGAGGACGCTGTCAAACATCAGAAAAGTTATTGTTCTGAAAGTGTCATTGGTTTAGATGACACTTTGGTTCTATTTGTGAAAATAAAAGATGAGAAATTTAAAAAGCAAGTTGCTGATTGAGATGAACAGATTATTTTGATCATTATCTAGAGAATTAGATGTAAACCATGATATGCATTTTCTTTGGTCACACTTTATGGTACAACAGCTTAAAAAGGTTCCTAATATTGTAAAAGAAAAACTTAACCTAAAGGATCATACAACCTTTCCCCAACCTAAGTAAAGCCAAAAGGTAAAAAACATTTACCTTTGTAGAGAAAGTCACCAGCTGTATAGCTTTCCCCAACGCTTGTGGGAAGATCCAAGCACTTCATCGATTCAGGAATGGGTATACCTGGGTGGTTCCCAGCATACGCACACATATACAACGTTTGCATGAACTGTCTGCCATTTCAGAAAACTAACAGAAATAGCAAGCAATGAATAGTGATGTTCAAGAACACAGGGCTTGATAAGACCTGTATTCTATCAGCCAGGAATTGAGGTGTGATCAGGGGAGTTGCTGAAGCTTTTAAGGTTTGCTCTGTGGAATGCATAGATAAGTGCTTCTCAACCAGGGTTCCTTCAGAGGTTGCTAGGAGTTCCTTGAGCAATAAACCATTTGACGCTCTAGGGTTAGTTTAGGTGACACCAATGATCTTTTTTGGCTATAAGTAAGGGTGGCATTCTTCCCAATTACTGCCACACTAATGTACTGTGAGCTGTGAATATAGTAGTTATGGAAAAGGCTACCAAAAACCTGAAAGTTGTTTTTTGGAGTTTACCCATGGAAAAAGGTCAAGAAAAATTGCCTAAGAGATGACAGGTAGAGAATCCCAAACAAGCAGAGCAAAAGACTGTAAAAGCGAGCCAAAAATAAAGTAAGGTAGAATTTACAAATTAAACAGTGTTGGATGCAATGCAGTTTGAAGTACAATTGAAGAGAAAAAATAAAATCATTTTTTAACTGGTAATGGTAGGCATGTTGATTTGTCAGTCTGTCACAGGCCCCTGCCATGCTTTCTCAAAACAAATGAGAGTTCAAAGTAAGTTTGATGGGTGGTCAAAGGTGGATCCAAAGAGGTTTATTACTACTCCTGATCATCTGTGTGAATTAGCTCTAAAGTGGAATTCAAAACAGTTTAACACATATAATAAACACATATGTTTACCTGTCAGAATTCAAAATTCTGTAAAACCAGCCTGGTAATGCAAGCACTACAGACAGGCCCTTGACCCCCAACATTTGGTCAACTCAAATGCCTTCTCACTATTTTTGCTCTGCATGCCGAATGCTAATGTGATTATTTGTGCTGGTCTTTTCACTGCAACTAATAGCATGTAGTCTTTTTGGTGCCACTTTTTTTCCTACAGGTCATCCAACAATAGCTGAAAATGAATACATTCCCATAGGGATGTCACCTGATGGTGACTGCGAAACACAATTTTGAGACAGGAGCAGAATGTTTTAACTCTGTAACAGATAACTCCTGCACAAGAACCTTCATGGCAGGATCACCAGGTATAATTTAACGAAAGCTGAAGATTTTCAAAGACTGAAAATGTGTAAATAAAAAGAACATTTTAACTAGTATATAAGATTATGGCAATAAGGTTTACATTTATTATAGCTTTAAAAGAGTGGAAACTATACTTTGTATAGGGGACTAAACAGGATGCACAGATTGCACAGAAAATACATTTATGCATAATGTACACCATACTATTTATATACTATTTTTGTATTTGAACAGAAGTAATATACTGACTTGCGTATAAATATCATCACACGTTGACAAGCGTCCCCCTCACATACACACATTCTGTGTAAGCCTATACTGAGTGACAGCTAATCCAACCATCATAAACCATCCTATTACAATATACAAGTTGGCATTTGCGCTCTCAAGAAATATTAGAACAAAATAATTAATGCAAGGAACCCTGAACAGAATATCATTTCAAAATGGTGGCACTCTGAATGCTGATACGCTGTGAAATATGGAGGGCAGAGAAGCAATACTAAGCTGCTAGCCAGTGCAGGGATATGTTTTATCCTGTAAATTGGTATTTTCATTTACTTTTATATTTACATGCAGGCTTGCTTTGTTAGTCATTCAGCCTAAATAAAAAAATTCCAATTCTTTGAGAGGGTTAAATCCAAACAAAAAAAGGAAAGGGACATTTTCTATACTCTGAGACGACAAAAGCCTATCTGACCTATAAAGGAAGCAGCACAATCTAGGATAGGGTGACAGGTCCAGCTTAATGAAGTCGTATCACCAGCAGATCACACAATGGCTTGTTGACAGAAAATGAAATATTTACATTCATTCCAGATTGATATCTGATGGTTTGTCTGCTGTATTCCCAGCCCCCATGTCAAATACAGGTGATTCTCAAGTTTGTGCCATTTTATAAAATGTGACAATGGACAGCTCCTGAAACTAAAAAAAATCTACTTTTTCCAGCTTGGTAACATAGGAGTGTGCCTGGAGTAGTAGATATGTTACTTTTACAATTGGCACACCCTGTCACTGAGTTAGCTGAATCAGTTGATTAATAATATGTCTAAATGGAAAATTTAACATATATTTTCTTTATTGCATTCGGGAGCTCTACAGAAGCACGCATGGTGCAACTGCTGTATTGTTTTTTATAAGCTGCAGCGCTGCTTTATGACTTGGCTTCAGGACCATGGACAGCAGATTCAACTCAACAGTGGCTGTCTAGTACATTAAGGAGTTCTTGATTTTCATTTTCAGATTCTGCAGGGGGAACAGACTTCAACACATAGCACAAAGCAAGAGGGGCCCAGGACAGGTGCCCAAAACTAAATATGTCAGCAGCTAAATATGCTCCCACTGCAGTCATACACGCACACGAAGCATTGCTTTCCAAATGCATACATTGCTGTTTAAATATTACAGTTGTGCTATGCTTCTCAAGCACAGAAATAGCCAGATGATTTAATTGGGTGTCTTTCTCACCTAGCATAGCCCAGGGCACTTCAGCTGAGCTGCTAATGAGAGCCAGCCATCATGCAATGCCCTGGAAGCACCAGGGGGTCAGTCACTACTGCAAAATTCGTGCAGGGAGGTAGGGACAATAAATGCTCGTATGTAGGTTACAGCAGAGACAAGCCTGTGCTTTATATGCTTATCTTTCAAGTATAATTTAAAAAAACAGAACAATTCTGCACAAGCTCTAAAAATGTTGTGTTTATTTGCCAAAAAAGCTCATCTGTATCCTTAGATTCTGAGGGACTTCTAAAACATCCTTTTGAAGCAATTTTTTACAGCCATCCATCTCTGCTTACACACTTAGCTACTGTGATAATCCAACAATTACGGCTTTAGTCTGCAGTGTAAAAATATAATAATAAAGTGTAAATATAAAAAAGGTGTTGCAAGCAGCAGCAAATCATAACAAAAAAGAGCCAAGTAGTCAGAGGTCACAGTGCATAGACATAAATGGTAGGCAGGGCCATAGAAAACAGTTATTTAAAACAGGGTTTAAAAAATCCGTACTGTTTTTTAGTCTTTGTTCATCCATTTTTTAACAAAATAAAACATCTGTATACACATATCCTGAACTAACCCTTTATTGCCTAAGACAAGTAGAAGAAGCTGGAAAATGAAATGCAGGCTATGTTCCTCTCACAACTGAAAGAAGCAATAGGATGCAAGGCAACAAGGAACTATTTATGCCGAAAATACAAGTCAGCTTTTTGTAAACCTTACTAGGTGGTTTCTACTTATATATATAATTTTTTCGAGAACCTCCTGGAACAAAAAAAGTGCATCTTGTAAAAGGAAAAAGGGAGATGCATAAAAAGACCCCCATACTTGGTCCTGCTAGTTCACAAAGAGGATCTGTTTAATCAGAATCTGATCAAAAGCAGACATCTTGGTTACATAAATTTTAAAATTTAAATTAAGCTTTATATACCTGTTGGACGATTACCTCCAATAAAATTATATCCCCTCCTATTGTGTGTTAATTCTCCCACCTCCTAGATTGTAAGCTCTTTGGGGCAGGGTCCTCTCCTTTTGTGTCAATGTCTGTATTCGTCTGTAATTTGCAACCTCTATTTAACCACCTGGGTGTTACACTGATGTCTGGATTTCTGTTCCAAAAGCGTTACACTGTTTTTCATGAAATTTT